>NC_088643.1:74753095-75250595 GCF_964019385.1 Sycon ciliatum | reverse complement strand
GCCCCTTTGATTTTCGAAAATTTATCACTATATCCGGTGCATCACTATAGCCGATTTGCATGTTTGACCGACACATGGCACATGACTGCACATGAAATGATGCGTACACGCTGGAAAAAGCATGCTGAAAGTGCATGCATGCTCCGCGGACTGTGTACCGGTGCATGACACAGAGCAGTGCATGGCAGTGCAGTACGAGTACAGACTGTACATACATGTACATGTATGTACTAGAACTTCGATACATCATGTGGCATGGCTGCTTCTTCAGCGTGTTCTCCAAAAAAAGCCTGAGCTGGATCCGTACTCACGTAGATCTACTCGGTGTCCAACGAGTTGCGTAGAGCCAGAAATAGACATGAGTGGCTGTGTACGTGAGTTGGCAACATCATCGTGAGAGGCAACACAGCTAGAAACAGACAAGAGCATGCAGAAAGATACAGAAAAGGACAAGACCATACAAAGGGAGCGAGGGGTAGCGCAGCCAGAAAAGGACATGTGCATACAGAAACGGACAAGAGCATACAAAGGGAGCACATTGCAAGGGGTAGCACAGCCAGAAACGGACATGTGTGATCATCACTCTTGATCATTATATGCGATATTTTCCTGTACATTTGATATGGTTTGCTTCCTGAAGTCCATCACAATAAGCGATATATCGGTATAGCCGATAATAGTGTATATAGTGATATTTTAGCTGTATTTTTTCTGATTTGATTTTGATTTTGACGTGTTCTATCACTATAACCGGTATATCATTATATCCGGTCACTTTATAAACGATACTTACTGTACTCACGAAACAGTGGGACAAAAGTGGACGGCAATGCTGGGTCTAGTATGCTGTGACATGCCGATAGTGTCCAACGCATCTAATGTACTGTATGGTGAGACCTGCTCTTATTTCCTGTGTTTGCGTGTCATTAGGTTCAAGCCACTCTCAAGTTCAAGGATCTGATTGAGCAGGGCAATATCCCGGCAATCAAGCTCCTTGGTCGTCGTCGCGAAGCCAGTGCCAGTGGGGCTGCTTCCGAGGCCCAGCAGCTTGGTCGTCTGCGCTCTGCGTGCTCTAAATACTTGTTAGCATGGCATGGCGATTCGGTGTGGCTGCTGGACCCTGGAAACGGGCAAATGGCCGGCTTTACCAGCGGCATTGGCCCGATCCTGGATGTGTGTATTTACAAGCGCTGGGTGTACATACTGCGGGAGCCTCCGTACGCACGGCAAAGCCCCGTGATTCGGCTTGGCTTTGATCCATCCGTGGTGCCCCTGGGCAGCAGTCCAGCCCTTCCTCGCTTTCGAAATGTAGCAGATACGCCCAAGGGAATTCATCTACCAAGTAGCGCCTCAGAAAACCAACTGTCAGTGGCCTGGAGTAAAGTGGAAAGTGCCACGTCGGAAGACGCGTCTCCAATCACAGCCAGGAAATCAGAGGCTGAGAAGAATGATGCTTCTGCTGAAGATCCAGTGGCACCCTCATCAACTCCTGCTCAAGACTCACCATCCAGTGAAGTTACCAGTGACAAATTCCATCTTACAACTGAGCAGACTTCAATGTCTACCACCAGTGACACGACACACTCAGTGGATACAAGCGTAGAGCAGGTATCTGATGAAGCTGCCCACACCGGATCGAACAATTCTACAGCAGCAGATGAGCCATGTGTGTTAGCATCGCAGTCCAGTGAGTCAACAGATGGGCCGTCCACAGCAGCATCAGGCACGTCACTACCAGAGCCTGCGTCCAATGTGTCTGCTGCGAGCACTCCGTCACCCTGTCCTTCACCCGTTATGCCCTCGAAGAGCAGCGAGGCAGTATCAGTTTCACTGGCTACAAGCAGTGCTGCCGTGCTTAGCTCTGTTACCTCAACTGCAGCCGCCGCAGTGTCTAGCAGTAACAACAGCGTTGCTAGCACTGGTGAGAAAGTGCACCAGACAACGACACCCGAGCAGAGTCCAACCAGAGGAGAGGATGTTGCACTCGGTTCGTCGTCTTCACCTCGCTTGGCCCGTTCCCGGACACCGCCAAGCGCCAGCACCCAGGTCTCTTCAAACAGCCGTGCCACTTCGCCATCATCACGACCGCCGCTTATGTCGGGCGCGCCTGCAAACTCCAGCAAGCCTCCACTACTGCATGCTGCTGATAGCAAAGTGCCCATCATTCCACCACGGGTAAGAAACTATTCAGCCTCGGCGTCACTTTCTTTGGCAGATTTTGAGAGCTTGCTTCCCGACTATCTTGTTGACTTCTGCTGAGCTTGCTTCCTGACTACCTTGTTGACTTCTGCTGAGCTTGCTTCCCGACTACCTTGTTGAAGCTTGCTTCCTGACTACCTTGTTGACTTCTTGTCCCTGTGTATGGGTATTGTAAGGAAGAGTTTCTAAAAACAGAGAGGTTCCAGGCTGTCCAAGAGAGTGCTCAATACCAAGTGGTAGAGCTGGTTCAAACAATAGGAGGACAGAGAAAGTGTTTTTACTCCGAGTTTCACGCACTAAGTGATCATCAGAAAACAGTAAGGAAGAGTTTCCTCGGCTTTTCTGAGCCATTAGTATTGTAGTGAACTATCTTGCTGAAAGAGATCACGTCCATTACTCTCTTGATTTCATCTAGAAAAGTGTCTGTTTGAGATGTGTCTATGTGCCCTGTATTTCGTTTGCGCATGATCCAGTTTGATATCAGCATGGATGACGCTGACACGACAGTCCTCATCAAACCCAAGAATAAGCGGAAAGTAAAGAAGCCCAAGAAAGGTAGGTTGTCTGGCGTGACTCTCTTCTACCAGTGCACTGTATCGTTACTGTGCTCTCCAGAGTATAAGCCACACTTTTCCAACACTCATAAATAGTCATAATTCACCCGAAAAAAGTCGGCGTGGCTTATACCGTCGTGGACATGGAAATCATCATCTCAAGCGGCCCAGGGCGCTGGCCATGCGGCCCAGGGTGCTGGCCATGCGGCCCAGGGCGCTGGCCATGCGGCCGTCAGTACGCATGTGATCAACACGTACACTGCACGCAACGTTCTGTAGATCTACGCACTGACGGCGCCGGCCCCGCGTCAATCTACCGGATGTCCATGTCCACGTCGGTTACTATGATGGTCTAATGAACCATGAAATGCAGGGTGGATGTCTTTATTTCGTGACTAAAAATCTGGGTTTGGCTTATACTCTGGAAAATACGGTAATAACATTATAGATTTTGGATTCACGAAGCAAACGCTTTGGTTGCCTGTCAGGGGTCTGGTGAAGTGATGCAAGTGGTCAGCAACGTGTGGACAACTTGGTGTTGGTTAGGAAAGATTCAGAAAGATGGCACCGTTGGATAGAGAAGGCAACGGTGTGTGTGTGTGCCCCGCGGGTGAGGGCATGTGCTTTTGCATGTGTGTGTGTGTGCGTGTGTGTGTGTGCGCATGTGTGTGTTACACCCAGTGGACAGCGCCTCATCCATTGGTCTTAGTTCATCTTCCAAGCCATCTTCAGAGCCGGCATCTCCAGAACCTGTCAGAAGCCATGCTAGTCCGACACCAGATGCACCACCAGAGGAAGTAAGTCTTGCAGCTGCCGCTACTACTGCTGCTTCTGCAACTGCTACCACGGAACTGCTGCCCAGCAATGATATGGACTCTGCAGATGAAGAACGTAGACATGAATCCGTTGATGGCACAGAGGTTGCTGCTGGTCAGGCCAAAGCTGCAGAGCAGTTTGCAAAGACTGTTCCTGAGACTCTTTCCGCTGATTGTGTTCACTCCGAAATCTCATCGCGTGCAACAGCAGCACAGACAGACCAGTCTAACATTGCTGATGTTTCGCCAGCGAATGCCGAACCATCCACTGAGCATGCAACTACCGCTGCATGTGCGTCGACTGGTGCGGATTGTCCAAGCGAGCGCACTGCATCCGAGGTCAGTGAGGTCACTGGTGCTGGTCTAGCTGAAATGCATCAACCTGTATCTGTGTCTGTGCACGTAAGCAGTGTGGATGATACAAGCATGGCCAGTGCACCCAAGGCAGCCAGCGACTCTTTCATGCCATTTCAAATGAACAAGAAGGCACCTACTGCGCTCCTCTCCACTGCCGAGCTTGACTCGGATGACGAGTTAGCGCAGGCCGATCATCCGCTGGCAAGTAGCCCACGTGTTGCTTCCAGTCACGCGGATGCATCAGGTGATAGTAGCGGTGCTAACTCTGCCGTAAACTCCGGGGAACACAATCTCACATCTATCTATGATATTGGCCATGCAGATGCCGAGGAGGAGGATGAAGCAGCCCATGCTGCAGAGCCCACTTCAAATACCAGCCCAGACACTGCTGCTGCTACTGCTGCTAATGTCTATTTACCGGACAAGAACAAAGGAGCAGCTTGGGGACAGGGTGCGGCTGCAGCAGCAGCAGCGAAAGCATCTTCCTCTGACAAAGCGGCGGCGGCCAGCTCTAAACAGACGAGTATGGGAGCAGAGGACATGTCCTTGGCTGACAGTTGGGTGCAGTGTCCGTCACCTTGTCGTTACCCACTCAGCGAGATTGTCTGCACGCCCACGCACATCTGGGCGATTGACAGCAAGGACTATGTATACACGTGGTCGCTCAGCAAACGGCGTTGGATCAATTTAAAGGGCAGTGCACGGCACATCTCTGCATCTCCATCTGGTGATGTTATATGGGCCTGTTCTAAGTCTGGAAGTTTATACCACCGTGCTGGCATTGAGCGGCGAGTGCGTATCGGTACAGAGTGGCGCAAGATGGATATGAAAGTGAAGAGCATTGCCTTGGACTACAAGCGCAGCTGGGTGCTGACAGCCTCCGGTAGCGTCAAGCTGCGCCGAGACGTGAGTCGATGTCTGTGTTGGAGTGTGTACTGTGTGTCTGTGTGTACGTGCACGTGTGTGCAGCATGTGTATGTGCGTATGTATATTCAGTGCTGAACATTGCACATGCATTCTTTAGAGCCCGAGTTAGGGGTCGTCCGTAATTATCGAACTTTTACACGAAACGAACAAGTTTTGTTTATGGGTAGGTGAGTTGCGGAGAGTTTCATTCTGAAAAATATTGATAGCTGAAAGATTTTAACTGTTAAAGTCAATGTAGTTATCGCTCAGGTGGCGGGTGAGGCTCATAACTAAACTTTTTCATTCCGTGAAAACTAGCGATAATGCCGGGTGGCCCCTTATACTTATAGTATGTCAATACTGATTGCCGTTTAACGTGTGAACATTTCCTAAAATTAGTATGAGTTTATTTCAAGGCTGGATTGAGAATGGCTGATTTTGTGACTCTACCCCTAAGTGCGATTAAAGTGTACTGATTGTAGAGTTCATCATGATTGTCCTCATTGTCCTGAGGTTTTGTCACTTCTTCTCTGGTGTCACTTCTACTCTGGTGTCTGTAGTTAATGAAAGTACTCTGCCCTACTGGTGACAGTGTAGCAGTCTACTAGTAGTTCAAAGTGGAAGGAAGTACATGTACTGTGTTTGCATTCAGGCATTCTTACAGAAGAATGTGTTTGTTTCTCTCTGCCCCCGCCCCTGCAGGTGGATCTTGCTTGTCCGACCGGCCAGCGCTGGGACGACATGGTGGATGCTCCCAACAACCTGCGCTACTTGGCAGCTGGAAACGGCGTCCTGTGGGCCATCACCACGCACAACGTTGTCCTCGCTCGGCTTGGCATCAGCCGTCACAAACCACTGGGCACGAGCTGGGAGATGGTGTGTCCCGGCCAGAACTTCATGCACGTTGCGATTGGCATCAACGACGTGGCCTGGCTGGTCAACATGGACGGCGTGGTGTGCTTCATGAAGAAAGTCAGCCAGACGTCACCGCTTGGTGACAGCGATCTGTGGTTATCAGCTCTTGGCCAGTTTGTTGTTCACGATGCGTCTCTACTGGAGGCGCTGTGGACATGGTCGCTGGTGAAGCGTAGTGAGCCACTGAGATACGTCGCCTCAGCTCAGAACTGTGTGGCCGTACTCAACACTGGCTCCAATCTTCTTTTCTCCGGCGGCAGTATGGTGGGCACTGCGTACCGTACCATGTCGGCATCTGGCATCGCCGCCAGTATGCGCTGGATCAGTGTGTCGGCATCGGCCCTGCACTCCGACGACGGCCGCGTCTGGATGCTGCAGCGCAACGGCGAGGTGTTCTCTGTGCAGCACGGGGAACGACTCGCCGTCGTGGAGTCGCCCACCCGCCGACAGCTCACGCAGATCTCATCGTCGCTGGGCTCCGTGTGGGCGGTAGTGGCAAACGGTCAAATCCTGGAGCGCACTGGTGTCAGCGACTACTGCCCAACCGGCACTGCCTGGAAGCTCATCTCCACAGAGGCGCTGAAAGGCACGAAAATACGGCAAGTCTCCTGCGGCCTGCACTCTGGCTGGGCCGTTGATGACAAGGGTCAGGCTTGGCTGCGTCTTGGTGAGCTGAGTCAGATGTCATTGGGTGCTGCTGCCAATCCCTGGTTGCCCATCGACCCGCCAACAGCACAAACCAAGTTTACTCAGGTGAGTGGGTAGCTTGATCACATACACCCCTGCCACTCACCAGGCAGCGGAATGGTTCGATGTATGATTTCCGTATTAAAATAACCCCTGCATGCTACCATGCTACCCTTCCATGCGCATTGTATGAAATCCAATCTGCGATGCTAGCCTTCCTGTGTTTTTTTTTTGTAGATATCCGCATTGTTACAATGTTCGAAATAATGGGGGGCCGCAGGGGGGGGGGGGGGGGGGTGTTGATGTTTTTATTTGTGGGTGTACTCATTCCACATGATCTTTAGGCCGCGTTCGAATTGTCACTCTTTGACTTTTCGAGGAGTTTCGTTTTTCTGAAGAGGTGGCCTTATTGGCCTCTTCAGAAAAATGAAGCTCCTCAAGACTCCACAAACTCATCCGATGGGAGAGGTGGATTAGTTCTGAAGAGTTTGGAATAACTACGTCACGTAGTACGTGGAGATGGTCGATCTGATCGGACGTCATCATCGCCATGACAATTCCACTGAAAAACTCTAAAAATGATAGAAACCGTTCTAATGGGATACTTCAACTAATCTCTTTTAAAAATTTGTTCGAATAGTTGATGAAGACAATTCGAACGCTCCCTTCGTATCAGCTACGCATGTTTCACTGGAAATCAGTCTGACACGCAATGGTTTACTTCAAAGTACAACGCTCTGCCCATTTTGATCGGAGAAATGGCTGTAGTCAGTATTTTCAGCACCAGTGGATAAAGAATACATGTAAAGTTACTCATGTCTGCTGTCACAGTGGATTGAAGTGTACATTGTACTGTGTTTGAATGAGGGATGCAACTAAACTGGTTGCCTCATAGACTAGCTTAGCCACCAGTACAAGAGCATGTGAGCCGAGACACTATCATAATAATTATATGTACATGTATGATTTGAGCAGAGCTTCGTCATGTTGTGCACCAGAGCTGGTAATAACTTAGCGGCTTTATGTTCTCTCTGTTTTACTTGCATGATCATACTTGTTCATTATATGTGCATTGTGCTGATTGTGTTGAATGTGTTGTCTGCTTTATTCAGGTGGTGGTTGGGCCCGGTGGCTGGCACGTCTGGGCGGTGGACAGCGCTGGTGGTACTTACTCGCGTCTCGATGTCGGCATTGACAACCCGGCCGGCTCATGCTGGCAAGCCATCGGTGGTGTGAACAGCTCTCGCCTGGCCATCAGTAATGTCAAGGTCTGGGCGTGCTGTGCCAATGGCGACGTGGTCTGGCGCAGCAATGTCACGCCGCGCAACCCAACCGGCGACTATTGGAAACGCATCCCGGGCACGTTCTCCGACATTGCCGTCACGCCCGACGATGTCCTCTGGCTAATCGACTCTGAAGGCTACTTGTTCAAGCGAGAGACATCTGTGTACAACGGGAGCAGCACGCAATCCAAGCTAACTCACGGTGCTTCACTGGACAGTTGGGTTCTTATCTAGATCCTACTACCCACACGTTGCGGCTTGTGTTCAATGACAATGTCGTCCAAGAGACGCCCCAACTACTTCACCCGCTATCCTCTATTTCCTAATATTCCGAGAGAGAAAATAACCATGTAACAGGAGAATAAATCCATTTAGGAAGATGTTCATATTTCAATGAAGACGGCGTCAGTGCTTCTACTTTCCTTCGCATGGCGTACTTGTATCCGCGTACTGAAGACTAGGATTATTTGTGTAGGAATCAAAATGAACAGTGTATGAAGTATTAGTTGTGAACAGGCGGTGTCTGCCCCCCCCCCCCCCCCCCCTCTAATTTTCCTTCTAGCAGTGTTTGGCAGTCTATCCTTGGTGAAGTGGCGATCATGCCGGCCACTACCCATTCATTACGTGCTACAAACTGGCTGCTGCTGCATTGTAATGGCTGCTACTGTAGCCTGTACCTCCACGTGTCAGGCAGTCTCTCTCTCTCCCTATCTCTCCCTATCTCTCTCTATCTCTCTATCTCTCTATCTCTCTCTCTCTCTCTCTCTCTCTCTCTCTCTCTCTCTCTCTCTCTCTCTCTCTCTCTCTCTCTCTCTCGCTTCACCATCCTTGCTTGTGTCCCAGTGTGGCATTAGACGTCAGGTTGCCTAGTGAAGATATTGATGCTATGCTTTGTTATCTTGCTCTTATTTTCAATTGCTTCTATAAGATTTGTCTACAAATTGATTTTAATTTTATCACCGACTTTTAAGAAGAAGAAAGACACTTTACATTGCAGGGTGCTCTTGTTGCAGGGCGGGTGTACCAGGATCACGGATTCAAGTACTATGGACCAGTGCATTGTACCAAGAGTGCATGAGTAAGGGGCCTTTTATATGTGCAACTCCAGCCCGGGCTGGAGCAAGCGGGCCAGCCCGCCAAGGGTGTTAACATGTGCAAGGCCGGGCTGGTCGCCAGCCTGCAGTGAGTTTATATGCGCTGAGCACACGCCAGCTCGTTGTGCGTATGCAGCAAACACACTACGACTGTAATGTGCTGCCCCGGGCTGAGACGCAGGGCTGCAAGCCATACTCAGGTTATAAGCATAAACACTTTTTTTCTCACACAATGTATTCTTCTGCTGATTTCTTTTCGCGCTGTGACACATGTTTGGTGTGTTGTATCACCTCGTTTCTTTTTCCTGTTTTTCACATTTTTAGCTGTCCATATCAAAGTATTTTGCAAGTAGTTCCCCTTCCATTTTAATGTAAATCATGCATGTCGACAAATAAGCAGTGCTCATTGCACGTCCTTCTTGCTGCTGTACAAAAAGCTTCCTAGATTTTCAAGACAATATCGGGAATCCTCTTTATAACTTCCCTCAAGAGGTAAAAGTACCTATTTTGTAGTATGAACGCAGTGTCGATACCATAATAATACAACTCTGGCCCGGGCTGGTCTGTTTATATGATTGTGCTTCTTCTGGCTCGCCTAGCCGGGATCCCGGGTGCCTCGAGGCGGGATCCCGCCTCGCCGGGCCAGCCCGCTTGCCATGTTAACGCAACACAGGTTTTGTGTGGATTTGTGTACAACCCCGAGATCCCGTTGCAGGCGGGCTGGCCCGCCTGTCGACCAGCCCGGGCTGGAGCTGCACATAAATTATAATCACCCCCTAAGTCCCTAGCCGAGAAGCCTCTATTTACGGGCAAAACAACACAATAAATAATTATTATATCAACCTCACACAATACCAAAGGGACAAATAATTGTATGAAGAAAAAAGTAATGCCCCTCCTCCCCAAGAAAACTCAGTTGTGCTTGTAGCTGCGTAACTCTCAATCATGGGTACACTGTACGAGTCCATTGATGCGACATGGTTGTGCGCGACGCAAATCTGCAACCATTATTATTATTATTATCACAGACTTGCCTAGGAGAATACTGCACATTGCTCAAGGAGCTGTAAAATTATACTAAAACACCATAATAATTATTAATTAGTTGGACCACTCCCGCTCTGTAGTAAAGTTCTGGCCGGTGAAATTCAACCTCAAACAGTCAAACACACTGGCACACACACGCACACACACACGCACACACACACCACACACACACACACACACACCTTCTGACGCCGGATTCGATGATAGCGATGCTACGGCAGAAGCCATAGCAACTCAACGGCTTGCAAGGCGCTAGGCTGAAGAGTTGACCGCCACTATTCAGCCTGGTCTACACCACACAGTTACGAAGTGGCTTTTTGTGGCCAGTGAATCCTGAACGCACGCACACACGCACGCACACACGCACGTGCACGCACGCTTATAGTTATACTTGTTGCTCAGTGGAGTCAGTGCTCACTGCCAAAACTGGTCATGTGGTCTCCCCGGAAGAGAGACTCAAAAGGAATCTTGCGGGGAACCGCCCAACGGCCGACACCCCCTGAAATCCCCAAAACTCTGGGTGGACTTGAAAATGATCCCACTTATGGGCTCACCACACCAGTACAGTAAGTGGGTGAGGACAAGGTGCAGAAAAAGGATTGACGGCATCAGGGTATCCGTCCCGGGATCCAACTGCAGTTACCCCTGCCCCCAGTGAAGGTAATACTTGCTACTACTTCTAAGTAGCGTGGGTGGCTAAATCAGAGTAGATCTGATAATATAAGCTTCGCTAGCACAAGAAGTTAATCAGCCAGAAGCAGTTCATGGTTAACAGGTATGTATACTTCAAATAGAAATAGAAAGTATATGGACCTTGAAACCAACAAAGGTGGCAGATACAACATTACACCTTCAAGCAACCGAGCCTGTTGGCAACAGACCCAACACAATCAGGCATAAGTGTACCCACCAACCGAACTAGCTGGCACCCCCTCCCCCCCCCCCCCCCCCCCCCACACACACACACAGAGTCATCACACGTGCTGTACACAAAATTAAAGATGCAACATTGGCTATGACAATGTTGAGGCGACAATCACAATACAGACGACAACGACGGTGGTAGCAACAACACGCTGGACTGTACACAGCGGACAACACATATAGGAAACGAAAAATGAAAACAACCAACCCAACCAGCCACATAGTAGACCGGAGAGTGCTGCCATATTGGCAAACACCTGCTCGCGGCAAGACACCGGAGCAGGAGTGACAACAGCCAAACATGGAGGTAATTGAAACAATGGAGCAACATAATGATCATAATAGCTAAGGGCTACAGTCCACCGGATTGCTGTTAGAGATACATCTTGCAAATATGAGGTTAGCAACGAGATGAGCACAAAAAATACAAAATTTCAATTCGGGAGCAGTCTGCTGAGCTCATGAGAGAGCCAAAAAAATATTAGGTGCTCCAGTGAGTGAAAAAAAGAGGTGCCAGAAACGACACAGATAAGTGCCAGTCATGGTCTGTGTGTGTGTGTGTGTGTGTGTGTGTGTGTGTGTGTGTGTGTGTGTGTGTGTGTGTGTGTGTGTGTGTGTGTGTGTGTGATAGCAGTTCGTGTGCAGAACAGCACCACCACAGACAGCAGCATGAAGATGTGCAAGTGCCTCGACACACACACACACAAACACAGACGAATACACGGACAAACACACGTACGAGCAGGTGCACACGGTCCTAATAATCCATGCACTCATTCAGTTCACATGGATATGCCCTCCCATTGAGCACCGACCCTAAATGCAGGATTCAAGATGCAGGGTTACGATGAGCAGGGAGAGATGGAATCATTAGTCGGAGTCTGGGGCACACACATGAGAGATGGTTATACCTAACGTAAAGTCATGAAAGCAGGAATAATAAGGACATAATTATAAGAGACCGGAGGAACAAGAGCAGCGGAAGTCGGTCAAAAACGAGGCTCTTTTGTCGGGCGCATGCCGATGATAAAATTCAGGCTCATGCGAGAAGTTGTTTAAAATGCTTCGGTGTGGTCTCGTCGTTCAAGTGCTTTGTTGTGTATCTGCAGCAGAGGGAAAGGTGAGAAAAGGGACCGACCATATCAGTACCAACAATGCAAACCTTGGCTGTACAACTGTGGGCCAAGTTGTGTGGAAGGTGCAAATGCAACACAGTGCAACGTACTGCAAGTGAACACACACACAAACTCATGTAAAGTCCAGTACAGTGGTCCCTCTATAATCCGGCACCATTTGTGCCACGAAAATCTGCTGGATTAGGGAGGGTGCTGGATTAACAAATCTGATTTACTGCTGCAATGTGCATGAAGAGGACATTTTGGCTACTGAAAATTGTGCTGGTTTATCGAGGGTGCTGGATTATAAAGTGCCGGATTAGAGAGGGACGACTGTACTACTTTCAAATCTAGAGTCCAATGTTATGCTTAGATAGTGCAATACCAACACAGACAAATTCGTTACGAGACAGAATTTTAATTGCCCCAAATGCAGATGGAATACATTGGTAAAGACACGAACGCACAGCGATGACGACCACCACCAGTGGCAATACAGGAAGTTTGCGGCATAAATCTCCAGTTGATGAGGCACACTGACATGCACTTAGAAGGCAAACGTATGAAGATGGGTATTCCACTTCCACATCCACGGAAGTACAGTGCTTACTTCAATGCATTAATTAATGACTCAATTGCGCCTTGTTGCGCAGGGTTCTCTTCTTGCATGTCACGGAGAAGCTTCACACATTGCCGTACCTAGCGTTGTGTAAAAAAGCAAAGAGGAAGGACAACCATCCAATATTAGTGCCTGTTAGCGGCTAAATTAAAAGCTCTAGCGCAGTGACTATTGTAAGATATTCGTTGGTCACTCCATCCTTATTATTACATGTACTTACTGATGCACCACACACAACCACAGACACAACCACAGACATCGCGATTTTCACAGTATTGGGCTTACTGGAAAGATCTCCACAAGCAGAAGCGGATGATCCTAAAATCAACATAATATGAAAGTCCAACACCACGGCGACTCGAATGGTCCCCTGAGCTCTGAGCTGGACGTGCAAGCAATTACTCTCTTCGCCAGCCATTGCACTCTTATCGAGCTCAGAGATCTCATTCGTTTCACCTGGGTTGCTTTCTACGCTGCCCATGTGCATAAGTTATGCTTAGATGACACAGCACACCAGGAGAGGGAAATCCCTCACCCATGGTTAGTCATTCTGAAAAAGTTGGATTTTTGTGGCTCGAGTGAAGGATTTTCCAGTGAAAATTAAGGTGTTCTCCAAAGCAAGCTTGACAAACTAAAGTCGCTGACTTGAAGTCTCTCGCCAAGACGTTGCAGGTGAAGACGACCACCGGTGATCGGTAAGGCCCCTTTCAGGTTGCCAGAGGCAAACAATCTCATGAGCCATGCATGAAGAGTATGCAGGCTGCTGCAACAGGGAAAGCAGCCACGCCCCTCTGCAACAGGGAAAGCAGCCACGTCCCTCTGCAACAGGGAAAGCAGCCACATCCCTCCGCAACAGGGAAAGCAGCCACGTCCCTCTGCAACAGGGAAGCAGCCACGTCCCTCTGCAACAGGGAAAGCAGCCACGTCCCTCTGCAACAGGGAAAGCAGCCACGCCCCTCTGCAACAGGGAAAGCAGCCACGTCCCTCTACAAGCAGATAACATCACTGACCATCGACAAGAATGAGGAGACACACAGCACTAGTTGAGCCTCCATTCCACACCAAGTCAGTGCTGTGAGGGATCGTTTCAGAGCCTTGTGTCTGAGGGATGTCAGGGGGGGGGGGGGGGGGGGGAGGATCGTTGCACAAGCCTGTGCTCAAGATTCAGCTGCATGTGCAGTTGCTACCGAGGCAGCAGCTATCCGAGTACATATTCAGTATTGCAGCCACAGCTGTGTAACTTACGTCAATGGAGGACTTCTTGCAGAAGGCACCCGCTGGCTGTGTGTGGTCGTAGAGGATAATATTTCCGACCTGCATTCGCACATACCAAACAGAAATTCATATCAACATAAAAGCAGGGAGTAAGCTGGCTCCTTCAGCAAGACAACTAAACAAAGGGGCATGCTACTGAGCAGGCACTGACAGCTTCCTGCAGACTCATTATTTTTTTAAACTAGGTGGATAGGTGCACCGCCCAGTACACACCGCTCGCTCAACAGCAGCAATATCACACGGATGACTACAGATACAATGCAGACAAGTCCAACAGACATGGCATTGAGGTAAATCAGGGCACAGTTGTGGACAATAAATGCTACAATATGCAGGCTAGACACAAGTACGAGGTTTACAAGAGGCTCACCATGACTTGTAGACAGAATAATACGGTGTCTGCACTTTGGAACCGCTCTCGGTATGCTCTGCAAAAAAAAAGCATGCCACACCAAATGTTCATAGAAAATTACAATCCATACACCTATCAAAAACGAAGCGTGAGCAAATCGTATTGTCTGTGAGCAGCCACTCAGAGACATGTAGGACTTGAGAAACTTTTTTTTTTAACCTGCCCGGCAGCCTAGGACTGTATCTCAGAAAAAGGCCAATAAATCCACAAGAGCATGAGGCTGAATTTATTTCAAAGAGGCAGAAAGTTGCCAGAAATAGGAACTCCAGGTCACGGCAAATGACAACTCACTGTGTTTCGACCATGATCCGACATAACTCTGCCAGGGTGCTTAGCACTTCTGCTGTGTTCTCGATGGGGATATCCTTATTCTGAGCAGAAAGCCAACACAGAACAATACACGAGCGTTACATGTACAGCACGCACCCAAGCAAGCTGACAACATGGCAGAGCGAGGCTGGAGCACAGCAACGGCGGCACAAGCATGAACGCATTGCTTGACGCACCTCCTCAACGAATTTGCTGGTACTGTCGCTGACCGTCTTCAGCATCGGCGTGGGGTTGGCGTAGAACAGAGACATGCGATTAGCCATCTCATTGCTCACAACCTCACCACTCTGACCCTCCTGTGAAAAACAAACAAACAGAAAAGAGTACAGTGACAGCATGTGGCTTGGGTACTACATCGAAGGGGCAACAGTGGAAGCATTCGGCGGGAAACTGCAGCTGGAAAGGTGGACTCACGACACACTGGTGAAGTGCACCAACATGTTTGCAAAATCTACCCAAACTTAGATGCAGCAGGATCAGGAGAATACAGAAGAACTCGCCGTATCCGGGCCTATTGGGACCAGGCACTGCCCGTAACTCAGAGCATACATACTGATAGCATGCGAGTAAGCACTTTATTTTTTTATTTTTTAAGAGCCCATTTTTGTGACTCCAGAGGGTCAGAAAGAAACCCGGCAGACGGGAGTGCCCAGATTAGAGGTGTTTTACTGTACACAGGTCCACAGTGCCAGTACTGCAGTAGTGATACATCCCTTGTGCAATGCAAGTGCCACACGTAAAAACAGCAGTGCAGCAAAGTGCCAAGCAGACGATGATCGGTGGTTGCAGTGACAGGGCGGCAATCGGTGCATGGTGAGACACACAGCCGAAGGCCAATCACTGAACGCGGAGATGCTAGTGAGAGTGCAGGGAAACGGAGGAGGTGGTGGCAGAAAAGACGGCAAGTGAAGGTGGCGGAGTGAGGCTACCAGACACAAGACAATGTGACGGTACACAACGCTGAAAACTCAGAGCTAGTGCAGGAACTACTTGAAATACGCACACACTTGAGACATGTAGGCAGCAAGTGTGCCCAGGAAAACCGTGAACGTGACATGGATGGCACGGACAGGAGTGACGCGCCAAGGCAGCAAAGTGGTGGCCCAATGCAAAATGGCCAAGATACGTCGCCAACGACGAGTAAAAAACCGTAAGGAAAACCACCGAGAAAACTTAGCGGAGCAGCGTATCGTACCGTGGGGCCAGACTGAGCGTGTTTCTGTTGAGCACAAACAAGCGAAACAACCGCACATGGACACATGCAAGAATATAACATGACAACCACAACAAACAAGAGAGTCAGCAGAGGCAGCAACTTCCAGCCATGTGCTGCTAAGAGCTTCTCCATGCTCATCACCCAAAAGCCAGAAGGACAGACTACTCAATGTACAACCACATGCTAATGGCACGTATTCATCTAAAATGGCGGACGCCCACGCTGCATACATGGTATGGGCGCACGTGAGCCACGCTGTGGGGACACTTGTTCGATTCCGCATACAAATGTATACAAATGCGTGGAAAAGAAGTTTCTCTAATCGCTGGAACTTGTGAGTTTCTTTCGATATAGACTACTGGTCTTCAAGGTATACAATAGTAGTGACCCAACGAAGTGGAATTTGCGGAATACAACGTTCGAGACGGCTCAACAAGTCAAGAGTAAAGTGCGAATTTACTATGTACGCAAATGAGAAAACCTACTTGGTTCCCCGCAGCACTAGTCACGTGCGCCTTCAGTGAATACGTGCCATTCATTATCGCCCCCCCCCCCCCCAAACACACACAATTTTGTCTCATTGAATGCACACAGAAAGGACCTAAAGAGAGAGAGAGAGAGAGAGAGAGAGAGAGAGAGAGAGAGAGAGAGAGAGAGAGAGAGAGAGAGAGAGAGAGAGAGAGAGAGAGAGAGAACAGTCAACCATACCATTCTCATTCGACTTTGCGTTCTCCGGTAGTAGCTGAAATCATTCTGAATGGCTGGGTTAGTCATCTTGTATAGGGAACAAACACATGAGAGAGAGAGAGAGAGAGAGAGAGAGAGAGAGAGAGAGAGAGAGAGAGAGAGAGAGAGAGAGAGAGCAACCTAAACTACAAGAAAGGAAACCCCATCTCATAGAATCTAAGAAGACCGGCTGATGGGACTAAAATTTGAGGAGCGGTTTGTGCGCATCAAATTAGAGCCTTCGGAGAATTGTGGGCGTTTCTTTCAAATGAAATCTCAGCTGGATGACCAAAGCTGCACGACTGCATAAAATCAACACGTATTTTCAGCTGTGTTTGATGTCTGGCATGGACTGATTAGGCCAAAATAGCTGAACTGTCTCCACTTACAAAATTAATGTAAACATTGTACCGGAAGTATAACCATGAATCACAAAATTCCACACCTGATACCATCCCGAAAAAAAGCAGACAAAAACACAATGATTCTCACCTTCATGTCGTCAAAGCTCAGTGTAAATTGTAAAATATGTGCGAGCTGCTTGGCAATTGCCTGATGCTCCTCTAAGCGACGCAGTACCGATTCAGAGCTGTTCGTCAGAAAGCCTAGCACCTTTGGAACAATAGCTTCTACAAGGCAGAACGCACACACAAAAAACAGACACAAGAAATGTGAACCAAAGTTATCATGCATTGCAAGGGATGTAAACAAATCAGAGAGTTAGGATGTTCGTTCTTTTCTTTGTATGCCAATCAGATTGTGGATATGCTCCCCAGCACTACACATACTGCTAGTAACCTGCCACACAGCATGATATCCAGGCAGAACTCGATAAAATAAAATAAACTCGATAAAGCCAGGAAAAAAAAACGTTGAATCCTGGGGACCTAGATGTACGTTCTCAGTGCCCAGTGTACAGCACAGCGAGGACACTCATACCCTAGCTATCTAACAGCCTCTGTTCTGGACCAGCACTACGTGGAGCTACTCTACAATGTACTATTTCTAGTGAAGGCGGCAATAGCAGCACTACACAGCGTGCATGGGTAAGGGGTGTCTCAGCTGCACAGGAAGCCAGTTCCACAGCAAAGCTTTTCCTGCCTGCAGCTGCTACCCACCTGGCACACTGAATAGGAACCCGGGGGGGGGGGGGGGGGGCATAACTCAGTTGTCTAAGCTACGCAGCAAGTACGGTAACTAGCAAAGATTAAATAGGCTGGAAATAATCAGAGGAGCAGTACGGTCGAGGCCGGTTTCAAAACAGCACATTGCAAGTTTCGGCACAACGACCACATCTCCATCTCCATTGCTTTCGACTTCAGAAGTCAAAAAAAAAAGGTGCAAGAAATGCCCAAATGCATCTTCCAAGCCTGCGTCTTCACCGCTGAAGCACGCACGTACAGACACAGCCGCCCACTGGCCAGGGACACCAGTATTCCAGGACACAGCATGTCAGCCACTGGATGAACATGGCCACAACACCCGCGCAGCGCTCACTTACAGAAGGACAACTCAATAGCCACTAATTCCAAAGTCTAATTATCATTTCATTTCCTGGCTCTTGATAAGGTGTGTGCATGGGTGCATGTACGCAAATATATGAGAGAGAGAGAGAGAGAGAGAGAGAGAGAGAGAGAGATAGAGAGAGAGAGAGAGAGAGAGAGAAAGAGAGAAAGAGAGAGAGAGAGAGAGAGAGAGAGAGAGAGACAGAGAGACAGAGACACGCACACACACACACAGACAGAGAGAGAGACAGAGAAAGAGAGAGTGAGGAGTTGCAGCAGCATCCTACTTAACATAAACTCAACTCATGCAACCTTACCTATAGATGAAGAATAGTCAAAATAGTTCTTAAGCTTTAGCACGGAAGGAGAGACAGCATCCCATGCCTTCTGCTGTAGTGCATCATCACTAGGATTTGAGATGGCCTGTCACAAAATAGGAAGGAAGGTACAACAAGGCAAGTACTCAACACGGGGATACACAATAAGAAGAAAAAAATGTGAGAAGAATTGCTGCCCCCAGAGTTTATCCTCCATTTCCCTGTCTCACCCCTTTGAGTCAATAGTGCATGCACCGGTATACTACATGTAGTCACTCCACCACTCTGCAAGGCGCTCTTGGCCAACGTCTCGGTGGAGTGACCAACATATTACACTGAACACAAACATACACATTAGAATTAGGGGTGAAACGATCATGCTGATTACGCGCCACATACTCGCTACCAGTTGCCGAGTGTACTTATCGAGTACTGGGAAAGCTTATTAGCCCCCCCCCCCCCCCCCAAAAAAAAAACTATGGACAACAGGCCCGCCTGGCCACTCATAACCCTGATCATGATATCTATGATGGAGAACTGTGATTCTAAGTAGTCTGGCATCTCCGGCCTCATTATTCTGATCTGCTGCGTTATTATTTTCTCACAAAAGAGAGGAAAGTAGCACTTATTCAATGAAATCAAATACCTGAAGATAATCGCTATGACTGACAACTCGATCGTTAGCAAATATAGGTGATTGATAACCAATTTCCAGTGATTGTTTCACCCCTGATTATCATCAACAAAACCAGAAGCAGTAGCAAGTATATCCTACCGCCGTGTAGGCAAGATTCGCTGCACGCCACATTCATACGCTACTATAGTGCGTTTCAAAAGCATAGACCTCTAGACTTTTTCCAATAATTCAAATTTGGTTGGAGCTTTTTGAGAAATTTCTTCGGAATATTGCTCAGGCAGCTCCTACAATTTTTCACATATAAATTTATAAGCGATTGGAAATAAACCGCCCAATTTCGGAAATTTTATGCACAAAGGGATCACAGATTATATGTGGTATACGCTCGTAGATACTGGCCTAACGGCTTTTTGAAACCAGAGGTCTGGACTTTTGAAACGCAGTATAGTATAGTAAGTATACGAAGATAAACCATACCTGTCGAATATCATCACTAGCACCTTCATACGACCGTAGTTCTTCTAGAATAGACTTGGCCGACTCAAGAACTGCTTCCACTTCAGCGTAAACGTCCTTTTCATTGTCTGTCGGCCTTGCGACTATTGTGCAGTAAAGAGACACAGAAAGACGCACGCACACACATACAACTTTTGACCTTTGACGCCAATCGCCGGAGATAATGATAGCGATGCTACAGCAGAAGCCATAGCAACTTGTGCTGGACCATTCAACAGCTCGCAAGGCTGAAGAACTGATCACCACTATTCAGCTTGGTCTACACCGCACACAGCTTTTCAAAGTGGGTTTTCTGGCCGGTGAATCCCTACTTTTTGGCCGTTCTTTTCCCCCGCACACATTACACCACATATTCAGACATGCACTAGCTGTTGGTAAACACCCAGGAGAACGAAAGAAAGGCCAGAAGGAGAGAGACGTGTGACCATAATCCTCGGGAAGTGAACAAGCAACCTCCATTGGACACACACGCCATACACACACACAGAGGACTGGACATACACGTGCTCAGCGCATAGTCACCATGTGGCTGAACAACAAGGTGCATACGAGAAAACTGACTTGTCACCTCATTCATGTTACATCACAATCAGCACCAACTACTGTACTAGTACTTGCAGCACCCATACCAGCTTGAGAACAAACTTTAACGTATACGAGTGAACTGATGATTGCGTTGGCATAAAACTTTACAAAAACCCACAGCAGACAACAATGGGAGCCCCTTTTCTCTTTCATGTGCGAGTGGAATGAAATAGCACAGAACATTTCAGGTTACAGCAGCAGACCGAGAAGGGGGATATCTGACACGAAGGGAGCCCTTGGTTTAATACCAGTACGCAGACAAGGAGCAAGGACAATTGATATATGTAGCGCAAGTGACATGAAGCGATACCGAAAACGCAACACCATACTTGATACTCCTTGACAGTCTGCCTCAGTGGACACACGCGGAAGGATTTTTATAGACACACAATATGGCCCTTACGGGGCTGAGACTTGAAAGCTGACGTCAAATACAGCTGGGCAGTTGAAAGCTGGGAGAAGCAAAATACCGGGAGATGACACGCCACTGAACCTGACTTTTGATGCCGGCCTTGCAGTAGTATTTTACTACTCCCTGGTTGAAAATAACTACTTCCGGATCCAGTCTTTGATAGATTGGGACTGCATAGGGTGGACGGACGGTAATAGGTTCATCGTGATTGTGTCGCATACTACCGTCACCTTTTTCTGTAGCAGCAGTGCCACAACCACCCAAAGCTAGTTCAGTGACCAGCGGCGCATGTGCCACCCTAAGTCAAAGAGACACCATTTCACAGGTGTGTGCGTCATGTACATGGATCCAAAATCCAAAGGGTCATGTGATAGTCGAAGTAGTAGATATGGTGGGCCAACACTGGAGGCAGGGTCTAGATTCTCTTAGAACAAGTGCCGAACCCCCATTTGCCACATCCATGCACTGGTACACCTAAAATGGACCCTGCTATAAAATTAATAGGCCATTCACATGACCACATAACATGCAAACTCATATTTTATCGTACCGTTTCCAAGGATATTGGTGAACTTGGACACACGCGTGCAACTGATTTTGAACTTGGCCGGGGCCCTTGATTATACTTGTTGTGCGAGCAAAGGTGCCAGGAACTGCATTTTAACAAGATCACTATAGCTTTCTGAGTGTGTGAAACTCGGAGTAAAAACACATTTAATTTATAAATTGGTGAAAATAAAGTTTGCTACAAAGGGTCGGTTTCGCATGTGTTCAAACAGGGACACGGAAAATGGTTCTCTATACCACGGAATTTGTTCCACACGAGTTCGTTATAAGTGGAGAAGGCTGTACTAGTACAGTAATCGGCTGGCAGCAGCCACATTTCGGAACATGAGGATAGCAAGGTGAACATAGTTACCGTAAAAGTCTGTAAATAATTACCTGCCCTAAATAAATACTCCCCTCATCTTTTTGACTCCGTCTGTTGAAGTCAAGTTCAGCCCGACAAACATACTGCCCGAAATAAGTACTGGTGCGGTTCGCACAAGCAGCGCGTAGCATGTACATCGACATGAAAAATGACTTCTCCACTACACACGAGTCAGGTCAGAAAGTCAATACTCGCCCGAAAGCTAGCACGGGTGTGACCACTAAATTCGAAAGTAAGTACGTACATGTACTTATTTGCGGATGTTTACGGTAATTCAGATGATTCAATAGGTGTGCTATATCCATCCCTCATCACCAGGCACCCAGGCAGTAGTAATTATTTAAAACGGGGCCCCTAGTTTAGCAGACTCCTACTATTTTCTACTCTCATTTAATTCTATGCTAGCAGGTTCAAATCCTAAACTATCCAGTCTCAACAAAGTCAAGGTCTGCAAGTTTTCTAACAAGTGAGCACTCAACTAACATGTTTCAAGCTTCAATTGCACCGTACTACGCAAAAAAGCAAGCCTTTCGCTGACACACTCGACAGGATTTGACATTTCAGTATCCTACAAATTCTTTACAAAAGCAAAAACAACGCCACGGCCACTGACATCTGTTTTACTGCTATCAGCCACCAAATAAAATCGCCAATGGCGTGAGCCTTGAGCGTGCCTGACGCAACAGTTCCTTTCCCGTTATAAAACATAGTACATGACGGTACACGCTGGTACATACTAGTACACCATTGCATTGCACTGGCCAGTGGAGCAGAATTATTATTGTTATCACAGGTTGTTGCAGTACTGCTCTGAGCCGGAGACACACAGAAGCAACATGACATACCTTCAAAATCCAAGTAGAAGTCAGGCTTCGGCCGATGGGACTTGTCGGACAAAATTGCAAGCAAACTGCCCATTCCACTGCCGACCGTTGGGCCTTCAAATACTAGTACTCAAATCTAGGGGTTGGAAAGCTACCCAGGCTTGCTTCTCCCACTTTACCCCTCAGAATGGCGTTCGAAGACGATACTCGTCGGTCGGGCACGTTCTTCTTAGTACCAGAATGAAGAAATAGCGAGTTTCCAACTGAACTGAGCTGCAAGAGCACTGGTTACGTTTTATTCCGGTGGCGGAACACCGGCCAAGTGTCCGTCGAGTAGCAAGCCACCAATGCGGAGACCAGCAGAAACACAGCAAGACCTGAGTAATGGCTCAGCTACAAGAACAAGGCATAGGCCAGGTAACTACGGGACACTACGGGACACACACCTACAGAAGAAGAAAGGCAAACGAGCTCATCCAAAAAAAAGCTCAAATGTAGAGTGCTCTGAACCCGATACGAACGCCTATGAAATGAGCGAGCACGAGCATGCAGCCAAGGCAAGCCAAAAACGCCAAATCCGAAGAGTCCGATCCGATATGCGTGGAGGTCGCCTAGGCCGAATAGAAAATGTGGTGTGAAAATCGTGAAAGACGATGGTCAACGTACCCAACCGGTCTGCTAGCTTTACATTTATGGCCCATGCGTGTACCATGGTGTACACACAGACACATGCGGGCATGCACATGGCCAGCATGCACGGCTAGGGTCCCCTGCATGCCGTACACCAGGGAGTCGTACCCAAACTAGTTTGCGTACGACTCCCTGCTGTACACACTGCGTACCGTACCGCGTACCGGTGCATACGAATAAACCTTCACAAACTGGACTCGACTACAACGTAGACTCTGCGATCTGCATGATCTGGGAAACAAAAAAACAAAAAAGGACTCTGCATGCATGCACTGCACGGGTACCGGTATACCGGTACCGGTGCACCATGGGTAGGAGTACAAAAATGTATGTCGTGTGGTGGGGAGGAAACGGTAAAAATATGGCGTTCTCCTTCAGGTGAAAATAAAAATGCGAATACGATCAAATTCAAAACAATTTTCATTTGAAATGGCTAACACAGGGGATGGGGTTGGTGGCGTGGACATCTTGCAGTCTACGCAGTCCACCAACCCCGATGTTCTGCTCTACGAGCAAAGCCTCTCGGGGCTCCAATCATTCGTTGCAAAGTCTCTGGATATGTATCGAAGTGAACTCTCCTTGGTACTGTATCCCACATTTGTGTACATGTATTTGGATTTGATCAAAATTGGCGAGGAGAAAGCCGCCCGAGCATTCTTCGAAAAGCACAGGCGGAGCTTTGAGTCCTATCATGATGAGGACTTGCGACGCTTATCAACTCTTAAGGAGCGCTCTCAGTTGTCTAGCCACGACCTGGCAATTACTCTACGGAGTGAGAAGTACGTCATTGGCATGGCGAGAGATTCGTTTCAGTGCCTGGTACGCCATTTGCAGGACAGTCAAAGCAAGCTTGTACTAAACCTGATAAATCAGTTCTTCTATGTGGATCTGAATGATGACTTGCCGCGTGATCAACCCAAGATCGCAAGTACCATTGGATCTCAACTAGGGGAAGCGCGTTCGAGTGCTAACCAAACATCTTTGCTGTATGGAATGCCAAAAGATACAGAGTTTATTGCTGCATTAAATGAAGCAGATGATGAGGATGCCACTGGTGAAGACGGCCGGCCGAAAAAGAAAAAGAAAAAGGAGTCTGCCTTCAGTAATGCTAAGAAAGGAAAGCTAGCAGCTAACCCTCATGCCCCACCGCCAACCCGCATACCAGTTCCACTCCTAAAGGAGCGTGAGTTGGAAAAGAAGAGGGCAGCGGCACGAGAGCTGGTGCGTGCTGTACCACTGGATGCCAATCGGCTGCCTTCCCTTTGCTTTTTCACATTGCTCAATACCCACTCTGCTCTCGCCAGTCTTTCCGTCTCTGCCGACTCAACGTTGATGGCTGCAGGCATGTCAGACTCAACAGTGCGCTTGCACAGTCTAAATGGCAGGAAGCTCCGTACAATGAAATCCTATAATGACTTAAAGCACCTGGACAGTACGGAAATTGGTGTTCTGGACCGCATTGCAGATGAGCAGTCTGGCACCGATTCGCGCTTGTTACTCGGACATAGCGGACCAGTATACTCGACGTCTTTTAGTCCGTTCAACAGCATGCTACTTTCCTCGGCACAAGATGGAACGATACGGCTGTGGGACTTGAACACGTACACAACTGCAGTGAGCTTCCATGGCCATGTGTTGCCAGTGTGGGACGTTGACTTTGGGCCGACAGGGTACTACTTTGCGTCTGCATCTCAGGATCGCACAGCACGATTGTGGGCAACTGATCAGCCTTTGCCATTGCGCATATTTGCGGAGCACGTGAGTGACGTTTCCTGTGTGCGCTTTCATCCGAACGGAAATTATATTGCAACAGGCTCGTACGATCGTACCATTCGCTTGTGGGATGTTTTAACAGGCACATGTGTACGACTACTGACGGGTCAGCATGGTGCCATAACGTCGCTGGCCTTCTCGCCGGACGGCCGATTTCTGGCGAGCGGCGCATTGAACGGATCGGTGCGGCTGTGGGACCTGTCGAACGGCTCTATTGTAACCACACTGCTGGGTCACACGGACAGTGTGACGTCTCTGGCGTTCAGTCACGATTCTGGCCTTCTCTCCAGTGGGTCTCTTGACTGCACAGTGAGACTATGGGACTCGCGTTCGCTGTTAGAAGATGCTAAGGAGCCGGACTTCAGCTTCAACACCAGCGCCAATGTCGGCTCATCAACTGCACAGCGACAGGTAGCCTGCTATCCCACCAAAACCACATCAGTTCACAGTGTGCACTTCACATACCGGAATCTTTTGCTCGCTGCTGGTCCGTTTGTTCCCTAGTGTGACGACGGCGCTTGCTGTTCAGTAGTCTTACTCAGCTATATCTTGACATTGTACTGGGTGACGTGGTGTTCCCACCAGGGTTTTATACATGCTAGTATTCTGTTTTTATTGTAGTTCCGGCTTATCTCTAGACTCACGTCCTATCGCAGTCTGTCCTGTTGTCGCTTGTTCTTAGTTTCTGTTCTGCTCTGTAGATGCGGTGCATGTGCTCTGGAGCCTCTGGTGTCACTTGTGTTTGCTCCTGCCCTGGACGCACCAGTCCGCAACCCCGGTATGTTCTACTTCCACGACGAAAAGAAGTGTGCTCTGCTGTACCACGCAGGTATCGTGCATAGATTAGTGCTGCTGTATGCTGCTGCTGCTGGGTGCCAGTGCTATGTATTTACATGCAACACGTGTCCTTGTGCTGTTGTGGTGTTACAGACTCCTGTCCTGTCTTGCACTCAGACTTCTCGGTGGGCACTGTCTTGGATTTCACGTTAGTAATTTGTCATAGCCACTCTAGCGCTGCACCTCCACTAATTACACGCTGCTTCTTTGGTATTTGCGTGTTGTGGCTGTGCCTTAGGGCAGCCCTTTTTCCCTGTCCTGCAACATTTGTTCCACATGTACTCGTGCGCTGGCGCATGTGTTTTTGTTCTTCCTTTCCTTCATATGAATGTTGTTTCAAACTTGTTTGTTTTTAGGACTTCATAATGTACGTAGTTAAGTCAGGATGTAGTCTTGCGTGTGTGTGTGGGGGGGGGGGGGGGGGGGAGGTGACTGTGAGCTCCATTAATAGTCCCGTGCCCATATGCCATATACACGTACCGTAAAGTACAAGAGCGTGAGAGCGCCCCACCGCCACCATCCTTTTGTGGTCGTGCTTTAGAGGTGGTTTCCTTTCTGTAGGTTAAACAACACCTATATGTACCTTGAACATGCATTGGATTGTTGTGCAGTCAATCCGTTCTCAGTGTACCAGCTGCTTGCCTTTGAGTGGATGCAAGCTCCACGCCGGGACCTGGCCCTGCTTGGCTCTGCAAGCTATGCATGCCAAACTCATTAGTGTGCTGCTGGCCACACATGTACTGTAGTGCATATAAAAGACAACAAGCTTCCAGTCAGGGGTGTGTGTGTCACATGTACTGTTCTGCGTTTGCCCGCTGGTCTTTCAAACCCTTGCTTTTATTCAGATCGGACTGTCTTCACCACCTCCAATTATATCGTAACAGCAAATTCCATGCGGAATTCACAACAACTTTTCGTTGTAATGCGCAACGCCTTCCACAATGTATTATTATTATGATTATTATTATTTGGACAATCGACGAGGAGACAATAGTCGTAAAATGGCAATAAATAAGATAAATTGTGCCCTCATAACAACAGCAAAAAATGAAGAAAGTCCAAGTTCCATAACGTTTCTTGTGACTGTCATCAGTGGAATGCTGTCACATAAAAATGTAATAACTAAAACACGTATGGATTATCCCATGAGTACGAGGGGTATACCGCCGAATATTTTCACGAGTGCGTTAGCACGAGGGAAAATATAAGGGACACGGTATACACAGAGTACGAATGGTATGATCCATTTATCCCATATACTGTCCCAAATAGAGCGTGACCAGCACTAAAATCTCCCTTATTCAAAAAGTTATTGGCGTGACCCGGGGAATATTCGTGACCCCAGCGGGGTATATTATTGACCCCGGCGGGGTATATCGCTCTATATACCCCCGCTCAGAACGGTCGCTGATTGGCTGAAATGGCCCAAATCGTTTCATGCCATTATTCCTACCAATTACTTGTTGACCAAGAGCAGGCAGGCATAGTGGGATGGTCTAAGACCATGATTGAGAAACAGAGGGTACCAGGTTCAAGTCCTGCTTGGAAGCGGAAGGATTTTTTCCAGCCGTGCTGCGACCCACAGTTAATTGGGAACTCGTGGCCTGGCACGAGGAAAACATGGATGCAGTGAATGGGATTTTCGGTCTTTGACCACTTGCTGGTGAGCTGATCTACTCACCTCCCACCGCTTTAGGAGCTGCATCTGCGCCTTGATCCTTGAAGGGTGGTGGCGTTCCTACGGATGCGGAAAACCCGGCTTCCAGCCGAGTCTCACGCGAACCGTGAAATTTTTTAAGAGTAGATACATCACATTATTATTAGTGTTCTAGTACAGTAGATATTGGTTATAACGTGCCCTTCTGATTTTTCACATTTTATCACTATAACCGGTATATCACTACCGGCGATTTTCAACTGCGCGCGTCACACATACACATTATACACGTGTGGGTACTCGATCGTGCTAATGTAGCGTACTGATACGTGATGGATGCTACTGCACCTTCTCCAGTATAGAGTGAAGAACTTCTTGGCCCAAAGGCATCATCCAGGAAGCACCAGACCAGAATACCCTATGACAACACACATGTGGCTCCAAGTCGAGACATCAATGCCTCACACTTGTGTGTTGCTATCACTATAGACGATAATTTTTCTGTGCAAAGAGGTGTTTTGAATGGTGATTCTGTATCCTTATAGCCGATTTATCGCTATATACGATATATTGGTTATAATGATAATTTGACTGGCTTTTTCTGGTTTTGCTTTTGATATTTTCATTTTGTATCAATATATATATCACTATGTCCGATGACTTTATAACCGATATCCACTGTACTCTTGATGCGACTTTTGCAACCAAGAGCCCTCCCCCCCCCCCCCCTGCATGAGGAGGTTATAACTTGTAACTTATGGACTCTTGCTTGTACACATGCCCTCATTTCACCCGACATACAGCTTTGTCTGCAGTTTTCGAAAATCGTGCAATCCTTTCAGCTTTTCAATCTACTTGTACATGTATGTTACAGTAATCCCTGTCAAGAGTACAATGAACCTCTAACTACACTGTACTATCCCAGTGCATACAGTCATGTAGACCAAATTACCGTGTGTGCAACGTCCGATCCAGCTCTGCATAGGGTCTTGGTGGAGCGTGATTGGATCTTTGCGTCATAATACCGTACAGATCTGATTCCGGGCACATCCTGGTCACCATGGTCACGAGCAGGACATTTCTGGGGTCCTGGCAGTTGTACCAACCCCGTGACTGGAGTCCAAACCGGTCTTCCCAAGCACACAGTGCATATATATAATAATTATCACAACCCCGTAGCACCAAGAGTACATGAAAACCAGAGTGTGCAGCTCGGATGGGTTGCTGTCACAGCGAAATTCCGTGATTACATCATTTTAGTGATGTAGTGCGTACAAGCAGGATTCAAGCAGGTCTAATTCTGCACAACTGCAGCTCAGTTGTACGCACTACACCATTTCCCGCCTCAGATCTGGGCCAAATATGATGTAATCACGGAATTTCGCCGTGACAGACACCCATAGCAGAAAAGGCCCCAAGCTGCACACTCTGGTTTTCATGTACTCTTGGTAGCACCCATACAGTTTATGCATTCCAGAGCGACTTTTCTTCACCAAAAATACCCCAGACCCGGGATACTATTGGGATAGAAAAGAATAAGGACCAAGGAACTACAAGTTACGCTATAATGTCCACTAACACCACCAGTTACTAAACAATCAGCGCATGCTATAACATTGCACACTGACCGACGGTACTGTAGTTCCTATAAATCTATCCTTGGCTCTCCATCCGAGTCCAGAATTATTATTGGTCCTTTGTCTTTACATGTACTTTGCCAACACGTTGCTCAGAAAAGGGGTTAACCGGGTTGCGCATTCTAGTACATGTGCTCAGTTGGGCGTTATACATGTAGTCCAGCAAAGGCAAATATGGTAGTTGTATGCCTACACTTGCCTAGTATGGAGTCCAGCTGTGACACATACAGTAGTAATTATTTTGACACACCCTAGCCTAGCCCTCAGTGCCCTGGTTACTGGGCCCATGTCCCATGGGGCCATGACTCATGAGGACAATGATCATGTCAGTAGTCATGCCAAGGACAGGTGTCATCACTAGCAGTAGCACTGGTCGTTCTTGAATCACATGTACCCAGGCCAAGGTAAGTAAGTAGCTTTGTTGATTGACTTAGCCGGTCAACAAGAGGTGCAGTGGTGAATGACAAAGAATGTACTACTAGTACTACTACTAGTAGTAGTGAGTACTGTACTGACATACCTGTCTGGAATGCCGGTCACGAATCAGATGATGACTGAAAATGTATGTGTATTATTGGGGTGCACCAATCCACATTCAATCCCTGTTCTTGGGAGTTCATAACCCGTCACCATGGTCACTCGCCACTCTTGATTGAATGGCATTTTTTCTTCTCCCCATGCCCACCATGTAGATCTACCATCGCGCTGTGCCGCTAGATTCCGGGTGGGAGCCGCGCGCTGTGCACGTGGCAAGTTCCTAATTCACTTCAGCAACGTCAAGGAAACGGAGACGAAAGTCAGTGTAAAAAAATACTTCACTCTCCGGCTCCTTGATCCTCGCTGGACCTCAGCTCAGCCCCCTGATGGAAATTGATTCATAGCCGCGTAAACTAATCACAGCCATTCCTCGGTCCTGTGAGTGTGAATAGTTGGACAAGATCACTAGTATTGAATAGTCGGACACAGCGCATGAAAGCCTCCTTACTTGTGTGAAGTATTGATGATTCTTCCCGCACCCAGTCGTCCGCACCGGAGGTGCGACGCTTCGGTGATTGGAGTCGTCATGGGCTCCTTGCTCCTGGCCGCCGTCTCGCTGTGGTTTGCCGCTCCACATGGCGTCCATAGCATGATCACACACCATGCGGCCGATGATCGCGGAGAGGCTTTGTCCGGCACTTGGAGGGAGAGGATGCTGCAAGGTCGGGAGCGTCTCGGCACAAGTCGTCCATGGCGGACAGGCACCGCGCCGATCCCAGCAAACTCTCACTGCTCGCATGACATGTTTCCGAACGACACGGCGGCATACTGGTCCTGCAAAGCACAGTTTTCCATGCAGCAGAACTGGTTTCCCGACCCGCTGAACGGCTTCTACTCGTACGAGACATGGAATGGTTTCGACGGCTTTTGGCAGAATGGGGCCGTGCTTGAAGCATTTGCAAACTTCGCCTACTATGCCAATCACACGCGCTACCTCTCTGTGGTGAAAAATTCTTATCGGGAACTTTGGGACCTGAAGCTTGCTTACGGGCCAATACCGTCTTATGATGACCTCGCGTGGTACGGCTTGAGTTACGCGAGGATATACGAGGTGAGACCTTGTTTTCATGCCCAACTAATACTTGGTCATGTAGATCTACTCTGCATGCCACTGAGATCTCGTTATCAGTATGTCGCTGTGATTGATGGATATCAAAGTGGCAAAGAATCGCACGGACGCGCTACAGTCGGGAGTAGTCCTTGCCATGTAAGGCTAACAGGAGCTGACTTGACTGAGCATAGCCTATAGGCCCCAGCGGCAGATGCTAGCTAAGGCCAAGTAAAATAAAATCCCAGTTTATCGTCCTTTTTTCACAAAAATCGGGGAGGGAGGGCGGATTTTATTTTTATTTTATATTTTTTGATGTGCTACAGACTAGTATAGTTCTTGGTAAACAATGACACATCATGTGCAACAATCTGCAACAGAATAGTGGTAGTGTATGGAATACACAATGCTATAACAGTTATATGTACATAAACAATTACATGCAAAATCTTTGGATCGACAGATTGTCACTCCACTCATAAGACACAAACCCCAATACTGTTTGGTTCACACAGACCACCAGATAAATGATAGAAAGCTGCAGAAGGGAAAGAACCAGTCAGGACAGTAACCAATAGTCAGTCATAAAGGGAACATGTTGACGAAGCTGTGTTTTCAAGCCTTAGCCGACGTAAAAAATCAAGCTTTTTGGCAAAATTCTAGATTTAAAAAATAAAAATAAATTCCGGGCGGCCTCGAAAAATGGGGCGGGCGGGGACGATAAACTAGGATTTTTTTTACTTGGCCTAAATGTTGCCAAGATGCTTTTTGGGATGCTAGCTGACAACTCAGAAAGATGCTAGTTTGGATGCTAGACAACACGAATTATGCTACCTATTAATGGTAATGGTGAAACATTTGGGTTGAAAACGGTGTTCCGTGCTATTTATGAATTCTCACAAAGCAGGTATGTAAAAAGAGTTTTTAAAGGTGCGATGTTGGCATCATGTTGCTATGGAAATATTTGCAATACAAAAGAGCAAATACCAAGAAGTACCAATGGCAATGTGGGTCTTGGTCACAACTAGGTAATGCAAACAAATTGAATGTAGTGCATGCAATTATCAATGTGGTAGTACCGTAATACTAGTTTCATAGTGTAATCTAGACCGAATTCCACATCCAGAATGCCAAAATTGGCAAAAATGTATCGGATGCCGGTAAAAACTGCTGTTTATGCTAGCATCGTGTGGAGTCACAAAAAGGCCCTTTTATGCTACTTTGGGTGCTAGCATTTGCCGCTGGGGCCTAACTGAGCATCTTGCTCACTATGCATGATTCGGGACAGCCCGAGTAATCTTGGATGAGGCAAGTCCTAGGCTAGATCATAGTACATATTGTTAGATTGACAGCATGAAACAAGGTGGAGGACACTGTGTTCGGAAACAGTGACCTTACTACAACCTTCCGCGGTTGGCAGAGCCCCGGTCCGCGGACCGTCTGAACCATATGGGTGTCGCACCCGGTTCTGACCCTCATTATGCTGTCCCTCCAGGAAATCGCGATTCCACGGATGCAACAAATTTCGCGATTTTGGCCAAAACCCGCGATTTTCTGAAAAATCCGCGATTTCCCCGCGTTTTTTGTTGTTTTCTGCACTTCTTTTTACATTTCTATGCACTTTTCACGCAGTATTATAGTGTTTTCCATGATTCTGTACGTAGGTTATTTGCACAGTACGCAAATAGCGATTCTAAGGATGCAACAAATGTTGTGATTTGGCCCAAATCCGCAATTATCTGCCAATAATTCCGCGAGTTCCTGGCAAGTTCCGCACTTTTTGCCGCATTTTTTGTTGTTTCCTGCCAAGTTTTCGAGGATTTTTGCCGCAATTTCCAGCAGGGACAGATTATGCTAGGGTGGTAGGAGACTACTCCTGACGTCCGTCGTGTATTCTTTGATCGCTCCTGGATGTCATTATATCATAGTACATGTAGTAGATGGGGCAGGTCCTGGGTATAAAGGGATGGGACCGTCAACTTCATCGTAGCAGACATGACAGAGGGCTGTATTCCCGGTACCAGGTTATGTTGTTACTGCATTGCGGCATGCTCTAGTAGACTACCTGTGTCTATACCGCTCTTCAACCGCCAGTTGATTCCTTTCACGCGCCCGGTGTGCATCGCATTCTCGCCGTGCAGGTTTTCGGCTTTCCCGACTTCCTGCAAGTCTCCCAGCAGCTGTTGGACCTGTGCTATGTGCGCGGCTGGGACACGAACGAGACCTGCGGCGGTGGCTACTGGTTTGATAGTTATAACCAGAAGAAGCAGTGCATCACCGACCTGCAGCTCATGCACCTGTCCGGACGGCTGTTTCGTCTGACTGGCTCGACGAACGAGACTCTGAAGAACCTGACGCTGAGGACGTGGCGCTATCTGGAGAGGCAAAACATGGTCAACAATGAAACCTTCCTGGTGTCCGATGGCATGAACATGCATCCGCAGAACTGCACGCCAATGAACGAGTATGGGCCCAGCTACAACATGGGTGTCATGATCGGTGGACTCATAGAGCTCTCGCACATGCTGAACGACAGTGACTATATTGAGCTAGCACATAAGATTGCCAATGCAACCATCGTTACCTACACCAATGAGCAGGGCGTGTTTGTGGAGTACTGCGAGCCGAACATCACAACAAACGCGACGGCCAACTTCTGCGATCTGGACCAGCGCATCTTCAAGGGCCTGTTCATGCGCTACCTGCGCTACCTCATGGACGTGTCGGACGAGCCACATCGACAACGCTATCACAATTTCCTAATGGGCAACATGGCTGCAGTACTGAACAATACCCATTGTGAGCCGTCCGTAGATCACTGTAGAATACAGTACTTAGATGGAACACCGTACCACAACATATCGGGTCCACTGTTTGGCCGGTATTGGAGGGGACCGTTTGACTACGCAGCACCAGAGCAGCATATGGCCACGTGGGAGCTGTTCACCGCGGCCATACTGCCGCACACCCGATGCCAGGGCAAGGCTTGCGGCTACGATCCGCCCTATCCGGTTCAGCCGCCGCATAAACTGACCTGCAGCAACGATCCGTGTCCACCGAACGAGCAATGCTGCGACTACCAGGATCACTACACGTGCTGTGTGGCCTCCCAGACGTGCGGCACGGATGGTGTTTGTCACGACAACGGGACCATGGCAGTTTAGTGCGTGTGGTCCGATGCACAACAGTACTGCCCAGGTATGGAGTACTCCACACATACACTGATTATCATGATGGAGTACTCCGCAAATACACTGATTATCATGATGGAGTACTCCGCACATACACTGATTATCATGATGCTCTGCTCATACTACATCTATAGTCATAATCAGTGGAGTCTAAGGATTGCTGCTGAAATCCGCGGAGATGCTTGGCTCCTACTTGCACAATTCAGGCGCGTACGCAGGGGGGTTTCCCGTTGCCCGGAAACCTCCCAAATGTTCCAAACGAGCAACGATTTTGGACATTCAAGTTTGGTCGGGTGCGCGTTCGATCTGACAAGAATGCAAAACTTCAACAGATCGTAACTCAGTCAAATCTCGCTCAAATCCAACAATCCAAATATCCAGGTCGAATAGAAAAATCTCAGCTGTCGGTAGAAACAATTCACGAATGGTTCTTGAGATAAATCATTCGTAAGTTGAGCTGCAATCTCGGCAATTTCAAAGCGCGGAGTTCGACTTGAGTACTGTAAAAGCATTATATATAACATGACTGTCAAGTTCTTTCACCTCCTACCCCCATGGTCCGAATTCATTCTACGTGTACCTGTTATGCAGCTAATGGACACATGCATATACCTTCGCTGAGTTGTACTTGATTCCAATGTTGTGCTGCCCACAGCGCTGCTGACACTGAGAGGCAACTATAATAATTAATAATACAGTAGACTGTGCCGCTTATCCGCTGCCCCCCCCCCCCCCCCCCTCGGGGCACGGGGCTGTCTCCGGGGTGTTCGGATGAGGAGTATGATCGGATAAGGGGGTGGGCACACACCAATCTAAACCATACACAGTCCCTCATATTTTCATCATTTCTCATTCTCTTCGGCAGTACCACAGGAATTAGACACACTCCAGTGCCTCAAAATGACATGGGGGCAAAATCTGATGCCAACCTGTTGCCATACATGTACATCCTGTGCACCATGTTCAATGGTGCATTGGGTGGGGGAAACTTCGATACAAACTAACTTGCTCATTTTGTTGTCCCTTGAATTCAGTGCAAACAGGCATTTCGGATGATTAACTGGCTGTTCGGATAGTAGTCATTCGGATACAAGTAATCGGCATTCTACTGTACTGTAGCTGGGAGAGAAGAACTAGCAAACTACACCTACACCCTCCCTACACGTGACATCACCACACTCCCATTCTTCTTCCTCTCTTTCCCGGAAGATTTTGCTCAGGCTCTCCAAATCTGTTCCCTTATTGACTTTGCAATTTGTCAGACAGTGCTATTTTTTTGCATCCATGACAGTACTATACTAGGGGTGTACTGTGCATGTGATACAGTTTTCATTTGTCCTTTGGATATTTCACACGGCACCGCACAGGGGCCATGTACATCTGCAAAATCCTGTTTGCTGAAATTTGTTCGCAATCATACAATACATGTACATACAGTCAACTTCGCTAATAACGACTGCGGATATAACGACAATTCGCGAACAACGACAGAATTTCCATGCCCAGTCTCAGCGCAAAGTCCCATCCCACTGCAATACATAATAATGAGACTTCGGGTATAACGACACTTCGGGAATCAGGACACCTTTTTGATGCCGCGCCGAGTGTCGTTATAAGCGAAGTTGACTGTAAGTAAAATAAGTAAATTATTATCGTGTCCGTTCCCGAAGGGAACTCACATGTACAGACATGTAGATAAATGTGCATGGGCATGAAACTAGCAACTGGGATTGTTCCAGCATTTCAAAACGGTACTCGTACCGTGCAACTGCTTGCGCATGTACAGTACAATGTAGTACAAAATTTAATGTAGTTGTAGCATAGTGGGAACTTTTTCATGCGCAGAGGGATTTTTCAAGAAACAATAATACTTATTATGGCTACTTTTTGTGCGATAGATGAAGCCAGTCATCAGTAGTGGGTTTGATGCGCCTGCCTTCAAAGGAGGACCTCAATTCTCTTGCAGATTTTAGCTTTAGTGTATTTCCATCATGTGTTCTACCACTTCCCCTCAGTTTTAATTAACCCGGTATGATTTTTCTAGATCCTGCAGTACCGGTAGTCGTCATCCATGTTATATCATCCTCCTACACTCCGGTCCTTACATGCCTATATCCTTTCTCTTTAAAAGACTAATGTTGCATGGAATGGATTGCCAGAACTGAGGATTGGCCACGCCCTCTGCGATGCTCAAGATGCTCTGCGTGTTTTGGTCCGGACTGATGGTTGGAGAGTCTCGGACGCTCTCGTTACGGTAGGCGCCGATCAAGTTCACCATTGACGCCGTGATGGCAAGTGATGCCTGATGGTCTGCCTCTGCAGACTTTGCTACCACAGGGATAGCCAAGTCCCCGAATCGTGTCGGGAGGGACAGAAGCTGTCTCAGTGAGCTGTCAGCTGCCATTCCCTGGCCCAAAAGGGCAGGAAGAAAATGATAATCCAATGCCTCATCTAGAGGGGCCAGGGTGACGGAGTTTATCCATGATGCTCTCAAGTGGTAGGACCATTTGGACCATAAGCCCTTTGTGAGCACAGCGTAGGCGGCCTGGGGTTGCATTTCGGCCATTTCAGCGAAAGTCATCAGCTCCCGTCGCCAGTTGTTGACGTACCTATCTCCGGCACGATGGGACTACTCTTCACAGCCAATGATCCCGCTGAGATATTGGTGACCCGCCGCCGTGACGCAGACTCCCGTCCCCTGGAACACCTCCTCAGCCCGGTCCAGGTACCGAGGCTTCACCAGGAGAGTGGTCTTCGTGGGATTGGGATTGTATCCATACTCAGGTCCGATAATGTTAACATCTTTCCAGTAGCTGGCGAGGGAGTTAGGAGAGGTCTGGTCGAGGATAACATATAGAGAGCGACACTAGAAAGGGACTTGGGCATATGATAAAGAATCTTTTAAAAGGAGGGAACTTACAATCGTTCCCTCCTTAAGTTAAAAGATTCTTTATCATATGCCCAAGTCCCTTTCTAGTGTTGCTCTCTATATGTTATCCTCGACCAGACCTCTCCTTGAAAGACGACGAATCATGACGTGCTGTCTTATCCATCGTATTCGACTTTCCAAAATACCCCGCATCTTAAACCATTTGACTGGTTCCGACGGGATAACTCCACTAGGAACCAACTCTACCTTCCTCTAGCCCGCTCTTCTGCATCGCAACACTCCCCCCTTTTCAATGGCTATTTGCATTGGCTTAAGCTGCACCAGGAGACAAAGGGCCTTTCTACTTTAACAGCATTCAAGAACGCCTTGCTTTACCAGTAGACCACAATTTTAGTCCATATTTGCTCCTTTCTTCTTTTCCTTTTCTTTTTGACTTCTTATTCTTTTCCATGTTAGCCATGGTTGGCTATAAAAACCCTGCAATCGCCACGCAAAGTGGTCATTGGCTACCCCAGCCATGTATTGCTTGGAATAAAATAAAATAAAATAAATATCACCGCCAGCTGCATCGTCGTCGGCATACCACTCCTGGTCGACATCGGGGTTTGCCGCCAAGATCCTAGTTGTAGCATCAGTGAGATGGCCGACACGTTCCACTCCATTGTCACCGATCCCAACCGTCCTGAGCAACTCTGTACCCCGCACGGTCCCGCTGGACCCGTCTCCTTGACCGAACTTGATCCTGTGACTCCTGCTGACGTCCGACGTCTCCTTGAGAAGTTGGATGCGCGGAAAGTCACAGGTAGTGACGGCATACCGGGCTCTCTGCTACAGCAGTGCGCTGACTTGCTTGCATATTCTCTTGCTGTGCTGTTCTGCACCTCGCTGAGGACTGGAACCATTCCATCCGCATTTAAATTGGCGTCTGTCGTGCCACTGTACAAGGCCGGTGACCCATCAGTCCCCACCAACTATAGACCTGTATCCCTTCTCCCAATAGTGTCCAAGTTACTGGAGAGGGTAGTGCAACACCAGTTAGTTCGTCATTATTTTGGACTTGACCAAGGCATTACCCGAAACACAATTTGTCTTCCGTGAGAAATGTTCCACGGAAGACGCCCTCTGCGTGCTGACTGATAATCTGCAGAAGGCGAGAGACAGTGGTAAGACCACAGGGCTGTAATTCAAGACCTCCTTGCGGTTGGAATTTCTGGAAAAGCCCTTAGTTGGTTCGTCGACTACTTGTCCGGCCGCAAGCAGCAGATCCTCATCTCGCCTTCAACCAGCCCTGCTCTGGCTTGCACCTGCGGAGTGCCCCAAGGCTCTGTTCTCGGCCCTGTCCTCTTCAGCATATACACACGAGATGTCCCCTTGGGTTTCTTCGCCTGTGCCAAGTGTACAATTTGCAGATGACATAGCCCTGTACGACTCCCAGGCCTCAGCGGCGGAAGCGTCCAGAACCCTCACCACAGCGGCAACTGCTCTGGCCGGTTGGCTGAAGTCCCGAGGCCTCATCTTGAACGCCACCAAGAGCCAGGTTCTGACTATCTCTCCCCAGTCCCCAGCAGCACGTACAGGAAGTAACAGTCAAAAGCGGCGCCTGTCTCCTCCCCTCAGCGTCTTCTGCGGCGCGCTACCTCGGCGTTCACCTTGACAATCGCCTAGATTGGGACACCCATGTAAACTATGTGGTCACCAAGGTTGCCAAGAAAATTGGCGCCTTGTGGCGGGCACGCCGAAGCCTATGAAGGCGCTCTCGTCAAGTGTATGTGAAGGCGGTCATAATGCCCGACCTGCTTTATGGCTCCTGCTGCTTTTCAGCCGCAATGCGAGAGGGTCAACTGAAACGACTGCAAACCGCGCAAAACAGAGCCATCCGCTGTATCGATGGCAACCCGCACCGGACAGCCATGCAGCCGCTGCTCACTGCTCACTCCCTGTACTCGTACCGTGTCAGCGAGCTCTACAGGCAGAAAATATTGATCACCATCTGGCGGTGCATCCACGCCCGCACCAGCCCTGTGCTCGCCCAGCTCTTGACCCCGGCACAAGGCACTCCTACCCGCCATCAGCAGTCAAATGGCCTACTAAGCCAGGCAAACCGTAGCCGCCGCGGTCAGCGGAGATTTTCTGTTGCTGGTGCTCTGCTGTGGAACGCTCTTCCTGGTGAGGTCCGCACAATTACCCGGCTACCTGAGTTTAAGCATGCATGTGTACCATACGCCTGTAGGGAGTAGTTCGGGTTGCTGCTGATCGCTCTGCTCTCCCTCCCCGTGCAGTTCAGTAATCCTCACGTAGTATCACAGATACATCGTATTCTCTCTCTCTCTCTCTCCCCCCCCCCCCCCGTTTACTCGCAGTTATTAGTATCCTATTCTCTTTCTATGTGCTTCCATAGCTTTTACTATGTTCTTCCATAGCCACTTCTAGGCTAAGCCTTCGCCGTCATTTTATTGGGTCGTCATCCCGTTTGAATGTGCGAAGTGAAATAAAAACCAACCAACCAACAACCTCCTGCAACCTCTGAACTAGCGGTACGGTTGCTACAGCATAATAGCAAGAGTTCATAACCCCCTGGGCCCTGGGGGTTATGAACTCTTGATACAGTAATAGGCCATGGACAGGGGATCGCCCTGACATGTTCCTTCTTGGGAGAGAACCTCGCCGCCACCAGCCACAAACAGTCTAGTCTTATCTGAGTACTGTAGGTATTCTGAAATACCCTTCCCAGAGCCGGGCAGATCCTAGGAATATTGTGAAGTGCTGCATTGCGGTTCAGGGAGTTAAATGCGTTTGTCGCATCCACGAAGAGAACCGCCTCTGTATCATCACGGTTGAAAATCTTCCGCATAGCGTGTACAGCAGCTTCGCAGGCAGATGGCACACCCACACAGAGCTGCATGGGAGCGACAGCACCTAGAACGTCGGGCTTGATCACAGACATCACTGCCCGACCGATCAGACACGACGGAGCACTTCGCCGACAGCAATAGGGCGAACACCAGACGGCTTCTTGGCCAACGGGATGAGTCTAGATGTGGTAAATGCACTCACATCGGAAGCCGGTATTGCCTCTGTACACAAGCACTGCGCTGCGAGCGCCGCGACAGAGGTGATCAGATGCAGCTTTGTAACTGGTGAGCATTCTGCACCACCCATCTGCATCAACACCGGATGGGCCAGACGAACCCTTCATCTGTCAAGACATCTTGCGAATCAGCTCGGGCGATATCCTCTGGAATAAGATAGGGTTGACTATTGCTGCATCGCCCTCCAGTAGGATGGATTCCGGAGGGTCAACGGGTGTGGGGTGCTTTGATATCAACACATCTCTAACTGTTCTTGTAGAAGATTCGTCCACCGGGTCATCTAAGTGCAAGACACCATCGGCTGACTCTGGAGATAGATACCAAATTGCTGAATGGATTTTACCGCCAAACACTAGATAAGAGAACACATCACTCTTGTCGGACTCCTCATTGGAACGAGACGTATGCATCGGCGGTAAATGATTCTGAATGCATGCACCCTCCGACACAAGATCCACGATCTTGCTGTCCTTCCAGAGCTCTAACCGCCGAAGAAGATGAGCTGACTGATCCGTCATGATCTTGGAGTTGCGCGTCTTCTGCAGAAGCGACGCAGACTGCCTTCCACGCTATGCACCGAAGTGGAGAGCCATCCGCAAAGTTCTGAATGTATTTCGCCAACAATTCAGTGAACTTCTGCCCTGCCGAGCCAAATGGGATCATGAAAAGGTTCCGCCTCCACTTCACGACGACTTCGTACGCGGTGTTAATCTGGCGAATAACTTCAGAGGTTACATCCTCAACCAGCGGTGTGTTTGTTGTGGGGGGTGATTCCGCATCCTGTGCTTGAGATGTAACGACTGATCGATGTCCTTGCGGTCGGCTATCCGATGATGGTGGCTGGGACTGGTCCAATGTTGCCAACAAATTGACATCACTGTTGTAGGATCCATCCAGCGGTCTGCTTCCTGGCGTTGACCCAGCTGCAGTCCCTTGCAGTGGAGGACAACTCGATGGCAGCTGCACATCACCTACTGGCGTCTGTGAGATACCCGGATGAGTGACTGGCTGGCTGGAGGAAACCGAATGACAGACTGCAATTGCAGTGGAGAGATTCCTGCACTTGGCACACAGTTAGTACATTTTCTGTTGTTCTTTACACAAACACAAGCCTGGCAAGTTCCAAGAGCACTGCAATAGGGTCTGAAGCGCACAACACAACACAACTCAACACAGCGAAGAATAAAAAGCAACGTACCATGAACAATCCTCCTGAAAACCGTCCAAGCTTCCGCATCAGCAAGAGCATCAAAAGCGCCAACTACCATAACCCGGTTGGCAGAGTCCCGGTTTTGCGACCATTTGAACCGTATTGGGAAAACCCAGGTTCGGACCCTCGTTACTCTAGGGGTTGGTGGGATTCAGAAAATTTTCTTTTTTTGTGTTGTAGATCTCGTCGTGTTGCCGCCGCAGTATTGCTCACGTTGTCGCGTTGCTGCCTCTGCCAACAATTGTAGTCAGGAGCACTACGCGTCCTCGCCTTGTAACATGCTGTCAAAATCGAAAAACATGATAAACTACCAAGCAAGGCTTCTTGTAGTTACTTAGTAGTCTAGTAGTAGTCGCAAGCCCACGCTGGGGACAACAGTGCGAAAAAGAGGAAGCGACTTATGGCGATTCTTGCAAGTTTGCGGAGAGGAAGGTTCGATGGACTTCTCGTGTTATCTGGAATTCTCCGGATGGCAGTCGTGAGTCAGTAAAGTGAGATCCAGTCGGTAGGAAAATCGCGAGCTCCCAAGTAGGAAGCAACAAGTATTGCCGAAGGCGCTACAACATCTTCGTCGAATGTCCAATATAGAAAAAACAGTTTGACTGAAATAAGAAAGCGGACATCCCATGATTAGCATTCGTTGTCACCGAAAGACCAACTCCGTTTCTTTCTGACCTCAACTCTAGCTCTCTCAGTCTGAGTCTCTCTCTCATCTCTCTTTCAACCCGACGACACTTCCGATCACGTGGGGTCACGTGTCGTCACACTGCCGCAGGTGCAGGACTGCAGGTGGCATGCATAATACCAAGCAACTTACTTGAAGCAAGGCTTCTTCTTAGTCATGTAGGTACCAATGGTAATACTAATGCCAGTAATGGTAATACCATTGTATTGGTGCTGGTAGCAAGGATGTTGCCGCGTAACGCGTAACGCAGGGGGGTGCGGCGTAACGCGCGACCAGGCTAGTGCGACAAATTTTCGTTGCGTTCGTAACGCGCGTCCGGCGGGGTGCGGCGATCTTTTCATTGCAGTTTGCAAAAAATGATGCGGCAATAGCAAAAAAGTGATGCGGCAATAGCAAAAAAAGGACTGCGGCAATATAGAAACCTGTGTAACGGCTCCTGTGCGACTTTGCATGTAACGCCCTGCGTGCGGTAAACATGTGCCAATGTAACGCTTCATGGCCTCACTGCGACCATATTGCCAGTACGGTATAAGTTATGCAGCAGGTGCTACTGGCAGTACTCGTACTCAGGGTACTTCTACTGACACTGGCTGTGCTAGTACAAAGAAGTGGAAAATAAAGAGTAGACTACATGACAAAATAATTATTACTAATATTAAAATTATTAATAGTAGCACCTAGCTAGGACCATGGTACCAGTAAGCATGGTAACTAAGGGTAGGGGTCACACTCATTACTCAATGACTTTTATTAAAATAGTCTTTGTCCTATGCGTATGCCTATCATTATGGCTGTGGAGTATGCGTGTATGGTCTTTTACTTTTTAGTTGTCACGACACGTAACCGTCGTTGTGTCTACTAATAATAGAAGTATGGCTATGCTTATCCCTGCAAGATACCTGTAACCAGTGCGCAACTAGCGACCGACGTCCGTCGATCGACCACTCTCGCGCCTTGGCATGCATGTTATTACTGTGTTACTATTGTTACTTGTTACATGTATGTGCAGTGGAATAATTGACATCAGCCGTGATCAGGACTGACTCTGCACATGGCAGTGGCACTTGGCAATGGCAGTCAACAGACAACTAGACTCTTTTGAGTCTTTCATTCGCACTCCCTGACTCATCGCAGCACTACGACAGCCAGTACGAGCGTCAGTCACCTGGTACAGTAGTGCTCTGCCATGCCTGGTTTGCAATTTGGCGCTGACTGTTTTTGTGCCACAGCGCACGCGCGCCATGCACTAGGACAGCATCTACATACACTCTACACTACACTACACTACAGCTGCCCACTGCACCACATGCACACAGCACTGTCAGCACTCAGAGCTTAGCCTGGATCATGGATGTAGCTTGGTATGGTGCCAACTGGCTGCATGCTATAGTATTGCTAGATAGCGCTAGCTGAGTCAGGGTGTTGAAATGATGGCCAACGCAAGCCCACGCGGCAGAAAAAAATGTTTCACTCGACCATGGCATCAGCCAGCGAGTGATGGTGAATGGACGGAGCTCGCAAGCAGTCCGCTGTGCTTGCAGCCACAATGTTAGAACGAAGGAAGAAGGGAACGACGGGACGTCTCGTTCGTGGGTAGAGCTCTCTCCGAGTGAACCGTTTGCCAACCAGGTGCTTGCGCCGCCTAGATTTATAGCTCCGCTGGAGTCGAGAGTGAGCTGCGCAGCCAGAGTTGCGTATCGTCGGCGTGTATTCAGTGCACACATCAGTGCAGGCAGTGTACCCATGCGGCTCGCACTTGTGTTGCAATCATGGAGCAGCAGCCAAGAAATGGTGAGGCCATATTCATCTGCACCGTGCACCCGCCATGCGCCATATATCTGGCGGGTGCATATGGCGCGATGCCTTCTGGTGGGGCGCTTTCAATGAAGATTTTCATGTCGACTAGACTTCATAATTATACCAGTATGCTGTTTCTGTAGTTTTCTGACAAAACTGTCCGTAATGTCATGTCGTTTTGATACTCCCTGACCAAATCTTTCATCACCTGCTAGCGTGCTTGTGTGTTGTAGCGTAGAGTGTAGTGTGACTTGCCAACTCGATTGCATTGCAGTATAATTATTTGTGCAGTAAGCTCGAGCCCCCGAAGGTCAAGCGAGCTACGTAAAACCGCGAGAGATAGAAGGTGGGGCTAGGCTAGCTATGTGAACTGGCACGAAAGCAACATAAGAAGTATTAGTGTTCATGCGAGGTGCCCGTGCACATCTTCATAGTGAGGCATCGAGATCAAGAATGGCGTTGTTCTCGCGGACTGAAATGAAGAAGTCGTGAATCTACCTCCTAACAGTCCTGGCCCAGTGGAGGCGTGTGCTGGTAGACTAGATCTAGAGCAGTAGAGGCTCAATCTCGAGAGACGCAACGATGCAAGAGCAAGGCTGCGTTCTGTGCACGCACCGCGCACGATAAGTAGCCGCTCGTATCCCCCACATTCGCTACTAGAACGGCAGTAAGTGGTGGAGCGACGCGATCGTTGAACGCTGCGATTCCGAACTCGAGGCCGACTAAAATGACGACGAAATCTCTATTGGATCTCCTGACTCTGGCGCTCGGCAGAGCAGATCAAAGTAAATACCCTAGTGCTAGCATAGTTTTCTACTCATTCCTTCTTTTGCAAAGGGCTTAGGAGAACGTTGTTGCACGCATAACCACTTTGCAGACGTACATACGCTGTAATTGCATCATGATGATTAAAAAATGAATCGTAATCCGGACACGATGGCCCCAGAACAGGTACTCCAGCGCTAGCGGTGCATGCTGAACACCTGGTAGATCTGCTGAATGAGATGAGTGGATCAGGAGCAACCTGTTACTACTCACTGTGATTTACATGCATGGCCCCAGGCCTGTACCCCACATGTGACTCTGATCTCTGTGAGGTATGCCGTATGGGGCCACTGACTCCACATTACCTCGAAATCTCGAATACATCCTGGTGAAATGATGCCCAAGCTGACTGTACAGTGTGTACTAAGAACTTTGCTACTGCTTAGGCACAGTGATTGCAACGCACAATGCGGTAAATACAAATTCGAAGACAACACGCACACGCATGCACGTGTGCGCGCACACCCCCCCCCCCCCCCCACACACACACATACGCACGCATTTAAAATCTCCCGAAGTCTCCGAGAAAGACGTACATGTATATGTTTGTAAACTGGACGCCTTAGGAGATCGGTAATGATGTAACGCGGGTCCATGTAGCCGATTCCCCGGTTCGTGGTTCCGTGATGTCGGTGCGCATCACACCAGATGACAGTGTCATGTACAGAGATGACTTCATCTTGTGGTTATGGACTCTTGCTACAATCAAGCCATGTACTTATAGCAAGCTAGTCGAATACGAGTTCCTTGATTTGGTGGAGACATCCTCGCACATGCACTTTCAGAACTGTAACTTTGTTGTACGCATTTTCCCTGTTGTATAAACCATGCTGCTGCATAACCCCCCCCCCCCCCCCTCCCTTGGAGGCAAACCGTCAATCACGTCCTAGTGATCACTTGTTTGTACTGTAATGAATGTCTGGAATTTCAGCCCACAGAGGGTGGATTTCCTTGGCGGCTAGTGCAACAGCCGTTGGCCAGGGTGTATGCGGCATGCAGGGATGATGCTCTGGTTTGGAGCTGAGTTTGCATGAACTTGAAGCAGAGTGATAGCTGCTAATGAGTACATGTAGATCAGCGTTCGTGCCGTGGCCGCAGCATTCTATTCTAAGATATAAGTGAGGACTTGTCCTTGCCAGAAACGTTTGCCATTTGTTTGTACCTGGCTTTGTTTGTCCAATGCTTTGTTAGAGAGGGATTTAGCTTCATTAGAAGCATTTCGGTGACGTTGCTTAGAAGTACATTGCGCTGTAGATACTGTAGTACTATAATGAAATATTTATAATGTGTGTGTGTGTGTGCATGCGTACGTACGTGTGTGTGTGCCGTGCATACCTGTGCATGACTATGTACTTGCATGCATGTGTGTGTGTGTGTGTGTGTATGTGTGTTGAAATGTAGCACGAGTTACACAGCCTCAGCCGTCGGAGCTCGACAAGCTGGTTACGGTGGCGACGTTACTGGCCCAGGGCAGTCAAGATGCTGCGAGCAGCTCTGGAGCAAGCAGTGGCGGCCACGGTGGGCATGTGCAGTCATCGGATTCAAGCACGTATGCCCACGGTGTTGACCTAGGCACCCTCTCCAGCTCTGGCATTCTCAGCAATGAAGGCCAGTCGTCTCCGCTAATTCAAGGAACTGCTAGTTGCAGCCAGGCGGGCGGTGGTCAATCAACAATGGCTATGGCGTCGTCTACTGGCTCTAGTAATCAGCTGTCAGTGCAGGACCCAGCTGCGTACAATACATTACAGAGTCTTCTTTCGCAGCTGCAGCACCGCCAAACAATGGAGCAAAGCAGCCAGCAACACCAATCACAACAGATACAACAGCAGCAGCAACTGCAGCAACTGCAACAGCAGCAGCAGCAGCAACAACTGCAGCCTCAGCAGCAGCTGCAGCAGCTCGCGCAGCAGATACACCAGCACCGTCCCCTGACCCTGCAGGCGGCGCCGGCGGCTATGCCACGTGTTGCAACTAACCAGCTGCCGTTCCCGCTGCTGCATATGGCCGCACCGCCCGTCGCTGCGTCCAGTGCTACGAGCGTGCCTCCTGCTATTCTGGCACCCCTCGTGTCGGTGGCATCCGGTGGCGCACCGCTGTCGCTCAATCCGTACGCCGGCCATCCGCTTGGTGCAGCCTTCCCGCCAAACATGGCTCTGCTCCAGGTCAGTAGTGCTTTTACGGTATCTGGGGGCAGGCCCAACGTGCAGTCTTACTCTCTGTAGGATTTCTTGGGGCCCCAGCCGTCTACAGGGTTGCTCTCATATCGGTACAGTTGACCGCCTAATCACTGGGTGCACACCATACGGCTGGTCCATTCTACACACGTGCAGGTTTAGATCTACCGTAATCAACGGACAGCCTAGCTATTCTGACCTTGTTAGGTCTCATCAACGGAGCTTGTAGTGACTGGCCAAAATGATCGCAATCACTAAGTCTAGTGAATAACGAAATACATGCATTTATAGATCACCTCCGGCTCAGCTCAGGGCATCACACGTGAGAGTGCTCTAACTGCAAGAAGCGCAGCAAGCTTTGCATAGGTGGAGCTCGGAATGATTGGCCGAACTGATCACAATGACGTCTAGTGGACAGTGAAAAAAGCATGAGTCTGCAAGGCTAAATCAGCTCAAAGCATCAGATGTTGCACACTCTAACTGCGAGAAAACACAGCAAGCTTTGCTTAGTTTCAAATGTATGAGCTTGTATGTAGAAACACAGGGTTGGGCCGGTCCTAAAACGACTTGTCTCGTAAGGGTTGCGAACACAGGTTTTACTTCGAAGTCCAGCCAGTGCGCTAATTCAATCCTCGTCTAGCAACGCAGCGGTTTAGATCCGTTTGAAGACTGTATAAGCAAGTCTCATAGTTCCACGAACTCAAAGTTGCAGAACTTGTTGAACTCAGTGAACTACGCCTACGGACTCAGTACATGCCCTGAGGAGAGTGACACAGTGTGCTTACATAGCGAGCAGTAAGGCGATAATGTTATCAGCAAACTCGACTTATGCTAGTACATACTCCAACATGTACTGGCCTCACCGATTTTGTACAGCAGTTGTTTACAATAACGTCAATAAGCCTACTGGGAGTGCAATTGGAATGGTGTGTGCGTCTGTGTGTGTGTGTGTGTGTGTGTGTGTGTGTGTGTGTGTGTGTGTGTGTGTGTGTGTGTGTGTGATTGTGCTTTGCTTTGCTGCGTACAGCCCATAGCACAGCCAGCCACTGCCATGCAACCCTTCATACAGGCAGCACAGCCACTAGGAAACGACCTGATCATCAAGCTAGAGAAACTTGCCAGTCAGCCGGCCAGCAACACGGAGACCGTGGCGCCAGTCGCTATAGCCAGTAACCCACCGCCGCTGCAACCACTGCAAATCCCGCAATTAACACCTTCTGCATCTACGGTGAAAAGTGCGTTGACCCAGCCACCAGCACGTCGCCCGTCAACGCCTGTATCCATGGCTTCGGTGGCGGAAGCCACGGAGCAGGAGCCGACCGCTGCGAGTGCCCAGCAGGAGGTGGAACCCGCCCGACTACCGTCACGCAGCAAGCCAGGACCTGCCAAGCTGAGTCGGTCAGCGGCTGCGTGTGCCAGTTCCTTGACGGCTGCGGAGAAGATCTCTAAAAGAGTGAGTGTGTGTGTGCGGCTGTGTAATAAATTGTGTCATTGCTGTATTGAGCGAGGGAGAGAGAGAGAGAGAGAGAGAGAGAGAGAGAGAGAGAGAGAGAGAGAGAGAGAGAGAGAGAGAGAGAGAGAGAGAGAGAGAGAGAGAGAGAGAGAATACTGCGAGCATAACTACTGACTTTTGAGACCAAGAATAATCCTGGTCACAGCACCTAGTGTTGTGTCTGGCTGATCGCCCTGGCGTGTTAGTTACCCCGAAACTCGTTTGCACGAAGTATATGTGCTCGCCTGGAAACCCAAGCGTAAATGCCAACCCAGGGTACCAAGAAGTCAAGACTTGCGGAACCTTCAGGTCGGATCAAGTCGGATAACAGCAGTGTGGAAAAGATGTAACAGTCACTCACTCGTCTCAATTCAGCCTCTCTCTGAAGAGCCAAAGAAAAGCAAGCTCTAGTATACTGTAAAACCGGAAAGCTTAACGACCAAAAAGTTTAACGTTTTTGTAATTTTGGTATGATAACGTGCAGAAAGTTTAACGATGGCTACCTGGCCACCCATCTGTCATGACTTCGTGTGTACAATCATGTATGCACATCTTTACACATGCATCTCAAACCAGGTTCGCGATAACGTTTCTTCAAATAACGAAAAAATTGGTCGTTAAAACGTTTGTGACTCGTTAGACTTTCCGGTTTTACAGTAGTGAAAAGAGTAAGGGTAAGAGTAGAGGCTAGGACAGCAGCAACAGCAAACCAGTAGTGAGCTGTGCTAAAGCATCGAAGCTGGCAGTATTATTAATGATAGCTTGCATGCCGTCCTACCGGTAGGACCACGGGTCCTACCGGTAGGACCCAAGAAATCTCGCTGCAAAAGTGCTTTCGGTTGAGAAATTTCTTGAAACAATTGTTTAGATGAGGTCTTTGTCAGGCAAAGTAATGGCGCAAAATGCAAGGCTATGTCCAGTGCATTGCATACGCGCAATTTTATCAATTGTCAAAATGGCCGCACATACTCCTGTCGGAGCGCTAGCAACTCTGTCCAAAGTGAATATTGACCATGGCACATCAATCGTGGTGAGGTACTAATGTTTTTATTAGTCTGCCAAGGCAGTGGAATGCATAATTCCATACACCGTTTCCATGGTTACCATGGGCTGTTACCATGGAATTTCGTAGTATGCCTTGTGCGATCACGTCTAAAATGTGTGGACTTCTTCATTAGCCCCTGAGCAACAGTTTAGGGTCAAGTTTTAGGTCAATGTTAGAACAGAGGCCATGCAGCATGTCTGTGTATGATGGTCCTACCGGTAGGACCGAGGTCTATGCAAGCTATCATTAAAGGGTAAATGAGAGCAGCAAATTGGAACGGGGGGGGGGGGGGGAATCGCGCACCGACAACAGAGATAATAAACTCCATTGTTACCGGGCCCCATGTCAGGTGTACACTGTCCTGTACTTTACCCGTGACCACTGTGATTCAGAGTACAGCGAAACAGTCGAGTATAAAGTAACCTGGATATACTGACATATTTTTCTATTTGCATTTATGTGTTAAAAGTACATTTTTTTAGGTCCCTGGGGCCTATCCTGTTGCAGTCATTTTTCGGCATTTGATTCTTGGATGGATGCAGCAGTTGCTTGGCTACACAGTATTGCCGGGTTGTAACATTATTTGTCCCAGGGAGGAATGTTGTGTTGCAGTTTCACTCTACTAAATACGATCGCTGTGTGTGTATGTGTGCATGGTTGGCCAGTGAAAGACGGTAGGGATTCACTGGCCAAAAAACTGAGCCACTTCATAGCTAGCTGTGTGGTGTAGACCAGGCGGAATAGTGGCGGTCAATTCTTCAGCCTTGCAAGCTGTTCAGTGGTGCAATCCCAGCACAAGTTGCTACGGCTTCTGCTGTAGCATCGCTATCATCGCCTCCGGCGATGGGCGTCAAGTGGTCAAATCATAGTGGTGTATGGTTGTAATGTATATGCACACCCTTTTTCTGTCTGGACATGCAGCGCAAAGGCAAGACAAAAAGGAACCCGTCTCACAATGTGATAGAAGCACGCTATCGTTTGAGTATCAATGACAAAATCAAGGAGCTGAGAAAACGTGTGGCAGGAAAAGACACAAAGGTACAGTAAGCCTGTCGGTCTACTTCAAGCCGACTGCTCAAGAGACCCTGGAAGTACCCGTGTACAGGTGATCCCCTGGGTACATGTGATCCCCGTATACAGGTGATCCCTGTCTGCAAGTTATGCCCCAGATACAGGTGATCCCCGTGTATCCCCCCCCCCCTCCCCCCCCCCCCCCCCCAATCATAATTAATTATCCCCTGCATGCTAACTACTCAAGCAATGATTTTGAGCCGTCTGACATACTGTACAATGCGGATGAGCTCGGTTCGTGAAGCAAACCCTGAGTACAAAGTGTCCCAGCCGGATACATGCACTACATACATTTTCCTGTTTCCCTGACTAGGAACCGGTTGTATCAAGACCGTAGCATTCTGCTCACTTGCCAGGGGCCAGCACTGAGCCCGCTGAATTGTTGTGTTATTGTCTTGCTGCTCAGATCCAGAAGTCCGGCGTGCTCCAGCTCACGCTAGAGCGGCTAAAGGCAGTTGATGATGAAAACGACACCTTACGGCAGGAAAATGCAAGCTTGAGGAATGCTCATGAAGCAATTGGTAAGCTGAGTCGCTATTTGTACAATGTGTAGCGAAGGCACCCACTCCACTAGTCACCCGCTACAGTTTGCAGCGTTATGTGATTGCCCATCATTGAAGTGAAGAAAGCAATGAAGCCAACCTTTACAGCCTGGTCCTGTATGATTATGTCACTGCCGGGTACTGGTAAATATTCACCCCAACCAATCAAGTACATGTAGGGTGCACAGGTGTGTGTGCGGTTGTAGTTCAAACGTTGAGTCTTACATTGTTCGTGTTCTCGTTTGGCTGCTTCCCTCCAGTTGGTCAGATCCATGCGATGAGTTCTCAGCTGCAAGCCAAGGGTATCCCGATGGATGCAAGTATGATGGAGGTGTGCCATGTTCCGGAGCTACAGCTGAATAGGGCTTCTTCAACAGTGGCCGTATCACACTGTTCACCTCATAGGAATGTAACCGGCACCAGTACTTCACGCCGCACGATCAAGAGCGAAGGTAGCGATGTTGATGTTGAGGAGGATGATGATGATGAGGAGGAGGATGACGACGACGACGACGACGACGATGATGGTGACGACGAGGGCGGTGAGAGCGATGGTTGACTGCCTAAATGTCCCCTAAAAGCCTACGGTCAGTGACCTCCAGTAGATGTGCTATGCTATGCATTTGCAAACCAGGTCCGCTGTCAACTCAAAGAGTCGCGTGAATCCATGTCCACCGAAACACATCACATGTGTTCATGCTAGGATGGTGTCCCATGTCACTGTTATGTAGCTGCTCCGGGTCTTGCACTGCAGTTGATGCAGTGTGTGCATGCATGTTTGAATGTGCGCGTATGTGTGTTTGCGTGTGAGCTGACACTGTACTGGTATAGTGTTACCTGCAGACTACACGAATAGCGCTGTAGCCAGTGCAGTTGACTGGTATTCCACCGTGCCGGTCTCTATCCAATAGCTCTGCATTGAAATCCATATCCAGTACGTGTCGCCATAATGCTGCTACCTGCAGCGCAGTCACTGCAGCCAAGGGGCCAGCCCAGTCTCGAAGAGACCAGCCCAGTGATGCGTACCTCAGTACTATATCTGTTTCAGTGATGCTTGCCTAAAGTGACAGCCAATGAAATCTGGACTGAAGAACAAATCGGCAATCAGCAGCGGCACCTTACCCAATGCTCGCTTGTCTAAAGGCTATACAGCTTGGCCCGCACCCGTAACTCGCTCACGAAGACAGACTTCATTGAGTGGCACTGGTCTTGTACTTGTATCAGTTTTGAAGATTTTTTCCGTTTTTATGACCAGGCATGACTTGAGTTTTTTTTGTAATCCCTGTTTAAACTCTCCTCAGCATTATTTCAGTCTTGTCAGGCTGACATGACGCTGCTTGATGAAGTTGAGCTGTAATTAGATATACTCTGGAATGTTTTGCCTGATAGCCCATCCACCTTGGCGATGCACACAAGCTCATGCAGAACACATCAAAGCATAAATGTCCGTATCAAAGCACACTATTCCCTACCTGGATCGTTTTAGTCCATCATTTATCGGTCATAATTATATAATCAAATGAACTAGTATCAATACCAGAGTCGCAGGCTAGCGCTGCACCGTTCACGGTACTCATTTTAGCCTCATGCGTAGTATTTATTATTCACTACAGTTAATTAAAACTCTCCTCAGTTCCTCAGTGGACCATCGCTGTTGCTTTAGAAGCCGTGAATGCCGGTGTGTGTGTGTGTGTGTGTGTGTGTGTGTGTGTGTGTGTGTGTGTGTGTGTGTGTGTGTGTGTGTGTGTGTGTGTGTGTGTGTGTGTGTGTGTATCACGGTGTGTGTGCATGTCACTAGTGCTAGCGGCCGGTGCTACATGTACAATGTCATGTAAGTGCATGTATGTGCAGGCCCAGAACTTTGTAGATCTACATACCGGGAGTCATTTTATTGAGTGAAGCAGCTACCATTAGTGGGCATTACTACATTGAACCTGGCAATTACGAACACCCAAGGAATTGAGGCCAACGGAGAGAGAGAGAGAGGGGGGTATCTGTGAGCATGTGTGTTATGTCCCCTTGCGGACTAACACACCATTACATTCATGCATTCTCACTGGCACTCACAAACACTAGCATTTGGAAGACATTACTCTTGGTCAGGTAAAGCAACAATATGCGAGCATGCGCAATACAGTAGCAAACGGTGTAGTAGATATATTATGACTAACTTGCATACACAACAATGTGCCTATGTTGTGGGCATGGCACAGTCATGCTCCGCTTGAATGAAATCCGACCAAACGAGCCAATGCCACACCAGGCGCTGTGTACCACTAGACTTGTAAATGCTGGATTGTGAACTGGCTCAGGGCGCACACTTGGTTCACGCTATCGGATTTCATTGAGCAGCAGTGTACATGTGAAGGACCCAGCAGTGCGGCCATTAAGTGGATCGCGGAGATGTTCACAGGCCGGACTTGCAGTGTGTGCATGTACTACCACCGGCACATAAAAGTTAAAAACCGTTGACCGGGCGGATATTAGATTTCGGTGCCATTAGCTTATGAACAAATAAGCCATTCCCCAGTCTGGATGTAAAAAAACCTGCCATACAATGTTTAAACTCTTTGTCACGGCAACCTTGCCGGATCTCTACCTGAAGACACATAGCTGTTTGGTAATGCTGAGAGCTACTTTGATAAGACTTAGTATCAAACATGGCCGCTAGTGCGAGGTTTCCGTGACGGTAAAACTAAATGCTATATGCGGTACATGTATATGAAAGCATCTGTAGCTCGGAGCAGAACCACAACAGATATCCCTGGTTAGTTCTGGGTTGAAATAACCACCAGCTAGCTCAGAGAGAAGTATAAAGTACTTGTAACAGCAAGAGTAGAGTACATAACCCCAATGGGAGGATATGTACTCTTGGTAACAGCAAGAGTACATAACCCCCGGGGGTTATGTACTCTTGGTAACACTACCGTATTATCTCTAATATAAGCATGGTCCTTTATTTTTTCAATGTACCTCCGCCCCGTGCTATTAATGGAGATTGGAGACTGTTCCATTATTATTTCAACCTCATTTCAGAGGCATATTGTCATGCCAAATTCATGTCAGACACACACATTTCAGGGTTTTTTCGCCGGTACAGATAATGAATTTACACAGTGTGCTTATAATGGAGACTGAGCACTTTATTTTTTGAATGCCGTCCCAAGGTGTTCTATTATTGGAGACTGTGCTTATATTAGAGACAATACGGTATATATATTGTAACAGTTGTACGCCCTCAGCCAAGAGTACAGTCAGACCTCGTTTATCCGGTCTTCATTTATCCGGATCCCTCGCCATCCGGAAGAAAATCGCTGGTTACCGATGTGCAGCATATGTTATGCATACAACATAACCGGACCTCGCGATCCACATACCGGTGCATGATTTTGTGTACAAACTGGTTAAAATGTGTACAAAATGCTTCGTCGTATCCGGTTGCATGTGGCTGGCTAGCGCTTGCAGAAGCTAGTATCAAGGAGTTGTACAAGCAAATGAGGTCCTTGACCTGCTGGGTGTGCGCGGACAGCACTCAGTTGCATGCACTTGTCATTTTTCTCGCTTGTTTTACATACTGGGCACGCTAGTTGTACTGCATAGGACCTGTCTACATGTATGTATGATGTCACTGCTTTTGACATACCACATGCATATACAGTATGTGTGTTCAGTTACCGTATATTCTCTATTATAAGCGCCGTGCTTATATTTTTTCAACACCCCTCTACCCCGTGCTTATATTGGAGACCGCGCTTATATTGGAGACTGTGCTTATATTTTTTCAACCAATACATCCATACAGAGCAAGAAGAAATGCATGCTAGATATCATGCATGCCGCATTGATTTCCAACAGGACCGTGCTAATAATAGAGACTGTGCTTATAATGTTTCGAAAGGTGCTCACAGTGTGCTAGTATTAGAGACCGTGCTAGTAATGGAGACCTGTGCTTATAATAGAGAATATACGGTATCCGGTTACCTCGCCTATCCGGATGTTTTTGTGGAAAACAGATGTGTGCGGTTAAGCGAGGTCTGACTGTACATCGAAACCCAGGTTTCATGTACTCTTGCCCTCAGGCTCAGCTCATTCAGCAAGACCCAAGTCATCAATTGAAGATTTATGTTTGGTCGCTATGGCAATACAATAAAAGGTAACTCAACTACTAAACTGCATTTAATATCTTACTTTTGGCAAGAGTTATGAACTCTTGCTTTGGGATATCTGGATGATACTTACTTTAAAATAAATCTTTGAAAGGCAAACAAGGATGTAATGATCGGCACCCCAAACTGCATTGGTACTACAACCAAGACGGGAGTGTGGAGTAGTATAGTACCGCAGGCACAGGTAGATGTCAGGACTCAGAAGGCAGCTTCGCCTGTTATATTTTGTTTGTACGACTCTAAAAATTCAACACAGTACATACAGCATATTATCCCCAAGCTCGCACATTGTACTGACACTACAAGTCTACTGAGTGAGAACGGGTTTATTCACAACACCAATTATCTGATTATTGCAAGTCTATGTACAATAGTACTGAGTACATGACTACAATTGTAGTCGACTGTACTCGTACTGTATCAAAATACTAGTACAACCGGGGATCGATCGCGGGAGTCGTGAAAGCCCGTCATATCCCGGTCCCGGGATCTGGGAAAGTTTTTTTTTGAAACTTTTTACTCCTGCTGCTGAGCTAGCGATCATTTCGACAATCAATTTCAAAGCCAATCCAACTGCAAAGTTGCTTGTCTTTAGAGCTACAGCCAGAGAAAGCTCTTCATCATCCAATGTCTTCTGTTGAATTTCAATAATGCTTCTCTTAGCCTGTAGGTTTGCTTGTGCTCAGTGGTACTGAACAACTAGCTTCATGAGAGTGATTTGAACTTGAGATTGAACGAATTTTCCATGTCTGGCAGAAGAAAAGTAACTCTCCATGGTGGGAATACTATCATCGAGGCGAATAAGCCCCCTAAGGGAACGGTATTTTCCAGACTAGGATCAGAGCGCAGTGGTGACTCATCGGTATGTTTTTACTGGGAAATCTTCGCAGAATTTTTGTTGTCACTCGCACATATTAATTTTTAGTTATTTTGTTCGATTACCTCCTTTCATGATATGGGCTTCAAATTACACACCGAGACGAAATTGTTATATCAGTGTTAAAGCTGGAAGGTATTTCCTTGATGCAGCTCATGGCGAGTTCAAGCAATATTGAAATTTTGATGGGTTTTATGTTTACCTGATTGCATAGCATTGTACAAATTGGAGCCACTGCATGTGTTTGCATGCGAGGTAACTAGTTCCACGAACTGCTGTTGAGCATGCTGTAGTATCAAGAGTACATAGCCCCAATACTCAATCTGCGGACAGACAAATGTGCAACTCAAGCATGCCATGCAGTCCTGACAGAGTTTCAAGTTGATTTCATTTTTATGATGCAATGCTCCTCGCACGAGTGATTTACGACGTTTGTACTGGGTGTCAGCGCATCACACATGTTTCCTTGCACTAGTTTGTACAGGATCAAATGGGGATTCGTCCACCACAGGCCCAGGATACTTGTGATAATACTTGTACGATGCGCATTGTATCATAAAAATGGCGTCAACTTGAAATTCTGTCGGGGCAGCAGGGGCTTGAGTTGCACATTCTTAGTTATAATATACGTCACGTGGGAAATATGGTCATCACCTACTACACTGGGTCTAAGATTAATGTTGCCAATATGGCTTTGGTGCATGCAGTGCTGTATTGGTCACACACACGCACACAACGTGTATGCCGCTTATCATTTGGAGAAATGCACTTACTCCTGATCAAAGGAGAACCCTACACATAATCATTATCAACAGCTATGATGTACACGTCCTAGAAGTGCTATAGCATGCAAAGTGTAAACATGACCTCTCCCCGTCTTTCTTTTCTTAAAAAAAATGCCGGGAGATATTCCCACTTTTTCCTAGCCGTAGTGATCTATAAAAATGCACAATTGCCATATGAAGATGTCATTAGCCGTTCCAAGCCATGTCTTGTTTGGAATAAGTAAATGATGCTGTGTTCACCTAGGTGGCTTATGGCAAAATTTCACGTCATGTATTGTGAGAGAAACAGCGTTAAGAAGAGTAGCCAGAAACAACACGGTAAAAGGCATAACGTCATACACGTTACTTAGAAGGAATGACTAAGGGGTCGTCGCAAAAGTTTTTTTGTCCCTGAAAGGAACGTCGTTCATTTCGTACTCGGACCCCTATGCCGGACGACGAAAATCGCATGCATTGTACATATGTACAGTATCGGTCCACTTGTGATTTTGGCTCGCCCTCCCCCCCCCCCCCCCCCCCCCCTCCCCAATGATTGATGTTCGTTTCAGAGATGACACAACACTTTTGCGACGACCCCTAAAGGTGCAAGCATGAAGACACCAAACTAGCGTGCAATCTATTGTTACAAAGCCTACAATCCCTTTATCCGTTGGTTGTCAATAATGGACAACCAACGGATAAAGCTCGTGCCTTTTGTCATGCCTTCTATGTGTATAATGTTATGCATTTGACCGGTGTTGTTTCTGGCAACTCTTCTTCTCGCCGTTTCTATCGCATCTCTGCTGTTTAAACCAAGTAATTCATTGTGCTTGTTCATAATGTATTCTGCGTACAAATAGTAGATTTAGAGGACTGGTGGCGTGCATAAGGGGTTGTATTATTGCCATTTATATGGGCGGTATGTACGTCTCAGATACTAGTTAGCATGTGCTGCATCTTGCCTGATCGACTTGCTGAGACTTGATCATACATTGTAGTTGGGTTCGTAGTTTTCCCACAGTGCTCCTAAAAAAATGTGTGTATGCTGTGTAGCTCTTCATCCGCAGAGACAGCAATGCATCGACCATGACTGTTCTATTTAAAGCCCACTTGTTTTGCTTGCGGCTTTGTTGAAGCTGATTCTATTGACTTGTATGTCTGTATCTTGTTTTCTTCAAGCCCTGCAATAACTGACCTCTGGAGATAAACCAATCTTGGTCCTTTGCTAAATGTTTTTTTTGTCACGTGCAGCGCAAGGTGCGCCATGCATCCCCGACTCGTCGGAAGCCATCGGTTGTGTCTGTGCCAGATCTAGAGCCATGTCGCATGTGGGAAAAGACCGGCGACTGTCCATATGGCAGCAACTGCAAGAATGCTCACCCCGAGAAGAAGGGAACCTACTCTTCCTCGTCCTCCTCTGATGCCCATGGTAGCAAGGATCGAATGATCAACATCGATGCTCCTTCGTCGTCGTCTGGTGAGTGATTGCTGGTTGTTGTGCCTAAACACAGTGGTGTGTCCAAGAGTACATAAACAAGAGTATGCACTTCTGTAGCTGGTCTGGTTCACAGCGGAATTTGTTGCTGACGTCACCCTTTTTTTTAGAGCGGATGACGCACGTCGTACAACAAAGCACGCGTTTGAGATTCAACTCTTGCAGTAGCTGTGCAGTAGCTGTGCAGTAGCTGTGCAGTAGCTGGAAGCTGCTTCGATGTTCATGTACATGTACCTTTTTGCACAGTATGTACTAGTATGTACTAGTATGTACTAGTATGTACTAGTATGTACTAGTATGTACTAGTATGTACTAGTATGTACTAGTATGCAGAGGAAAGTAGCTTTATTTCTGCTGCTGGAGCAGCCATCATTACCGTAGTGGCTTTCCTTTGCGAAGCGCCATCGACCGTGTACAATAGCTGTGCTTTCTTTGCTTTCCTGGTCTGCCTTTGCAGTTGACACGCCCTGGCACAAAAAGCCCACCACCAGGACTATATCCAACGACGAGGCAACACACCATCGGTCGCTATCGTCCAGGGGACACTCTCCTGCCGCCTCGCACAAACGTAAGCGCTATGCACCTGGTGGCGACGAGGCCCTGGAGCGCTCCGAGTCCAGCAGCAGGAGAAACCCTGCGGAGGCCAAGGGCGGCGGCGGCAGCAGCAGCAGGCCAAGTCATGATGAGTACCCGGCTGCCAAGCGCAGGCGGCATACGAGCTATGATGACCGTGGTGATGCTGGTGCCGATGTTGGTCGCGGTGCCAGTGCAGATACGGCGAGCAAGCGACTTAGTACGGACAGTGCCAAGCCATCTAAACGAGAGCATCAAGAACACTCTGACCATCAGTATAAAGCCGAGCGCTTTGAGCGGACAATCTCGACCAAATCGCACCATTCTGAAGAGTCTGCAGGCAGCAGCAGCAGCAGCCGGGTACGTTCGTCTTCCAGCCATCACACTGGCAGCAGCAGCACAAGTACCAGCTCAGCCCATCATTCTCATGCCAGTGGTCGCCGTGTGTCGCGCACGAGTGACGCTGCTGACCCTCACGACGCTAACTTTGCCACGGGTCATTCGTCGCGCACATCCTCGTCCCACTCTTCTCGCCACACACACGCTGCACCGGGCTCTGCAACAACTAGTAGTGGCAGCAGTGGTGGTGGTGGTGGTGGTGGTGTCGGTGTGCATTCTCGACACCATGCATCATCATCTAGCAGCCGCCATGACAGCCACGTTGACCTTTCTTCTCACCATGCCGCTGCTTCGGACAAGTCAGCTTCTTCACATCGGTCATCCTCGAGCAGGGGCACACATCACCATGAACATGGCGATCGTGATCGAGGCCGCAATGTGTCCGAGATCTCCGACCGTGACCGCCAGCAGTTGTCATCCAAGCACGCCAGGTCACCAGAAGGGCACCACAGGAGCCGGTCAGGCGGCGATCGGAGTGATCGGCGTTTGCACGATCACGGCCACACTGCTGCTGGCAGTAGCAGCAGCAGCAGGCATCACGGCAAGACGCATGCTGACTTGGCGCATGATCGGCATCAGCTTGTACACGGCAGTGGTGCCATGCACCACGATACACCCTCACCTCGCATCAGAACAGCTGGAAGTCAGCAGCCACACCAACAGCAGCAGCAGGCTCACGGTAAGGAACGCAGTAGGGTAGACAAGCGGCCGGATCGCCACTCAAGGGAGTCGTCTTCATCTCGCTCCTCTGCCACGCGACCGCCACGCTCGGATTCTGCAGGAGCAAGGTCTCATCACCAACAGCACAGCAGAAGTGGCAGCAGCAGCGGTGGTGGCAGTAGAGCTGGCAAGGACAAGCATCATCATGAGCCCTTAGACACTGATCTTGAATCTCGTTCGATTGCAGGCAGAGGAGAGCGTCTGCTACCGCCAGCTAGCAGCAGTAATCGAAGCAGGACCGGTGACCGTCATGAGCCAATCAATTTGGATGCAGATGGTGCGGATAGAGACTTGCCCAGCCAAGCCGAATCTGTTGCTGCAACCAGTGCTACCGCCGGCGTTTCTGTATCCGGGGCCGAGAGTGATGTTGACAGGGAGCGGAGGCTTGGCTTTGGTCCGGGGCAGCTAGCAGGTTCAGCAGAAGCAGGAGATAGCAATTATGGTGATGGCCAGGAGGAGGAGGGCGGTTCCCGACAGCGCAGTGAAATGGAGGATATTGGCTACGATTTGAGCGAAAGCGAAAGTGATGATGGTGAGGGATTTGCTCAACCGCTGGAGGGCTTTGAAACGTAAGTTTTATTTCTTGCCTGCTTTGTGGTATTTGTTTGCTCCAGCCCATCCCGCCGGTGTTTATACGTGTGTGTGTGTGTGTGTGTGTGTGTGTGTGTGCGCGCGCGCGCGTGAGGGGGAGGGGGAAGCAGCATCTTTGCTATCTGGTGAGCCCCGGTCCTTTTACCGTAGCATACGATCAGAGCGCCTTGTCTGGCGAGAATGTCCAATGTTGATCCTTGATATACAGCCGGGGAAGGGAAAGTTCCTACATCAGTATGTTGTTGTGCTGTCAGATCTGCTGCGATTGTGATCGTGATTGAGTAGTGCTCTATTGTCATAGGTATAGTGGACTCTATCGTTTGAAATATTTTCCGTGCACACCATGTATCATATTCGTCTACCTGCGTCTTGCTGCTGCTGGTGGTGTATATTCCTTGCACAGTGAGGATGCAGAGGGCATAGAAGGTGATCTTGAAGTGATGGATGAGGTAGACGATGGCACTGATGGTGACAATGATGACCATGACGCCAGTGACAGCGATGATAACGACAGTGACGGGGGTAGCGACGATGACCTACCAGGTAACGAGGCACCTATGGGTGTAGCACCGAGCAGCTCTTCAGAATCGTTTGGCCGCAAGCGCATGCTCAAGGCTGTACTTGTGAAGAAGTTGACGCAGACCGAGGTTCGACAACTGGTGTCCAGCAGGGCCGGTACATCAGGTGATCGCATGGCCGCTGATAGAGAGCTAGGTGACGACTTCTCAGAGGGCTCCTGGTCCCCCATGCAGCAAGCTGAATCAGAGATGACTCGCGACGATGACCATGAAGGTGAAGAAAGTATGGGCGAAGGAAGTGATAACGATGATGATGGTGAGCATCCCGTGTACTCCTTGTACCAATCATGGTGCAGTGAGGACGAAGATGAGGAATTCCTTGCGCTATTGCATGCTGCAGGTCCTGTCGACGAGCAGCCCAAATCTGCTGCACCAGGGGTTCAATCTCTGCTCATCTTGCCGTCGGCAGCTGCAGTTACCGGTTTGGATAGTGGTGCAATGCCCGGCGGTGCTGCAGCTGCTGCTGCTACTGTTGGGAAGGATGCTGGTGTTCGCGCTGCTGCTGCTCTGTATGAAGATATGGATGCTATGAGCGATGATGACGACTTGAATGAAATCCTTCGTGCTGAGAGCTGCGCCGGTGACGATACTGCGAAGGCGGACGAAGATGCATCAACGGAGAATGACATCCCCACAACCGGCGCCTCGGTGGAGGACATTGACTGGTCCGTCTTGGCTCAAGAACAGCAGAAACAGGCTGCTGCTCTTGCCACCATGGCAGCTGCGGCAGCAGAGACAGAAGCCCCGGATGTTTCACCTGAACAGTGCCTGGAGAAGTTTACGGCCAAGAGTATTTTTGAGAGCTGTGGCTTGTCTTTACAGCTCGTTGGTGAGGAGTTGTTGAGCAGTGTGAGAACATTACTCCCCGATGCCAGTCAGCTGGACGTTCAGCAGATGTCCCAAACTCCCAGCTGTGGCGCTTTGGTGCAGAGTCACTTTCAGCGTGCAGCTGACCGGAGTTTTGACAGCATCCTGAAGTGCATGAAGGGCCACGCGCTGACGGCTAGAAAAGACCTGGCAATCCGACAGCAGCTGAAAAATGCCGACGATGATTGCAAGGTGAGTGAGTACCGGTTGCTCTCTGTGTCCGTGTCTTCATCCGCGTGTTTGTACTTTTAAAAATTTATGACGTGTATGTGTCCTATTTCGAAATTGTCTTCTCCTCTCCATCTATCTCGTGATAATGATATGCCATTTAAAATCTTCATGTCCTATCATGTTTTCTTCATGACTAAATGACTGTGTTTGGGCAAACCGTCACAACTCAAATTCATGCTGCTATCACACATTAGCAGCGCTAATTTGAGTTGTGGCGGTTTGCCCAAAACACAGTTGGCTCTGATATGAAACTGCATGAAGCGCCCAAATGGATTCTGCCTTTCTCTCTCACGAGTTGTGGAAGTTCTGATCTGCACCAATATGATTGTATGACTTGTGCGGTTTTTGCCGCACACTGTACCTTGATGTCAAAAATGCCAATGTGCCATTGGATTGTTACACTTTGACTTCCGCCTACTTCAGCGACATGCTCTTGTGTGTTTCCAGCTCATACTTTGATACTTTTTTTTTTACGGTGGCTGCAAGGAGTATTCGAATATTCGATTGGTATTCGTTTAGAAACGCGATAGAAGGAATAGTTTCCCCTTTGGAATATTCGTTTCAAGGAAGTGTACAGTTAAGTATGTTAATGTGTCGATCTGCGGTTGTACAGACGCTGTGACACATATGGGCACTCTGTTCAAGTGTCGCTCTATCGTAGTTCTAGAACGGATGTACATGTAGTGATATGTACATGTGTATGCGCTCTTAACATGTCAATCTGTGGTAGTGGTGCTAGTACCGATGTCGTGACCTTGAATTGTGTGGTGGTATGTGCATGGATGTGCACATGAAGGAGCAGTCGCTCAAAGCTATTTTTCCTAAAGAATATTCGATATTCGTTCGATAAGTCAAATATTCGTTCGTTAGCCGTAACACTACTTATTTTTAGTAAGTTTTTACTTTTTAATTCTAAACCGGTACTGCTGAGTCTGTTGGCGTGACTCCTTTCCACCCTTCAGAAGTACATTGTGCTATGTTGCTCTGCACTTTGCATTGTCACTCTGTGTTGCAGGTGATCCTGAGCCAGACGGCGTCAGCTATTCCCGGTGATGGCGCGTACCTGCGGCCGAGTCTAGAGCTGTACCATCGGCGCTCCGTGCTGACCACTGCGGGCAATCAGCCCAGGATACTTGCCTCCGCTGTTGGCTCTGTCTTAGCGACTTGAATGCCACGCGCTGCCGTGTGCTGGCGGCGTGCTTACAATGCTTTGTGTTGTCTCGTCTTCTTCTTGCAACTAGCTCCTATTTACGTGTATACTCGTTCGTTGCAAGTACCTACCGGTAGTAGCCGTGGTATCTTATTGTTGCTTCCTTGTGCAGGCACAATGACTTTAGGTGTTGCATATATGCATGCACTACATACACTACATGTACATCATCATTATTGATCAGTATCCTTATCATGAACTCTTGAAAAATCATTTTCTAGGCTATCGATCTAATTTGCTTGGAAATTTGCAATACTGCCATGAAAATCATGCTGCTTTCTTTTCACAAAACACGCCATGAAACACACAACATTGTTTCATTGCAGATGTACTTATGATAACTACAGTACATTGTATATTGTATTGTTTATGCTAACAAGTTAGTAGGATTTTCCCATGACGTGTACCCTGTCTGTGTAGTACTAGTAATACAGATTGAGCTTTCACAATGTGACGCGAATACTTCCACTTCACTTTAGAAGTACATGGCTGTAATCTGTCGTTCTGCTACCTTTGTGGCATGGCTCTGCCTCTTGTCTTGTCACTCTTCATAACGGCAATTATTTGACAATGCGGCAAGTGTTCCACCACTTGGCATGTACATGTACACCGTATACAGTCAGGACTCGCATAACCGCACACATCCGTTTTCCACAAAAAATATCCGGATCGGCGAGGGAAGCGGATAATCGAACACACATACTGTAGGTGTGCACGGCATATGCTGTAAATCGGTAACCAACGATTTTCTACCGGATGGCGAGGGATCCGGATAAACGAGGACCGGATAAGCGAGGTCTGACTGTACCTGAGGATACATGTATGTCCGGCCATGACATGTAGTCCACAGTCATGGTCCCTTCTTGTCTATGTGATTAGGCAGACCCCATTGCAAGGCCAGGGATGCGTTCACGGGCAATTGATGTTGTCCACGTGATGTTATGGTGGCGAGCCAGCGGAGTTGTTTATGAGCGCCAACAATAGTCCATAACCTATAGTAGGGGCTATGGATTCTTGCCTCGAACTATCAGCGGCGTGAGTCAGCTGATTCGCTTTTGGGAGCTATAAAGTACCCTATATACATTGCTAATGCATCACTGTGCCATGAAAAAAGCTGCTGTTCCATACAAAGCATCTCAGCTGATGATGTATTTGAATAATCTCTACATCAGACATCATGACTGACAAAGAGCATACGGTAATTACGGGATAAACGCGTCTTCATTCTCTTTACTTGTACATGTTGTAGCACGTAGATAAGACACGGTTCAGTCCCTGCGGTCGAGTCTGGGGAGGTGCACAGTCACACAGTCATTGTTCAAGCACAACCGTACATATTTGAATAATCTATTCATGTGAAATTCTTCTACATTGTAAATTCTATTGCCGGTATTTAACGAAAAAACGTGTGGTCGGAGTGGTGATCCATAATCATGGTAAAAAATAATGATTTTTTGAAATAAATGCATATGCAAGAACAAGTATGAATGGTTTTGAAAATACAGCAAGAGCAAGGAAAAGGCTGCTGAACCAGCAATGCCTATCGTCAGTCAGCACAACCATGCGCCAGTTCACACCGGAAGAGCGCACACAACTAGGCAGCGTCTGTAAGCTTATTGTGAAACAAGCAGAAACTAGATTTATATATTTAAAAAAAATATTTACAGACTTTCCCTAAATGGAAACATGAAATGATACAATATTCAGCACAAATAAAGGCCACTCCACGTTTTCTAAACCAGAAAGCAACGTATGACGAAACTTGTACCAGCATGCTATGCTGGTAAGACAATACTGGTAAGACAATGCATTAATGCTGGGTGATGGTATAAAGGACAACGACGCTATCTACAGACTGGACGTATGTACAAACATTTGTTGACTGGCAGCTTCGCCACACTGAGTAGGTTAGTTCTGCGAGCAGATGACATCTATCACCTACGTTGTTGGACACGCAAAGCCGCACACAGGACAAGAGAACAGGCAAACAAAGATAACGGGGGAAGAGTAAGAGAAAACCGCCGGGTTTTTACTTCTAAAGAGGGACATTAGGCAACTCAACTTTTCCCATTTTTGTATCGACGGTGAGATTGTGCGAAATTTTGTTTAGAGAAAAAGAGTCTGGAGGTTTCAGGCACGTTTGGTTGGTACAATCTAGAACAGGATCGAACAGCTGATGCTTTCTTGCAGGTTTGCTGAGAGGAAGGCTCGAAGTGGTCTCGATCGCAGTTGCAAGTCAGTCAAGTGTCAGCCAAGCCAGCAAAAAGTATGAGCTTCATGTTGGAAGAAGCAAACTTACATCTTCATCATTTACTCACGCTCTTTTAGGTACCTATACTCACCATCCAAAAGCTAGATATAAGCGCCAAGTCTTGTTTGCTGCAGCTCATATCACCATTGTAATGACTTTGAAGAGTGGTGGTACGGATAGGCCTTGTCAAAATGTCCAGTGAATTCTGCGCTGCGTGCATTAGTTTGCTTTCCTCCAACTACAAAACCTATACAATCTATACTATTCTATAGTTCTATACAATGTACGTACATGTATCATAATCATACTTCAACTCCCTCAGCCTTATGAATACATATAAATCCTACATTAAATGTTGTTCTTACACTTGGTTCCATGACGACAGGGTCTGTGCAGCGCTGAACTGTACTACTGACGATTTCGTCCACCAGGACTTTCACAAGGCTATTACAGCAAGCGGAGGAGAAAAACAAGCACACCATCACGTTTCTAGATGAAATCAACACATTACATGGACGCCTCATTATAATTATAATGCTGCATGGGAGGGAAGGGGAGGGGAGGGGAGGCTGCAATCCCATACGAGTATTGGGCAACAGTTTAGCGAGAAAGAAGGGCTGATATTGATCACCTCCAGTAAGCGATCAAGGGGCGGAAAGTCATAATAATTCCATGGCCTGTGCAGAAGGATGCCAGTGTACGCACAGTAGTTCACACCCAAGTGTGCTATGTAGCGACATGCAGCCCCCCCCCCCCCCCCGGCTCTACTGTAGATCTCATTCCTCAAACCAATGATAACAGCATCACCACACACTGCTGGAGACCTATAGTAGAGAAGCGGTTAGGATATTCATCAATCAGCATACAGATCATTATTGGTTTATAGTTTATACATCGAATCAGGTTTTGATTTCACTTGCTACACACCATAACCCGTCAGGGACTATGCCAGCAGTATCACCAATACGAGTACACGTGTGGCTTACTTTTCATCAGAGACAAAGCGCCAGAGATAGATCTGCAGGTAGTGCGTATCCACCTGTACCTGCTGCAGGCCATACTTGCCAAAAGTGCGCAGGCGCACACATTCTAGGAAAGTCTGCACCAGATACAATAAAGTAGCACACAAGACGAAAAGACACAGCACGTGAGATAAGAAAAAACATAACGCTAAACACGACTGTGTACATGTACTGGTACAAGGCAGCTGATTTCCTTGCAGGAAACAACATCATGTACTTCATAAGAGCACTGGGGTCTTCACACAATCATAAGCCATGCCATGGACAGAAGCATAACTAAGCACTAGTCAGCAAGATACCCACGCTCAAAGAGAGTGTACGCAAGCCAAGTATGTAGTTCATCCCAATCTGCAGGCATCTCCGTCCACATAATGTGAGTAAGTATCCGGTTAGGAGAGGCCGTCAATACTACTTCGAAGTATATTTATTGACGCCCTCTCCTAAACTGGATACATACTCGATGCACGCACACACATCTGCACGCGAAGATGCGACCATGCACTTGCACCCTACCCCACCCTACACACCTTGAGTGCAATCTTGACGATGCCCGTCACAACAGACACTTTGTTGAACTCCACGGAGCCGAAGATCTCGATGCGCTCAGAAAACAGCTTCTGGATGTTGCTCATCAAGTTGGTGTCGAACGCACTGTCATGTGAGTCACAACAAGAAGAGAGAAACCATATGGTTGGACACACAACTACAAAATGATGCTCAAGCCCAACTCGCCATATCCGAGGTCAGTCAAAAATCAACTATAAACACCTTGATGAGGAAAGCATTTTAAACAGTGTACAGGGATAATTTGTAGGGGGGGGGGGGGGGTGAAGGCGTCAAGACAGAGTGGAAGAGCATCAGCGTATTCTGGTAAGCAAAGGACCGGTACATGCACTATTTGGAGTACTCTACATGCGCTATACAAGGAGGAGCGCTGTAGGTATTCGAAGTAGTTCCCAGCTATCTGGACTCTGTATGTCTGGTACACTCCCACAGCAGTTTACACTGAACAAAGTCGTCTGAATTACCTGGTTCCCGGACATGTCAACTCGGCATAAGCCACTGACAAGCCCTTCAACCTCGGACATACAGTGCCTGGGCTAATAATCGCCGACTAGTATGCCCCTTTGGGATTATGTTAGGAAAGGGTGGCTGGTTGCGTGGAGTCCATCAACTTTTATGTTTGAGATACGTTGCAGTGGAAATTCACTACACTATGTCTCCCGTAAGAGGCTAGCCCTTTCCCCAAAATGGCATGTCAGCAGGGTAGGAGAGCGCTGTGCACTCCCACCCTGCCTTTCCTTGAGCCCTGGTATTCATCTGGTACATGCGCACACCCATTGAGACCAATCAGTTCACATTATTCGGTATGTACTAGGCAGCGCTGCATCAAGTAGTCATCATGCATAGTGATGCAGACGAAAAGGAGGGGAGAGTGACGATGAACCTACTTTGGTGCATAGTTCCACGCCCGAGTGCCAGTTGGTATATTCCTACGGCGGCTGGCACGACTGTCATCTAAGACCAATCACATCAACGCATGTATACACAGACACACACATGCACACGCACAGAGCAACAGTAGAATATTTAGCCGGACACCACAAGCATGCACTTCTTGACGTGTTATCAACTACGCAAAGCATCATCATTAAATACAAGAATACCCGTTGAGGAAAGGTGAGTAGGGTGAATGCACACAATAGCAGTCATCCACTAGAACTGCGTCAAAGTGATACACACATTGCAACCTACCCGAACTGTGATCGCCGCGTCTCGTTCCCTCCTCGAAAAGCTGCCCGACATGGTGGTCGAGGATGGAAACGTCCTCAACGACGCGCTTCATGACTGGTCTGACCGTCCTCGGCTCCAAGGTGCTTAGCCAGTCGCGTGTCTCCACACTCTTGCGGATCATCTGCACATCAAGTGGTTGCCAAAAAGACCACACCACAACATGAGTGAGGATACACAGTGGGGAGTTCCATGCAAGAAAAATGATGCTGAAACACATTGTCATATTGAAAAAAGGGTTTTCAGCAAGAGCAGTCGATGCACCTCTTGTCGTCGTCTCCTTTCCAAATCCATTTCAGTCCAATAATTGTGCAAGGATGAAATAGTCAGAGCACGGATCAGACATGCGTGCAGTCATGCATGCTCACACCCATACACACAGTGATATGTAGGCATACACACGCATGCGCAGACACGCCATGTACCTGTGAAATTGATAAGCCTTGTACGCTCACAAAGTGATCCAACAACTCCTAAACAGAGAAGAATGCAACAGGGAGAACAAGTGAAAAAGGTCACAAAAATCAGCTCTCCAATCAGCACTGCAAAATCAGCTCCTTCTTCCACATTTTTTATTTACACCCTTCCCTCACAAAACCAATAGCATCTTGAAAGCACGCGCCAGTCAGTAGATTGCCAAGGGTTTTGAGGGTTCACGAAATACATCAGACCACTTAAAAAAAAGGGTGATTCTGAAATACGTGATCCGGAACGCTTCTCATCTGCTCAGAGACCCAGGCGAAATGGTTTCCATATCAGCGTAGCATGCTTAAGTAGTACAGAGATAACAGGCCGCTTGTCCTATAGGCTATACTGTATGGCATAGTAGTAGCATACAGTCATGTATGTGGTCGAGTCTAACACCTCACCTGAGCTGTGGTACCAGCATACTTGCACAGGTCGGCGATGGGCGTTGCACCAGATGATCGTTCGCTCGCAGGAAACGCCTCGTCCGCCAGGCTGACCTGAAGTCCACGCAACATTACACACACACACACACACACACACACACACACACACACACACACACACACATCAAGCAGTGTTCTCAAGGAAAATTCACATCGATCACCCCGGCAAAGGCCCTGCTGTAAAGCGATAGCTGATAACCTGAAGTTCACTAAGATGATGGTATTCTGGGCTTACATCGGTGTAGTAATTGGGATTACTGCAAGGACAGTCAATCACACAGGAGCTGTGTGATGCTGTTACATACATATGATAGAGGTGGACACGAGTACAAACACCTCCCCCATACTCACCAGATAGCCAATGACCGAGTCCTTCATCTCCAGGCAAAGGCGAGAGAGGAGCAGCAACAGCACCGGAGGCGGAGGTGTTGACCGAGATGTGGTCACCTTGCACATGTCCTGTAGCCAGCCCCGCCGGTGGAAAGAAGAAGAGGACACAAGTGAGATTGCATGCACATTGAACTCATGTCTACACACCTGTAGACGGGTAGTAGTAAAACTGTGAACAAGATGGAAAATTGAAGCTATGTTTCTTGGAAACCTATGGACCCACCTTGCCTTGTTGTGCGTTTGGAGGACGGCCGCTAACACCCATAATTTTAAGCGGATCATCAGACAAGAATAAAACGTATGTACAAGTAATGTCGTGACAGCAGAATGTGTAGATATTAAACTGAGTATTAGCACTGCTCATGGACATAAAGTCAGTCGCTGTGTGCTATGCATTGACTTACTGCTGCTGTGTCCACTATGTGATACAGATGCTTGACAACGAGACCCTGGCGTATCTGCTGGCGACAGAATGGCACGCGGAACCTGGGCTGTGACGCAAACACCACCTCAGGAGACACGTACACCTGGCAAGGAAAACCATCACAACGAAGCAGAAACAACAGTAGCACCAAGTCCCAAGCGAGATGCGAATAAGAGGGGAGCATTCACCAAACACTCTGGCGGTAGGCGACTTCAAAGCTCATACTTCGAACTACACTCAACAGAGACTCCAGTCAAGCTGTCCATACTAGTACTTCAAGTACACACAAGATGGAGGAGTGGGGTGAAAGAGAACCAATGCACTAAGGTGACAAATACCTTTCTTCGTGAAAACCGAGTGAGTTCTCGACGTCGTTACACTACAGAACCAAAAGTCCAATTGTTGCCAGTTGCTCACCTTTCTGTCATACAACATGCCCCTAGTACGCTGCGGTAGAACATTGCATCTTCCTGCAGAGCCACAGCTTCAAGACCCTAAGTCACTAAAATCGTGCAGATAGCGGCACTACTCATACCTTTAGGCTGTTGATAGTCGCCTTGAACTCCTCCGTGATCTTTCCAGACACTTCCTGGAAGAGAGCAGTGAGTGGAGCTGACTGGCTTGTGTTCTCACCAGCTTGCGCGCCAGCTCCAGATGGTACCATTGACTGTGTGGCAATGGCTTGGCGAGCATCAGCTAGGTATGCTATATTGGTGGTGAGTGGCAGTGCCAGCACAAGAGAGGACACAGAGAGGAGGAAGACGAATACCAAGAGAGAACAATAAGAACGAGAGAGATGAGAAAAAGAAGAACATGCAACGCACGGTGCACACCAGGCATGCACGGTGAAAGAGCTGAAATGCACCAGGCAGCAGCAACACAATTTCGCATGGACTTCACAGTCACAAAAGAACCCGAGTTACGGACATCTCGAAGTTCTGGGCAGCACCCGGTCCCGGACCGCCCGGATAAGGGAGGTATGCGTGTACCTGCAAATTGATCCCGTAGCTTGTCAGAGAAGAACGTCACACGCAGTACTGTAGTCGATGAAACCATTTCCGCTGCCAACCTGAGAAACAAAGTTAAACGGAGCACATGGCGAGTTTCAGATTTCCCTTTTCATCTGTGCACAAGTTCTGACCCAAAGCATTATAACAAGGAAAACACAACAGAGCACAACACATATACAGTCATGTACCCTGTACCTTACAAGTAAGACAACATGACTTTGTGCTACAGCACAAACAAACCGGTTTTACATGGAGGATATGCGGACTCAAGGAGACGGCCGCAAGAAAATATCATGCAAGATTCAGCTACAACACCAATCTTTACCACAGCTACATTCGTAGCCGACAAAACTACTCTAGAGCAGGCACGCTGAGTAATGGTACTACACTCGGACGTCTCTTATCCGGGCACCTTGGGACCGCGTACTGCCCGTATCTCAGATTTGGCCGTATCTCAGGAAAACTCATCTACCATGTGCCATAATCAATTTTTGAAGAAGTGTATTTGGCACGTATTGTACATGTTCAGGTTACAGAAAGAATCTATTGATAAAAAAATGTGTGGATTTCACAGGTCGGCCGTGACAAAGAAGCACTTGCACATATGAAAAAAGTTCAACCCCCCCCAAATTCAACACATTTTTGCCATAGGAACTCAAGGTGAAGGTGCCCGGTAGAGAGACGTGCCCGTATCTGAGGCGTCCGGATAAGAGGCGTTTGAGTGTACTGTCCTCCATTACTAAGTAAAGAGTCCACAAAACAGAGCAGCAAGGTGGTACAGCAACGCTAGCATGCACTACGTGTACAAGGTACATACTCGTCAATCTGTGCAACAGGCATCAGCTTGTGTACGCTCAGCAACTTGCGATGAAAGCGGTCCAGCGCTCTCACAAGAAACTGGTCACTGCCCTCGGGCACCTGCAGTAGTAACAAGAGAACGAGCAGAGAATTCAAAGGCATGTGCTATTGCATGTAATACTCAGACATATAGAAACCCCATCAAAAAGTAGGGTCCAAAAGGAAAACAAATTTTGATATTGGTTCGAAGGAGATATCTCTCACTTGCATACGCTACACCAAACTTTCCAAATCCGCAATTTTCTGATTTTCGTTTCAATAGCGACCACAGGTGATGACGCACATCTTGCTTAGCTCTGTGAAGTAAGACGACTAGTCAGAAAAGTAGGCTGCTGCTAGAGTTTTGTTGTATTTTTTTGTGCCGAAATTTAGGTATTTAGGTGATTGTTTCATCGGATCCGAATCCAGATCCATATCCCAGATCCACAGGGTACTTCAGAATCAATCGATCACATTTTGTTTGCACCACTACCGTGACCTTGTTGAGGTAGAAAAATGACGGTCGAAAAGTCACTCCAGGGTTCGTACACATCGTAATCAGTGCATCGCATTGCATCGCAGAAAGTGGTATTGTGAATCATCCTTTAACACATGGGGCAGCTTGCAATGAGACTTACCTCACTTTCAAACCGACGTTTGACAATCTGAAAGAACTCCTTCAGGGTGGCCTTGATGAAGCCAATCAGTCTTGGCTGCGCAACGCGCTTGATTCTGTGGGCAACTCCCCTGAAATACAAGAGGAACATGAAACAAATTCATTGGTTTGAGGGAAAGATGCAAATGAAACAAATTCGATCTCTTTCCCCCTCCAATCCACCAGCAGAATTCCTAAGTGTGTAAAACACAGCAGTACATGCACTAGCATGATGATGGTATTACAACATACAATAAATGCCAAGGCTGAGTTTTTATAGGCAATAACAAGTTTTTAAAAACCTGTATAAAAAAAAAAATGAGGCGTAGCTGAAGCTGGAGGTACGGGTGGACACACATCGGAAAGTACATGAATATCAGAATACATGGCGCTAAGCTGGAGGTAGGAGTGGGCACACATTGGAAAGCACAGGAATACATGTATCAGAATACATGGTGCTAGGGTCATGTGATTGTTTCGCTCTGGACACTTTGGATCGAAAAAGGAGAATATCAGCTTTCTAGTTTCTACACAGCTCAAGATCGTGAAATCAGCGACTGGTGAGTGAAGCAACCTGAGTCGACCCAACGCGTACCTTCCTAACACACACACACACAGTCACTGGGAAATCAGGCAAGCGTTCGTGTCACATGCTGGGGGGGGGGGGGGGGGGGGAATGGGGTTATATTCCTAGGTTTGGATGATTGTGAAAAGCACTTACTGTTCATCAGTAGATCGCCGCAAGAAGAGATCGGTAAAGTTGGCAATAAGCAGAGCTACGTCGCTCAGCACACTGTTGCAGCCCAGGTCGGCGAACTCTAGGACGTCAGAGGCCAGGCGTACACGTTCCTCCGCTTCCCCCGCACCAGAGTCGCCGTCGCCTCCGAGCTGCGACAGCTTCTTCAGGTCCAGGCTGATCTGGTGGCTGGCTTGCTTGATGTACTCGTCGCACAGTTCCTCGGCCGGCTCGTCCAGCTCCAGCAGCAACTCAACGCACTCGGCCAGCTTCTGCGGTTGTGACTGTCAGTAAAGGGGTGGTAGCACACGGGCAAAGCGCGGTACAGGTCAGGAATGAGAATGGAATGATCATGAGCACAACATCTACACAGTTTTATAGCAGGGGCAGACTATGGGCAAATGCGATACACATCACGCCTCAAGCGGTGTCCGCCCCTGGGTGATTGTTTCAACTTTTAACAACACAGTCATGTAACAATGCATGAGTGCCAGTCAAATTAGCAAGAAAGCAAGCTCGTCTTTCCAACTTATATATATAACGGGATCAGTATCTACACAGTTTACAAGTCCAATGCACCACACCCACACACGCACAGGCACAGGCACCCACACCCACACACTCACCCCCCCCCCCCCCCCCACACACACATGTGCCGCACACTGTCCACAGCAGACTACCACTGGCGTACGTGCAGTCGAAGGACCTACCGAAGTGCTCCGCAGCATTCCTCTCAGCTTTTCCCGCAGCTGGTCGACGATCTGCAGGCAGTCGCGCTGGATGATCTGAAAGGATGGCATGTGCTCATACTCCTTGAGAACGTGCCTCGCCTTTACATAATACCTATAGCAACACAAGAAAAGTGGCCAGGAAGCCAGAATGATAGCAAGCAGTGTGGCAGACAGGTGTAAATAACTTCATGTTTGCTCAGTGCAAACAACAGTAGCACACTACAGTAGCACAATAGTTTGTATGTACATGTACATGGAATAGGAGTGAGGTGTCCTGCAGCTTCATAACGCAATGAGAACCTTCGAGCAGACATGCTCCTTCCCTCAGCACTTTCAAACTCACAACTCAGTATCAGTTTCAAGTAAACTTTCAAGCTTCCACTGATACTGAGTGGTGAATTTGCAGTGCTGAGAGAAGCATATCTGCTCAAATTTCTCATTACGCTTCAGCTGATTCTGTTTATTGCCATCCTCAAATTTCTCATTGAGTTTAATAATACTTTATAAGGCCACGCCGTTTTTTCTATGTTTCGTGTCACCTTATTCGATGAAATCAATGAGGGAGGGCGGGAAAAAACCACCAAAAAAAACCCAGTGTACGTGCATTGCATTTGTGTACAGTGAAGCTTAGACCTGGCACTGTTCATGTACATTGAACATTATTAATTCACACATGCATACATATACATGAATACATGAGTGTATCCCCCGAAACAGTTTGCTGTGTACAGCATTGGGTTATGTATTCATTTCAATACAATGAATGTCGCCAAGTAAGTTTATAGCACATGCTAACGCTACTGATTGGTAACAACTGGCCAAATTGTGTCAGCATTATCAGCTGGATGGGAAGCCACGCCTCTGCCATGCTTGTGGTCCAAACACAGGCGGCATGATGATTGTGTGACTAGCGGCCCAGCTTATTACACACACATGTACATGACATGTACATGTGTGGAACAAATGATGCAAACATAATAGTTACCATGTAACAATCACGTTCCGTTTTTCTTCTTCTTTTGGGTTACATATTTTCCTTTTCTGGTTTTCTGGGTTTGCATTAAATTTTGTATTGTATTTTCAAAAACAAAAAAATCTATAAATCCGGCTGTGAAATACAAGCACGCGGGGGACGCGGAACATAGATAAAAACGGTGTGGCCTAATAGTGGTAATAAAAGGCTGGGCTTTTCATTTTCAAAAGAAGGTCCTGGCCGCAATGAAAGGCACATGTAGCCGATCTGTGCATGCATGTGCACGTGTACTGGTTCATGCATTCATGTTTGGAGTAGTCTGGCAGTCCCAGAAGCCATGTCCACCCAGCGTCGCGCCCAAGTGTCCGTCACGATCAGGAAACTTCACCTTTGCGGTCAGTCCAGACCAGTGCGCGAGCTGCAAGGGCACACATCACCTGAGCGTGTGCCCGAAGTTCAAATCTCTCACGATTCAGCAACGATGGGAGTTTGTGCGCGCCTGCAAGGTCATCTGCAGTTGCTGCCTGCCGGGTGGCCGTTGGTCCACTACGTGCAAGATGAGCTGTGGTGCCTGTCAACGGCGACACCACGTACTGCTGCACTCCGACACACCAAAGCGAGATGCGTCCGGTGGCACCAAGCCGACCAAGCCAGTGTCAGCGGAGAGACACGGTGGTCACACGGCTCACGTCACAGTTGACGCTTCAGCCGAGTTGTACACTGAAACACATACCACTCACGTGATGTCCACCCTCGGCACCGCCATGGCACCAGCTGAGCAGCGTGAGGAGGACAAGTCACCCGAAGCATTGCCGCTATCATTCATGACGGTGCCTGTCGTCCTCAGTCACAACGGCAGGAGGGTACAAGGCACAGCGCTGTTGGATCCTACGTCGTCGACCAGTTACCTCTGGCAGCAGACCGCCTCTGCCATTGGCGTGGGTGGCCCACGCAAGCAGCTAACATCGTCAGTCTTGGGCAGCGCAAGTGACCGGTGCGTATGAACACGTCACCATCGCGGTTGACACAGCTGACGGCTCAACATCGGAGTTCCGTTCCAAGTGGGACGGGCGATCAATCAACGATGAGATGTACAGTGGTCCACGCCTCGTCATTCCCCAGAGTTTGCGACGTCGTTTGCTGATTGACCTCCACGCATCACATCAAGGTTTGGAACGCACGAAACGCAGAGCTCGCCAAATTGTGTACTGGCCTCACATTAACAATGACATTGCCAATGTCGTCCATAACCGCCCGTCCTGTCGTGAGATGCAGAGCTCACAGCCCAAGGAGACGCTGATGCGTGACCCGCCTCCTGCTCTTCCGTTTGAGCATGTCAGTGCTGACCTCTTCACTTGCCAGGGCTGGGAGTAGCCGTGGTTTTGACCATGCTGTTTTCCTGGTCAGTCGAACTTTCCCTTTCCATCTCTGATAGTATAATGTAATAATATTGTTCTCCTGCTCGACCTGTCTTCGGGTGGCTGTGAACATAACAGTCAGCGGGTAAAGACGTCTTCAGCTTCCATTTCAAGCGACCAGAGTTCACCAAGTTGACAAGGCGTCCCGTCGAGCCGGACAATTAGCTGCACTGTTCAGTTAGTGAGAGCGCCGGTACTCTGACACTGGTGTACTGTCTCTAGTTTATTCCGGTTGTTTGTTTTCTCTTGTGGCTGTCTGCCTGCATTTTCCATGTGCTGCCTTCCGGTGCGTTCATTCTTGCTGCTGCACTGCCTTGCTCATGTACCTACTCAGATGCCATTTCGTGAGTGAAGGGGGAGATGTGCACGCATGTGCATGTGTACTGGTTTCCTGCATTCATGCTTGGAGTAGTCTAGCTGTCATGTTCATTGTCATGCTGTGTGGTCACGCGCGTTGGCATCTTGGTGCACGACAAAGCTGTCTGCCGCTTACGCTCTCTTTGTACGCATTCATGTCAGGCGATACATCGGCCCTCATTCGCATAGGTCCGGGTCTCTGGTTTCACACGCGCTTTTATGTTGCCCTGCCGTGTTACATAACATGGTGCTTTTCCTTTCGATCGAGGCTTCTTTTCGTAAGTAAGTTGGAAACACAAGGATGTTTGCAGTGCGAGTTGAGCCCGAAGTGATACAGTCTAGAATCCGGAAAAGCGAGCTAGACAGAGAGCTGGCCACGTTTACTCTCCATTCTCCCCTTACCCCTCTCCCAGCGCATACATATGTACGATGACTGTGGCGTCCATCTATTTCCAGCAGTGTTGTTCACTTGCAGAGACAACTTCATGGGTTAACGACTCACCGGACTGCCTGCCCATCAGCATCCATTGTCATGCACTTCTTCAGGCGAGATGGAAGCTCAAACAGGAATTGTAGCTGCAGCAAGGAAAAGATGTAGTGAACGTAAGTGACATGGCAGGTTGTGGCATTGCCCTGAGCACTGAACTATTAGCAATACCCAGGAGCCACATTGTACACTGCGGTAATAAAAGGCAAGTTTTCAACAGCTTCACAAAGTAGGACACCAATGGCCCACTCACAAAACACACTGCAGACAACTGGATCAAAGGTTCACTTCAGACAACACAGCACTAGCATAGAACACTCCTGGACGGTGCACACTCCACAGACATGTCAACCCCTCAGATAGGAAGCAACATTCCAAGTGGCTGAGTGCAATGCAGATGTGGATGCTACTGCTAGACAAGGCATTGTACCAAATGCACTGCATCACCAACATAATGTCATTAAGACTTAATGTTACTTAGTAACAAACCAATAGTACAATACTGTCAGGCGCCGAAGAACTGGGGGGTCAGCCTCCTAGCCCAGGCCGTTCTTGTTTTCATGGACTACAGTCTAATATATATGACCAAGAGTACATATCCCCCCCCCCCCCCCCAGAGTGTGATCCAGCTCTGCATAGGGTCTTGGTCGAGCGGAATCGGATCTTTGCGTCATAATACCGTACACATCTGAGGGGAACCCGGGGAGTTGCGTGTACTCTCGGATCAAAAACAATGGTGCCCTGCCTCGAGACCGGCCTTGCGCTGGTGTGGAGTGTACGCATGACATCAGAAGATCCGATTCCGCTCGACCAAGACCCTATGCAGAGCTGGATCGGAGTTGCACACTCTGGGGGGTTATGTACTCTTGATATGACTCTATGCAGAGTTGAGTCACCGTGTATCGTACTCGCGCGATTAGAGCCCTCTCTTGAATAGTGCCCTATCTCGAATAGTGCTCCAGTCTCTAAGAGCCAGTACAAAAATTAAAACCCTCTCTTGAATAGTGCCCCCCCCCCCCCCGCTTGTAACCAAGCGCGTGTGCAAGTTTGGTGTTGTTTTGCTAGTAAGAGTCTTGTCCATGCCATTGCACTGATGGTTTCAGGATCAAAATCGCAGTTCTTGTTGCCGTTTCTGTTGAGTCGTGATAGTTTAAGGTAAACTTTGGCTCCGTTTTTCTTTGTTTTTATGCTGGATTATCCAAATGTACCAGCATTGAAAAAATAGTGCCCTCTCTTGAATACTGTCCCATCTGTGGTGAACAATGAAACAATAGTGCCCCAGGGGCACTAATCGCGCGAATACGGTGTACATTGGAATGGTGCGCTTGGTGAAATCCTAGCCTGTTCGTTCTTCAGCTCCCCGTTCATTTGATGGCATTCCAGCTAAGACAGAAATCTTGTGCATGGAAGTCAGTCAATGCAATGATCATGCCCACAGGCAGCATGGAAGGACTGTGTACACACACACAAACACACACACACACACATACGCACATACACACACACACACACACACACACACACACACACACACACACACACACACACACACACACACACACACACACACACACACACACACACACACATGCCCATCGCGGAAGAGATGATAGCGAACAGCTATGTTAGACATAGCAACTTGTGCACACACACACCTCACCTCTCAGACACCTCAGACATGCCCATCGCGGGAGCGATGATAGCGAACAGCTATGTTAGACATAGTAACTTGTGCTGGGATTACACCATTCAACAGCTTGCAAGGCTGATGAATTGACCGCCACTATTTTTAGCCTGGTATCCACACACACACACACACACACACACACACACACACACACACACACGCGCGCGCTGCTGGGTGGATCCCTCCGTACTCACCTTCTTTAACAAGCTATGCACACCCGCCAACTTGCCAAGTTCCTGACGCTGGCCATCCAGCGACTTGTTGATGGTGTCGCTAACCACCTGGATTTGCTGCATGTTGGAGGACAATCTGTCCATCTCATCTTCCATCTTCTTAAAATCGCTTTTCATCTGAAGCAGACATACATACAAACATACATTTACACACGATAGACACTTCTCCTAAACAGTCCATCATTGGAGGCAGAGATCGCAACCTATGCCATGCAAAGGCACATACTTGTGGTGGAATCGCATCACTCAAAAGCTTACAAGGCTATCTAATGGGCCACGACTTGTTCTGCTCTGCAATGGAATCACAACGCATGTAGAAATACCATTTCTGGCCAGCACCCCCCCCCCCCCCCCCCCCACACACACACACACCTCCTCCATACATACATAGTCATACATACATACATACATACATACATACATACATACATACATACATACAATGTCTATCCAAGCTATGGCTACACGCAACAACTTACGTAAAAAGTGCACACACCTACAGGAAACAAAGTCATACGGTGGCCAACTTGAAAGAGATTTCCACTTTTGCACTGATGAAAGACGGAGGAGAAAGTGAGAAAGAGAATGAGAGACACATGGTCCATAGCTAGGTGATGTAACACCACAGCATACCTTTCGTATCATGTCTGTTGCACTAATAAACTTGTTGTAATTGTCGTACACGAGGGTCTGCATGTCACGGTCGAGAACCTTGATTTCTGCATCAGAAAAGAAAACCATGAAGAAGCCAGCAAGGGCCAAGGCATGTTAACAACAGTTATAATAACAGCTACTGTATATACAGAGATGCATCATGCTTGCACCTGCAAGCGGAAACAGATAATGCACACACACATACCCCCACCCCCCACACACGCATACAATAGTGGCAGTGACAGTCTTTAGCAAAACAGCAGAAATGAAACCTCAGCCTCACTTCAATAGATCAAATAGCGTTAAGCTGATTAAATCCGCTACTGTTCATTTATATGCATTCCTAGCGCTGCAGTGTACTGCGACTATACCCCCCCCCCCCCCACTGTCAGCCAGTACAGGTACAAGACTGCATGCACCCATCATGGGATAGATTGGGGTGTGAGCACACGTCCCTAATTCTGCAACACACCCTACAGTAGACTAGTAAATCTGTTATAGTATCTATCTATTGATTATTTGCTTGAGCACTAGTTGGGTGTTCAGTCACCGCCAGAGCAGTAGTCACTATTTTAAAAACTAGCCTATATCACAACAACAACAGGGTACTGACATGAGATCTCAACGAAGACGGGTTCTAATGCATTCACAGGCATGGCGTGGCAGTTCAGGTCAAATAATTAACAATGGTGCAATCAACATTGCACGCGTTACTCTGTGTGTGTAGAGGGCCAGTCCGCGTGCGCTCACGCTGCGAGCTCAAGTGAGCAAGTTACATGGCAACACTTTGCACGTGACCGGACAATGCTCTCAATCGTGGTCACTGCCTGCAGTGGGGTAGCACGATTATGGCCATGGAGTCGCAAGGATGCAAAACCTATTTTCCGTCGCACAGAGCCGGAATGCAAGCGGTATGGATCATGTGGCATGACATTTTAGTTGCAGAGTGCTGTTCTGTCGTATTTCTTGAAATAAACACTGCTGATGCTTGATGGTGATGCCAGCTATCACAGTGAAACGAACGGCATCTTCCAAAAACTAAAGTGCTTGAGAGATGTTTTTAACTTTTTATTCAGCGGGATTTTTAAAGGCCATCCAGTTCTTTTCATCATGATATCATTGTTAGCTAGCATTACCAGTAGGTTGTTTTGTTTCACCATTGGAGCGACGTACTGTATAATGCACAGGACATGATAGTAGTTGGCATGTTAACCATCGCACCAATGCATGTGTCAAAATACTCGTGGGAGTTATTTTCGAACCAGGATTGAACATCTCGAACAGATGTCAACCCTGGAGTTCATTACTCAATGGGCAGCATTCCTTTTTAGCGTGGCTTTAATTTCAGGGAATTATGGTACATCATCTATTTCACTGAGCTCATTTCAAACAATGCTCAATGCCTGCAAAATTCACTGAGCTTGACTTGGAAAACAAACATATTATTGAATAAATATGTCCTTGGCATTTTGAAAACGTGTATGTTCATCGCGCTTTTGCGTCATGCTGTAGCTTGAATGTGAGGTCCAGCTCCCGATCCGTCCCGCATAAGGTTCGAGTACCAAATCTACAACGTAGTACAGAATGTGCCCAAATGCTACGACAGGTTTGCCAATTGAAGCTTGAATTCTTAGTTTCTTCAGTAGTTCAAGGTTTTTCGGTGATGGCCACTCAGTGCTACCTTTTACTGGAGATCATGAAACTACTTCTACACATTTTATTGCAGTCTAGCAAGCGATGGTGTCGAAATTTAGCATGCAAACGTTGATGAAGTCACAAGAACTTGCCAATGTATCCATCGTATTTTTATTTGTTTCAATTGTATTTGTCTCATAAGTTGCGCAACAGTCAAGCAGATCATCCGAGAAGGACGGGTTGGTATGCTGACTTAATTTGCCACCTTGAAGCGACTACAAGAATGGCGAACGGACCTCATCTCTAGCTTCAACTTAGGAAAATTTAGGCCGAGTCTTGGTTTGACAAAGTCTGGCTCCCGTCACCGGTGATCACCGGCACGAACGGTTCACAAAACCACTTTTGGTCAAAATTCTACGGGATCTGTGCCGGGGCAGATCGCAAGAGTAGGGCACCGCCCAACTTTGCCGGCGGTCCCTTGCAATTATTTACCGTATGATTTTGTTACGACTGCACTGGTTCACAAAATTGCAATGCGCCGGGAGTGGTTGCAAGAGGCCCACTGCCGGTGACTCCTGGCGCGTACCGGCGATATGTGAACCAACCCTAAACACTGAGATCTTTTCGTGGCGAAACTCGAAGGTGTACTGGTATAGAGGCATATGCGCAACTAATTCACAATCATCTCCGACATTGAAATACCGTCACCACTACCACCACAGTCTCAGACGGTGCGTCACTATAATAATTAAACTCTTTTCTTTGTCAAATAGTTTGATGTTGAGGCTTCATCTGGGAGTACATGGTGGTGTTTTTCATACAGAAATGACACATCCAGAACAGAGGTAAGTTCATCATGCTGGCACTGCTCTTACGCTGATGCATCTCATCCTCTTTGTCCATTAGTTCAGCCAAGGACTTGCTCTGCAACAGCTGCTCCATGTACGCTGCCGACTGAAAATGTGGACTGTTGATGTCAGTTGGATCAATGTTGGCTTCTGATTGGTTTTCAGAAACGCCATAATACAATTTCAGCAGGTTGCGGCGCTTCCGCTTCGGTGGCTCTTCACCCTCAGCCATGATGAAGCAATCTACCAAGTGACGATAACTAATAGGATGGGAGGCTATAGCAAACTATAGGCCCAAAATCTCATCTCATCTTCTCAAGATCTAGTCTGTAGGAGCTGTATTCAATCTCAACTCAAGACAAACTGGACATGATTATTTCGTACGCTACTCACGTACATGACTGATGTGATTGTACTGTGTACCCGGTACCCGTAGATCTACTGTACTGCCCGGGTTTGTACCAGGCAGGCAGGACCGGGATTCGACTCCCGGGATCCCTGAGCTTCACAAACCAAACCAGGCCGGCGCAGGGAGGGAGTCGTCAAATACCGACTCCCTTTGTTGGCTAGGGGATTCCCCACAAGACGAATTTTCCCGCCGCATGCAAATCGGGTCATCTGATCATGTGGATGTAGCATGCAGGCAGGAGCTTTGCTTTCGCTGAGCAAGATCGAGAAGCAATGAAATGATTTTGCCTTCATGACCGTCGATGCATGGACTGATGGAGCAGGAGAAACACGACAGCAGGAAAGTAGAGACTCCTTCTCAAGGTTCCTGAAGTACTTGTTTTTTTTTCACTGACAGTCTAGACTACACTCCGTTTCTGCAATTGGCTCTTTACAATAATCATTCCGAAATGTTCAGGCTCACGTTCTTAGTTGAATACTGATTTTACTGATTCCTGTTTTTGGGAGGTGCCAATTGACTCCAGAACATGGCTGGATCGCTGCCAGCTGAAGAAAAGGAGGTTAGTCTATCCTACTACACTAGCTTAGCTGTACACCCGTATGGCGAATGGTGATGTTTATGTTCTCGGTCTCTCTTGTTTGTGCATGAAGAGTGAGCCTCCCGCTAAGCGCATCTGTCTCCCTGGTGGTCTGGCTGAGCCAGCCAATGAGTCTATGTCGAATTCCTCTCTGGAAAAGTCAGTAGGGTCTGTCAGTCATGCGTCTTGCGACAGCAAGAGCTCTGACTGTGGTGGTAGTAACGATGAGGAGCGTGCTGGACAGGATGAACTAAAGCAATTGATGAATAGGGTAAGCATTTTTTTAATGATTTTTGATGAAAAATAACTAAATTAACTAAATACCGGTAATGGGGATGACACCAAGAGTTCATAACCCCCAAGAGTGTGCAACTCCTGATCAGTCCCTGTGTGGAAGCCCGCTCGGCGGAATTCCTTCATTGCGTCATTTTTGGTGCAGTGCGATGAGTCACACCGATGAATTCTTCTAAAATTTACAGTCAAACCAGGATGCTTCCCCAGGGTAAACTGCCTAATCTGCGATTCTAGTCTGAGTCTGAGCCTCAAGAAGCAAAAGTGAAACGAAGCACACGATCCTAAAGACAAAACTATTTATTTTTTCGATGCAATGGTGACTCTTCATCGCCTTCTTCTTTCACCAGTGCAGGCAGTCTCTTCAAGAACAATTTCTTCCCCAGGCCATCGGCATAATATTTCCGGGTCTTTCCTCGACGTATTCTCTCAAGTTCCCGGGAGTCAACCATTTGAAATCGTCTTCGAAGGAGCATTTTTCGGCTGAGTTGCACAGCTATCAGAATGATTGTCCTCGACGGCAATGCAATATTTTTAAAGGGGAAGTTAAGGCACTTTTAGTGACATTTTGCATACAAATCCCCATCTAGTAGGGCGCAGTCACCCAGTTTCGGTGGAAGTGCGCGAGTTCGATTGGGATTCAAGTAGGAAGGGAGCGTCTCAGCTTCCTCGGACCAAGACCATTCGACTCAGCACCCCGAAGACTACAACTGGTGAAATTTTAATTTTTGCCTTAACTTCCCCTTTAACAGCGTCCTCACTTCTTCCTGTCGCGATGTCCATGGATTCTTGGAGAAAGAGTTTGTTTTTGAGAAAGTACGACTTGTACGTCCGAACTGTCTTGAAAAAAGCTTCGAAAAGTCGAGGCTACAGCCTTGAGTTAGGAGCGGTTCAGGGTATAGTTTCCAGAAATCGCAAAGAACCCAAATTTACCTCGGATGACAAGCTGCGCATGACGTAATGTAGGAATTTCGCCGAGCGCTAGGTCTATGCCCGTTGCACACTCTTGGGGGTTATGAACTCTTGATGACACGTATCTGATATCTTGAATGATTTGTACCTATCAGGGCCGGAGGCGGCTTCCGCGGAGCGGTGCGGCCGAAGGGCCATCTTTAAGGGGGTCTGGGGGTCCTCCAGAAATTTTTGGAATTTAGACGGCGAATCCTGCACTCTGGGCGACTCCCTGTACAAAATCATACATCGAAACTTTTTCTCCCCGGTTTTGGACGTTCCACGTGGACCGACTTTTTGGGAAGTTGGTACGGCCATGGCCATGCCGGCCGTACCAGTGGCGCCGGCCCTGCCTATTGGGTTGATAGGTTGGGTTACATTAGTGACTTTTCTCCCTCGCATCAAGACGCTGATTTCTTGGAAACAAGTTTCTATACTTCCAATGGGAGTATCCGACATCGCACTGCTTTTCAGCGTGGCCAGGTCAACTTGTAGAATACAGTCAGTATCGCCTATAGCGTTGGTGTTTGATTTTGAGCATTTTATCACTATAAGCGATATATTACTATGACCGATACTGCATGCACTGTATGCGAGTGGGGTGTCAAATGACTCAGCGCGCCGTGCACATACTCACTACATACATGTACAATGTCATGTAGCTGGCTGTAGCGCCTGACACACAAAATCAGGATTTCCTCATGATGGAGGCATATTTTGGCAACCTGTACAAGCAAAACTCACCAAACAACACTCACTGGACAAGTTCTTCACGAAGAAGTAACACCCTGTTCTCCTCTGACATCGCTTCATTTTACATCAATCACTATAACCGATGCAAAAATAGTGTAATAGACGTCTTTTGAAATATGAATTTGATCACTATAGACGATTATTACTATACGCGATAACTGTGTATACTTAGTTATGGCAAATGAAAATGAATTTGAGAAATTGATCACTATATCCGGTATATTACTATAGCCGCCAACCTTATAGGCGATACGGACTGTATCACATCGAGTGTATTGCTTTATCTGAGAGAGGAGATGTGCCCTTGAGACCCGAAGTCCAGTTTGTTTTCATACGACAATATTTAGGAGCTCTGCGCTCAGCGCTTTTTCAGGGTATGAATATCAACTTGTGCTGGTCGGGTCGCAGCGTCACGGACTATTCCATCGTCTTCAGCGTCGAAAACTACAGGCCATGTGAAATTACAAGGCAGTGAGGCGCTTTCGTCTTGAAAATGTTGCTTCTGAGGAGGCTACAGTTTGATTTTTTCTCTAAGTATGCTTGCATTTTTGTCTCTAAGAAAACCTTGTATGTATTGTGTTCCTTTCTTCTTATTGTTCGCCCCTCTTTTTTCTGCCTTGGTCTGCTTGTATCATGTTGTGATATCTAGTACCGTAGCCTGTCTAGCTCCCGCAACAAGCTAGCATTCCAGGTCAACCAGGCCAAGCTGCTGCTGAGCTCTGAGCAATGCCAGTCGCTTGTGTTGATGCGCGAGGGTAAGGATGTGGCCGCACAGCAGGCGCTGGCGCCAGCACCAGCATCTAGCGCTTCATCAACAGCGGCTGGCAGTGCGTCTACCACCACTGCCGCCACCGCAGCTAACCGTCGTCATAGTGTAGCCACTCAGCCAGCCGACAAGGTTATTGTCATCGACGATGATTTGATGATCATCGAGAAGGCTCCACCAGTCTCAGCAGCAGCAGTAACGTCTGCAAGAAGTAGCACAGATAGTGATGTTGTGATTGTGTGCGATGATGACAGTCCCCCAGTCAGCGTTGCAGCAGTTGCAGCAGCTCCGCCTTCGCCTGCACCCCATCCTCGTGAGAAGTGTTCCACGTACCATTTTAGGTGAGGTTTTGACCTGCGTTACTGCTGTAGTCTGTATCCAGCTGTAGCTGCTGCTGCTGCTGCTGTTATGGGCACAGCAAATGTGTAAACGTTCAAGCTTCGAATCTATTGCAGTGGCAACCATAGATGGAAATCGCTGCAGAGATTTGTTCCTAACTTCTCTTGTAAACGTCAAGGTATTAGTGAGTTTCTGCTACACGGACCTACGTACCAAACTTCGTGTCAACTGCAGTGAAGTTTGACACGGATTTTTCGTACGTTGCACCGGTTCTGCTGTACGTAACATGCTTGTAGCATGCTCAAACTTCCCGCCACATGTACTCTGCAGATCTGCGCGCTCAGTTTTCACACGGAGACCAGTCCGTGTGAAACTTGATTCCGTACCGCGACGAGGTTTCCATGCGTACTTCGGTACGTTTTACCGTGTGGCAGAAACTCTCTATTGTCTGAGGTTGGCCTACGGTAGTCCTGTCAATACTTACCCGGTGTCAAATCATTGGTCATGCTAGATTAGATTACCCACAACCCGAGTACCGCACTGCAGTATACAGTAAAGAAATCATCCCCAAGACCAGGAGCTAAATTTGAAGAGGAGAATTGCTGTGTATTGTCCACTATTATACACTGTATACAGTCACATACATGTCATTTATGGCAGGGACCAGAGCAATATCTGGGCTTGCGAAAGATGCAGGTGAATGCCACGAATGCTGAGTCACGCGTATTCTTATCTTTTCTTGCTGACAGGAAGATGCAAAGCAGTTCTCTGGGACCAGTATCGAGCAATGCTAACCACTGTGCGTACTGCGAGTGCTATGCTTGTGGCAAGCCAGCTGCACAGGTAGGAATACTGTATACCCCCCCCAGTAGGTTGTTGCTGAGTCCACTGTGCACTGTATTGTTATGCTGCGTGTGTGTGACATGGACAGCTTTTTGTGCTCTCAGATGATCAGTTTATCATCTATGCGTGTGTGCTGGCTGCACCAAATGCCGGTGCAGCGTACTCACACCTTCAGAAAAATGAAGTTTGTCTCTGGTTCTACATAATACACATGTTCCTACATGTTTGTGTCTTTCCCTCAAACCAGTGAATGTTCCTACATGTAGTTAAAATATTTCTTTGGAATTTCGTAGTCTTCCTATTCCAATGTCCAAAGAGTGCAATCCTAGTTGGAGGGAGATGACGAAATCACGAAGGCATATGGCAATAAGCACGCGATGTGGACGATTGTAGCCAGCCATGGTATTGCCTATTAGCTCTGGTTTGCCATTACCAGCTTGAGATTGTTGCATGGAATTGTTGGCTTGGGACTTTAGCAAATGGATGGCGGTGTCTGGCTTGAGATTATTCACCTATTGCGATGCCAACATTAGCACACTCATACTCACAACAATATTGCACCATCATCACCTCAGCACAGAAGTACGGGTACTAATGCCTTCCTAGAACGCCAGGATTTACTTCGAAGTCCTTATACAGTCGACTCCACTACTATAATAACGAACTCGCTTACAGCGAATCTCGTGATATAGCAAATATAGGGGGGGGGGATCGGACGGTGTCAGTACTATTTGCCTTCCTCTTTGTGTTTAAAATATTCATTGGTTTCAGGGAAAGATGCAAACGGGAAAACTTTTTTGTATTTAAAATGTGTTTTTCTTTGTGTGTGTTTGCACAACAGTGTGCATGGTGGAAGGCTGCATCGTCAGCTCACTGCAACGCGCACAGCCAGTCACAAGAGTGGAAGAAAACACGCCGGAGAGCTGGCCTGGACGAGCTGGCATCAGTGGTAATCAAGACACCAATCGACCTGGACGAAATCAACGCCCTCCTGCCCAAAGACGACCACCCGGCTTTGCGTGACACCTGTATGTGTGCTGGGCTGGGCTGTGCTGTGTAGTGGGCGTGCTGTGGATGTGCTGTGGGTGTGCTGTGCTGTGGGTGTGCTGTGCTGTGGGTGTGCTGTGCTGTGGGTGTGCTGTGCTGTGTAGTGGGCGTGCTGTGGATGTGCTGTGGGTATGCTGTGCTGTGGGTGTGCTGTGCTGTGGGTGTGCTGTGCTGTGCTGTGGGTGTGCTGTGCTGTGGATGTGCTGTGGGTGTGCTGTGCTGTGGGTGTGCTGTGCTGTGGGTGTGCTGTGCTGTGGGTGTGCTGTGCTGTGGGTGTGCTGTGCTGTGGGTGTGCTGTGCTGTGGGTGTGCTGTGCTGTGGGTATGCTGTGCTGTGGGTGTGCTGTGGGTGTGCTGTGGGTGTGCTGTGCTGTGGGTGTGCTGTGCTGTGGGTGTGCTGTGGGTATGCTGTGCTGTGGGTGTGCTGTGCTGTGGGTGTGCTGTGCTGTGGGTGTGCTGTGCTGTGGGCGTGCTGTGCTGTGGGTGTGCTGTGCTGTGGGTATGCTGTGCTGTGGGTGTGCTGTGCTGTGGGTGTGCTGTGGGTGTGCTGTGGGTATGCTATATGTGTGTTCTGGTACCTCCCTCGCATACGCATGCATGGCCTCGCCTCTATCGTTGTTTCCGTGCTGCTCTGGTGCCTTGTGTGTCTCGTTCTTTGCTGCCTGTGCAATGTATTGATAGTGGCCTAGCATCGTTAACTCAGTTCTCAGTGTGCACAGCTAGCGTTTCTAAACGATCAAACGCCCTGTGTATATGGTTTTCATGGTTGAATTGTGACCACTGGTGATGCATGCTTACATTCTGACTCAACAAAGTACCACACGTTGATACTTGTCTGCTTGTTGGTATGTGTCTGTTTATTGTGCCTTGTCCAATGTTGTCTTTTTCAGTCAATGCCGCTAAGGAACTTGTTGAGAAAATCAGAAGCGGCGTGCAGAAGTACTACAGGTCGTCGGATGAGGTCCGCCGCAGTCGATCTCGTCATTATATTCACGGGGTCGAGCCATGGGACATGTTTGCCGACTATGGTACTGGCAACCGCCAAAAATGCTGCTGCGATTGCCACGACTCGTGCGAGTTCTGTCGCTACAACTACTGGCCCGGCGAGTGCGAGTTTGAAGATGAGCACGCGCCGGACGGATGTGAGGACTGCCGCGACGACCATCTCTGTCGACCACATCATAGGTAGGTGATGATTACGTTGCTACTCCGTGTATTCTATTCGTTGGCGGTAGTAGGGAGGTTTAGTCCCATGTAATCCGTGTGTACTTTACGTGTGTGTACCACGTGATATTCAGTGACCCACGTACAGACGTTTTTTGATTCACGACATACCGTGTATGGAGGCTCCCCCACGTTCCGCCGGAACGGGGGTGAAAATCAGAATTCAGCGCATTGTGCAAGCTGTGAGGGTGCTCAGCTGAAGAAGTTTTCGAAGCACGAAATCAAAATATTCGATGAGCTTCGAAGCTTCATCTTTGACCAAGTTTGGGCCTTTTGCTTCATGCTTTTGTTTGTTCCGTGTGACTAAAGACAACATTGCGAACGTGGGTTCATTGCATGAACTTTACGTGTATCATCCACGTTCCCGTATTTGTTACGTGGGACTAAACCTCCCTAGTGTCACTCAAATGCTCGGCCGCTGACCTGTGCTTGTGGTTCTTGCCCCGCTGCCTTCGCTTGTGTATGTGTCACTGGGCCAATGGCCGGCCCAATGCATGTGTTGGTTTTGTCCATTCTCTCTGTTCTGAAGCTTGAAGTACGTGATGAAGGTTGCCCAAGACACCAACAGCACTATTGTCGTAGCTCTGGAGACCAAGCAGTTCAAGAAGGCACTGTATCTGCTGACCGTCTTTATGGCCTGTTTCTTCCATCCGTCCCTGTGGAGCCTTGAAAGAGACAAGTACGTTGTGCAGAGTTTGATTGGGTGCCAGTGTGTCCATGTTTCTGCTGGGAATGCAACTGTCTGCTATGCTATACCATGTAGTTGCTATATGATGTTGTGCCGTGCTACAACATTCCTGATGATCCTGCTCCGCAGTATACAACCTTGATGTGTCAATAGAGAGTGCTGTGCCTGTCTGTGTATGCCCTGCTGCTACTATTAGACACATTGATGCTGCACTGGGATGGGTAGAGGGACTTACAATTGTAGTTAGCACTTTCTGTTATGCATGCGTCTAAAGGGACTCTGCGCTGATCTGAAGACACCCGTACATAGTACTACAAGGTAGAACGCGTAATGTCGTTTACGCCTGTGTTTCTTTACTCATCGCCTCTTTCTGCTCCCGTGTCCTGTAGGAATGAGTTTTGGGATCCTCCTCGATCAGTGCTGCCAAGCCTTTTGTCCAGGTTAGGTTTGTAATGGTGCTTGTTGAGGATTCTCTACTGCTTCCCCATCCAAGCAGAGTGGCATCCATTTTTTTGGGATTACCTTTGTCTTTGTATGTACAGCAATATAATTTCTTGGCCGGCAATGCTTTTGTCTGCTTTCATCCCGATGTGTACAAATGGCCCTCCGGACTGGTGTACAGTTAAGCATGTTTGCTGATGGCGTTACTATGGCTGATTTTCAGCTGATTTCCCACTAAGCTAGCCTGTTCTTTCATTCTATTTGGAAGCAGTAACCGTTGCGTGGCTGCTTGCATTCTGTTCTGTGCGTGGCACACCTTGCAGTTTGGGTTCCTGCCATTGTCATAGCGTTACTTGTGGCCCACAGAATACAAGCCGTGCTGTGTCGTGTAGTCTGTAGTGTGTAGTCTGACTGATCTCATTGCTGGGCGTGCTCTTTTTCTCCACTTGTCTTTATCTAGGCTTCATGCCAAACTGGGCTATAGCATGGCAATGGCATTACCGCCCAGGACTGGTCGCTACAAGGACCTGTGGCAGCGGTTAAAGAAGTCGAGCGATGCTGCGACGGAGAAAAGCCCTGCGAATTGCACGCACAAGCAACTGCTGAATGAGTAGGTTTGAGTCTGATACCGGCGCCGTGTTTCAGGTGTTTTGGACCATGTGCTACCCTCTCCTGTTGTCTGTGAGCTGTGTATTGTCCATCGCCAGTCAATGGATATCTCCTGTGTTCTTGTGCATTGTATTGTGCTATAGTTATGCCCTAAGCCTAGGCTGACCTGTTATTATGTAACCTCAGCAGGGCTGTAAGAAAACGGGCTCTGGATTGTGGCCAGCGCTTCTTTCAAGTGCGCAGCCCAGTGTTTGTAGTACTGGGGTTAGGTGGTCTGTTGCATTGCAAACCTGCGTCTGTATGGCATGCCAACTGCTCTAAACCTTCCTATTCTTTTTGTTGTTCATTTCTTCCACTAACTCTAGCTTGTTCTCTTTAGTCGGAGAGAATGACGAGCCACTCAAGTCACTTCTGACTTTGCCGGAGAAGCGCCTGAAGCAGAACTTTATGTCCGAGTCTTACTCCCTTGCAAAGGCGCGGATAGAGAAGTTCAAAGGGGAGAAGAGGTCAGATTGAGTTTGAGAAATGTTGTGTCTATTTGCCGGTACATGTCACTTCCCCGACTGATCCTTTGAAACATGCACATGACATTGTATCAAAACATTTGTTCGTTCATTCAATAAGAACGATAGGATGAATACTGGGTGGTGGGGTGACCGTGAATTTCATGCGTGCGTAATATATCAAATGTGATCTTTGGAATGAATATCCACCTGTTGCAGACCATGTGGAGTTTGAGTTCCAGTTTTTTTTCAGTGATGGTGTCGAGCATTCTGTTTTGTAAAAGAAATACTTTTCAACTGCTTCCGTAGCAGCACAGTTCTGTTTTTGTTTGATCTGACGACTCCTGCAATGGCTTCAAACCCTGTTTTCAGCCATATTGTATGTTGTATTGAGCCTTTGTTTGGTTTTTTGTTCGATAACAAGTGGGACATTCAAATAGTAGTTTAGGCGTTCATTTCACCACTACAATTTGCTTGGGGTATGGATGCATGGTGTTCAGTAGGTCTACAGATCTAGTGCAATGCTGTATATTATTACCCTTGTACATTTGTGCTGATTCTCTGCCGCAGCTGATTTGTAAATTCTGTTCTGTTTTTGTATTTTGTTGTTGTAATGTTTCTCTCTGCAGGTATGATGCATGCGTGCGGTATGCTCGCTATGTCGAGGTCAAGGGAAGCCAGTCGTCTGATTCGTAAGAGAGCTATGAGAGCAATGGGATTTGAGCGTCCATAGGCTGGGACCACACTGGTAGAATGTTCGGTACACGTGCGTAGGCAACTATACATGAATGCATGTTTACAACTGCAGTACTGCCGGGTGCCGAGGAACGGGGCAGGTTTCTAGCCTAGCCCGTTCTTACTTTTCGCGAACACAGGCGTTTCGTTCTTATTCAATGGTACAGCCACACATGTACATGTCATGGTATGTACAGTTGCGCTCACTGAAATCCGACCCGAAGTGCAAAGCCGGCACCCTGGACAAGTTCCGATTACACCATTGACATTGTATGTGTACATGTGTACGTCCAGCTGCATTCGTTCCACTTCCAGGGCGTCAAGGGCCGTGCAAGTTGAGGGCGCCAGCTTTGCACATTGGGTCTGATTTCAGTGAGCGCAACTGTTGGAACACATGTGGACCGTACATGCAAATACAGTAAAACCTGTGACTACCGACCACCCCTTGGTGCCAGCAAAAGCGGTCTTTAGTAGCAGGTGGTCTTTAGTTAGAGGTTTGCACCGTGCGACCATATATGAATCCCATTATATGATATGTATATCAAAATGCAGCTAATACAATTCCCGAGGACTTGCGCAATACCATTCTTATTTCAGGTCAAACAACACTTGGAGAGAAAGATGGAGAGATGGAGAGAGACAAAAAGAGAGAAATAAGATCAATTTTTTTGAAGACATCAAATTCAGCTGCTACTTCTGAAGCCAGGAGTCAAACATTCCCTGTGGAAGTTTCGTTTTGCGCTGGGCTTCAAATTTGTTCATGCGATCAATCGTACCGACTATCCTTGTTGTGACTTCGCGATTGTTTGAACACGATCCTTCAGCATCAGGACCATGCGGTGCTGCTTTGTTTCTGGATTCCTTGACGCCATCGTCGATCCGTTTGTATGACTGGGGTGACAGAGCCGCTCAGTCTTCGTTTCTCCTCAGAGTAGTAACATCGAGCAGAGAGCGCTTTCGATGCGCTCTCCTAAACGTTTCCTATCATGTTTAATCTTGACAGTGCTTGAAATTCTGACAAGTGTAGTGGAGTCCAACCGACTCCACAGTCAAAATGGCCTGCGTTCATTTGTTGAGCTGTAGTACTGAACGATTCCTTTCAGGACCCTGGAAAATCAGCAAAATTTCAAGAAGGAGCTTTTAGCAACATTTGATTTCCTACATCGCGGTCGCTAGTTACGGGTCAAAAATCGTCTTTGGGACAAGAAAAGGCGGTCGCTGGTCGCGTTCAGCAGGTAGTCGCTAGTCACAGTGCATTTTGAATATGAGACTGTCCGTGCCTGGCCAAGTGGTCGGTAGTACCAGGCTGGTCGCTAGTCACGGTGCTGGTCTTTAGTTACAGGTTTTACTGTACCAGTACAGCCATGTACATGACTGTTGCATGGTGACGTATATTCACACCTGCCAGCTCACACGTTTTGACTTACATTGTACCGTGAAACTACGGAAATGTGTCATCCAAACCCACCTGTATTTATGCAGAGTTATGCTTCTAAGTTGACACTATAGTGTACGTTACAGTTTCCGTTCTTATCTGCAAAAAAATCCAGCCTGGACCGTTCTTAAAAATTGGTGAAATTCTAGCCTGGCCGTTCTCCGGTGCCTGGCAGTACTGTACAGGTCCAGTGTGCAGGAATTTCCTGTTTCTTTCCCTGGTCTTTTAAATAAGGAGTAAGCAGCAGCAGTTGGCCCTGTACAGGTGTCGAGGTCGGCTGGAGAGCGCGATTGTGGTGTGGTGGCTGATGAAAATTTCCCCTGGTCTTGCCTGAAATATCTTGCCAGAGCCGCCTCGGCCAAACAGATCACGCCTCCTCAAGTATAGTGTTATGCCACATACGGCCAAGGATGCCATGTAGTGTTGACAGGTAGTGTTACACGTACGGCCAAGGATGCCATGTAGTGTTGACAGGTCGTGTTGACAGGTCGTGTTGACAGGTAGTGTTGACAGGTAGTGTTGACAGGTAGTGTTGACAGGCTGTAGCTTTAGTATTTAGTACACATCTAGTTTAGGTCGTGTGTTGTGGAATAGTTAGGTCTGGATTTTAGTTGACTGTACAAGTGCTTTGTAACAGTTGTGGGAAACGAAGTAAAACTGGTGGTACTTTTAAAATGATCCTGGTACAGCATTGAGCTATTGCTCTGCCTCATGCTCGTAGCTAGTCAAGTTGTTTTGTGTAAGATGAGAAGTGCTGTAGCATTTTAAATGACTTAATTATGATCAGGGCAAGAGGACAGGAACAGTGCTAGGTAAAGCAGCAGCAGCAGCAGCACACACTAAAGTCCATACTGACTGGTCCGTGTGCATTGTTCCCTTGTTCCCTTGTTGTTCTGGCAGGCAAATCCGGGACTTGCTGTGTGAGTACTTGCTGTGCGAGTACGGTGTTGACGGCGTGATGGAGCAGTTCCGCAAGCGCATGAAGGACCGTCCGCGGATAATGTGTTTCCGTGACGACCCAACTAGGAACAAGGAGACGTGCTTGTTGATAGAGACTGCGCCATTGTCAACGGTTCTGCTCGTGTTTGAGAAGCTACAGTGTATCGCTTCAGAATGCAAATCCGAGTCCGCATCAAGCACAAGTTACTATATGCATTCATACTCGCACTGGAACAAAACCAAGTATTGTGACAGTGATGAGGAAGACTACGGAAAGAACGACAAGAACAAGAAGAATCAGTCCACTGCCAACTCCAGCTCAACGAGTCAGTCGCCTTCTGGCAATCATCGCCGCACACGCTCCAATAGCCTCGCAGTGCGTATGGGCTCAACATCAGCACCTGTGTTGCAGCCTGCGGCCACCTCCACTGCGTTGGCTGGTGCAGACTGGTTTGCAGTAAGTTGTGTCTCATAATTTTGCAGTCAGAAGATTTTAAATAGAAATAGCTGCATCTCCATGCTTACCGCTGCATCTAACTGCTCGCCGAAGTTAAATTCAAGATAGGGAAGAGAGAGGACTTGCATTGTGTGATATGCAGTCTGTGTGCGTGTCTGTCTGTGCAAGTGTGTGTGTGTGTGTGTGTGTGTGTGTGTGTGTGTGTGTGTGTGTGTGTGTGTGTGTGTGTGTGTGTGTGTGTGCAGGCGCGTACGCAGGGGGGTTTCCCGTTGCCCGGAACCCCCCCCCCCCCCAAATGTTCCGAACGAGCAACGTTTTTGGGCATATTTTGGTATGGCGCACGATCGATCTGGGAAGAATGCAAAACTTCAGCAGATCGTAACTCAGTCAAATCTTGCTCAAATCCAACAATCCAAATATCCAGGTCGAATAGAAAATTCTCAGCTGTCGGTTGAAACAATTTGCGACGCGCTGCGAGCAATGTATCTTGAGATAAATCGTTCATAAGTTGAGCCGCGATCTCAAAAGCACACAGCGCGACTCGAGTATCGAGAATTTGAGACTTTCAATCACGCTGACTTGCTCAAATTTGCAGGGGCTTCACTTGTGATATTTTCAAGAGTACACAGCAAAAAATCGAAACTCTGCGATCAAGAAAAACGGAATCGCTGGAGCAGGACGCGTTTGAGCCTTTGGCCCAGTTTAGACCATTTTTTCGCACTGTCGCTGCACTCTACCGCTATAGCATATAGCGCTTGATATGTACATGACTGTACTGTGTCCTGGCTATCATGGTCGACCTCATTCTCTCCCTGGCCCTGGTACCTTTCCACTTCCAGGAAGCCTAAGATAATGAAGATTAAGTGAGTAGAACTGACGTTATGATCCAAAGAACACGAAAAAATACATAATTTTGAAAATTTCCTAGGGCTCTTTAGAAAGGGATAACACGAGTCACTGTTTGCGATTCGGTGGGAAACCCCCCTAGAGGTGACCCTGCGTACGCGCCTGGTGTGTGTGTCTGTGTGTGTGTGTGTGTGTGTGTGTTTGTGTATGTATGTGTGTGTGTTTGTGTGTGTCTGTGTGTGTGTGTCTGTGTATGTGTATGTGTATGTGTGTGTATGTGTGTGTGTGTGTGTTCATGCTCGCAGTCATTGTGATTGGGTTGCCTTGGACTTGCTTCTGCCTGATTCCTTTAGCGAAGGAGACACCGTACATCCGTCGAAACAGTCTTGTGACTGCATGTGTGTGTGTGTGTGTGTGTGTGTGTGTGTGTGTGTGTGTGTGTGTGTGTGTGTGTGTGTGTGTGTGTGTGTGTGTGTGTGTGTGTATGTGTGTGTGTGTGTGTCCCATATGGTGCAGTGGTATGTGCAGCGATTTCCAATCGATAGGTTGCGGGTTCGATTCCCGACGATTATGGTCACACACGTCTTTCTTCTCTTTCTCAGACTCTTCCTGACTTTTCTTTCATTCTCCTGGGTGGTTACCAACAGCCAGTGCATGCCGGAGTATGTGGTGTGATGTGTGTGCGGGAAAAAAGAAGAAAAAAAGACCAAAAAGTAGGGATTCACTGGCCAGAAAAAAGCCACTTCAAAGCTGTGTGGTGTAGACCAGGCTGAATAGTGGTGGTCAATTCTTCAGCCTTGCAAGCTGTTGAATGGTGCAATCCCAGCACAAGTTGCTATGGCTTCTGCTGTAGCATCGCTATCATCGCCTCTGGCGATGGGCGTCCAATGGTCAATGGTGTGTTCATGATGTGGTTGAAGTGTAAAGGCTGGTGCTGAGCTTTGTGTGCATGTTTTCTTCATGTGCAGAGTTTGTCACCAGAGCGTTTGAAGCGCATGAAGTCTCGTTCTATCACTGCGTGCCTGATCAGCTTCTTTGTGCCGCTGTTCGCTCGCACCTCGTCTACCTTTGATGCTATTGTGAGTGCCTTTCTCCAAATTGTGCACAGCACACTGCATGTGTGTGTGTGTGTGTGTGTGTGTGTGTGTGTTTGTGTTTGTTGCGGAAGAAGTGTGGTCTGGTGGCCGGGATATGACTTCAAGTTTGTCATGATTATGTGCATCTGTGTGTGTTTCTGCAGGGCCCATTCTTTACACACCAGATGAAGTATTTTGTCCGTGGTGCAATTGAGCGACCGGATGACATCACGGAAAACGTAACCTGCCCTTTCCAGAGTTATTTGTTGTTGCTGCAGCTGCTGTTGCTGCTGCTGGCTGTGTGACGTCAACTGTGGCGAGATGTTCAAGCCCTGCAATTTGTGGGTTAACCATTCGTTCAGGAAGATAGAGCGGAAAACTTGTGTATGTGTGCACAAGCAATGCTCGTTTAGCTACAGTTGGTGCTCATGCTTGAGAAACATGCTTGCAGAGAAAACCTGTAGTGGTTGCTCAATGACCACCTTGTGGAACATTGCTTACGGTAGCACATTGTGGTGGTCATTTGTGTAGGCCAGAGAGTCGTTGCGTCTAGGGATACGACAGCGGTGACTGGAATGTGAAACAATGCTGTCTGATGAGGGCTGTTCAATACGAAACTTGGAGGTACATCCAATAGAGACTTAGTTGTATCATTGGTGTGTGACTAATGTAGACCACAGGTCACGTACAACTTCCGAATCCGGGGTCGAAACAGACATCCTGTCGGGTACAGTAAAACCTGTCATGGCGACCACTTGGATAAGGCGACCACCTGTCCCTGAAGACCACACTGCGATCAGGACGAAGGGGTGCTATTGACAGTCAAATGACCCTGGATAAGGAGCCCACCTGGTGACAGAGATCACACTTTGAAGGTCCCTTGAGTGCTAGTGGTCGTCTTGGACAGATTTCACTGTGCTATGATCTTATGTCATCTCCCTAGATACTGTGCTTGAACCTGGCAGTTTGCGGGCATCTCCCTAGATGCACTTAAACCTGGCAGTTTGTGGGCATCTCCCTAGATACTGTGCTTAAACCTGGCAGTTTGCGGGCATCTCCCTAGATGTACTTAAACCTGGCAGTTTGTGGGCATCTCCCTAGATGCACTTAAACCTGGCAGTTTGTGGGCATCTCCCTAGGTGCTTAATTGTGGGGCGTTGATCTTTCATATCCGTGTGTAGATTTACATGGATCAGGCCAGTGAGTTTGTCAAGGCGTCTCAAAGCCAGCTGCTGGACTTCCCTACGTTGCTACCCTGGCAGTCGTACAAGGTATGTTTGCCAGTTGAATCTCAGACAATACAGGTGGAATCCTGATAATTTGCACCCCCCCCCCCCCCCAAATGCCAGGGAAAAACTTCTAATTATCCGGACGTTCCAATTATCCAAACATGAACCCACAACACATTATGTATGTAAAAAAAACTCGCATTGTCACGCAGTGTTTCGCTGTGCACCAGAGACACAGATTTCGTGGACGCTGAACTGGCCAGTACAGCCTGCTCATGCCCGCTGAACTGGCCAGTACAGCCTGCTCATGCACGCTGAACTGGCCAGTACAGCCTGCTCATGCAAACTGCACTGACCAGTACAGCCTGCTTATGCACGCTGAACTGGCCAGTACAGCCTGCTCATGCACGCTGAACTGGCCAGTACAGCCTGCTCATACACGCTGAACTGGCCAGTACAGCCTGCTCATGCACGCTGAGCTGACTTGGATAATATACAGTGAACTTCGAATTATGCTTTGCCAACTTTTATCAGCACAAATCCCACACATTTTCTATGTAAGTGGATTCCGTGGAACTTCGAATTAACCGGATATCCCCAGTCCGAGGTTCGAATTATCAGACATTGTTATGTGGGAGTCGTATTGATGGATATCGGTCCTGGAAGAAACATCTAACTATAAGCGGTATGTTCGAATTAAGCCATATTTGAATTATCCAGATTCCGTGTAGTGGTTGTTGGAGATAAGTTGAATACCACAGTACACCTTGTCCCCGCATACGTGTACGTTGTGTGTGTTGTACTGCTAATCACTGGGTTGTTCTGTGTGTACGTGTCGCTTTCTGTTTGCGTGTTCACTTCAGCTGTTCATGATTTATCTGTACATTGAGCTGTCCGTGAGAATGATAGGCTCGAGATGTCTCATTTCGCCGGATCACCTCAAGGTACGCATTGGTAATTTGCTGCTGCAGCGTACGAGTACATCTCGTACTTGAGACGTCTGCTGGAGCGTGAGCTTGAGGTGCATGTACTTTCAAGTGCACAGACTACGCTGCAATGGAGTTTGAGAGTTCAGCGGATTGTGAAGAAACGTGCTGCTGCTGCTGCATTGTATTGCAGTACTGGCCAATGGCATTCTGGTGCTAGACTGGCACGTCCGCACTCTGTACTATTGCTTAATTTCACGTTTCCCTCGTGTTTGCGTTGTGATACTAGAGCGCGTTAGCAAATTCAATTTTTCGGTTTTCTAGTGCACGCGTGACTAGCCGCGAAATGCACCCGAATCTTCGAATGAAAAGGAGGTTTAGCTAGCTGTTATTTCTGCTTTCAGAAATTTTCGGCTGATTAGTGATATTGTGCAGTACAGATACGGGTATGATAATTATGAAAGTGATGTACAGTAAAACCGGGTTTAAACGACCACCCCAAGGGCGATCATGGCTTGTTAGTCGCTACTCACTCAGAGTTTCATGCTTTCGCAATCATCAGGCAACATGAGGATAGTACTGGTCACAGCCTCCTGCCTAAAATAACACCGCTAGCCCTGAAACCTATACAGTCCCCACATTCACCCACAGCTTTCCACACAGCGCTACAAGACCCACCCTCTCCTGGCATATATGCCGGCATGGCCAGTACCATCCTCATGTTGCCTGATGATTGCGAAAGCATGAAACTTTAAGTAGCAACAAACAAGCCTTGATTGTCCTTGTTGTTCTGTGTATTACACTCTGCCTCCGCACGGTGTTGAGCACTGTCCGCACACTGGGTGCATCATCCGGTGAAAGTGACATGCATGTACTACTTCTGAAGTACGATAATTTTTAGGTGTTTCTTGTGGAGCGAGTATCAGTTACGATGTTGTCATGTAGCGGACTGAGGTCACTCGTGACTGCAGGACACCCGCACAGGACGGCATTGTTGCTTCTTCTCATCAATGTAGAGATTGACACAAGTGGAGGCTGCCCCGGGACATTGCCGATCGGACCACCGTGCGTCGTCATCTTGATCAGGACTGGCATCAACGGTTTCCTTTTCAGCGAGGTGAAGCGGGAGAGAAATTGTACATGTGCACTGGAAATCTTGTTACGGCGCGTGAAGAGCGTGAGGAAATGCACACTACAGCACCACAGAGCAGAAGATTCACGGTTGTAGTAGTCGCTGGTTACAGTACATGCGCAGAAACTGAACGTGAATGATGAGCCATCCAAACAGACGGACGTTTTTTCCAACCGCTTTCTGATGAGATTTGACTATCTGGGCTCACGTGACCTGCCATAAATTCGACTTTCTAATAGGGCTTGAAAGTGATGACGTCAAAACGGCCAGGGAGTAGTAATTTGGCATCAGATTTCTATTTTTGGATCCACTAAGGTGTGACTTTGCTATTGCCTAAGTATGTGGGTGCATAGCAACCCACTCATGTCGCATGCAGGTGTGACTTTTATTTCGCCACCAGTTGTAACCCCGCCCCCAGTAGCCAAATCAGTCAGTTTCACTGGCTACATCACCATGCTGTGGGTAAGACCGCTTGAAATGTGCTTGGATCCATACAAAAACTGGATCCAAGTGGATCCAGTTTTTGAATTTTTGAAATTGTTGCTATGCTGTGACATAGCACTTTCAAGCCCTATTCTTTACTACTTGGGTTTTGTCTCCTTTTTAACAGTTGAAATGTTGACCTGGCCCTCATGCAGACTGACCTGTCACCACTCATGAAAATGCATGTCCTTTTCTTTCTTATGGTGGCTGCTTCGATGCAGGACAATCCTTGGGTATCTCACTGTTTCATTGAGCGGCTTGGCTTTTACATGGACTGCAGACGTGCGACTGGAACCGTTGCCAGCTCCAGCACCAAGAAGTCACCGCTGCCTAACTTTGTTGAGGACATCAAGAAGGACACTAGTGACGCGTTCCATAACCTCGTCGTGGCTGCCGTAGAAACGTTCAAGACTGGCAGCCCGTTGTCACTGATGTCCATCGCTAGCTGGGGCTCGTAAGTCGTAGTGCAGCGTACATACAGTTACTCGTGGCTGTAATGCAGTGATGGAGTTAGTACAATAATCAATATGTGATTGATTATACATGTATGCGCAACTCCAGCCAGGAGCTCGGGCTTGTACATGAATCAATGAAAATCGTGTTGTGCGTTTACATGTCAAGCGGGCTGGCCCGCCTCGCCCGAATCCCAGGTGGGCGGGCCAGAAAACGCACATAACAAACAGACCATATTTAGAGAAGTAGGAAAGTAGGCCACTGATGTTGGAGGTCGTTAACTTGAAATGAAAATAAAAAGAAGTGCTTGAGAAAGAGAACCAAGCTTTTCAGCCCGAGCACGTATAAAGTCACAACGGGCTGACGACCAGCCAAGCTGTGCACATGTTAACACTCTGGGCGGTTTTCCTGCTCGTTCCAGCCCGGGGTGGAGTTGCACGTATAACAACCCCCTTAGTGTCCGGTTCTGGCAGATCCTTGGGGTTGTACTATCTCGGATAAAGTGGTTCTTTGTACCCGCGCTTTACTGCGTCAATGGCTTCCAATGTAAGAAGGTGTCGCCCTGCAAACAAGCCTGTGTGTGGGGTGTGGGTGGGTGTGCTGACGTGTTTGCGACTGAGCCCGAAGCAGTTAGGGAAGATTCTCATGGTATTGGATTCACGCACTACGAATGCTCTGTTACGATGGCCTCCGTCTCTCAAGCATATTTTGTATGACCTGTCAATGGTGTACAAAATTTTATTGTAGACGGTACAGCAACTGCTTGTAATAACTACCTGTTGGCTACATAACCAGTGGTGTCAGGATTTAATGCAAGCTCACATTTCTCTTGAGGACACTGCTAACCAGCCTTTCTCCTTCATTAGAATCATACCATTACATGTACTTGAACATCTCTCAACCGTCATAGATTCATACTTGGAGCTAAACTTGGGGATTCACAAACAAAATTAATAATGTGTGTGTGTGTGTGTGTGTGTGTGTGTATATGTGTGTATATGTGTGTATATGTGTGTATACAAGTATGTGTGTATGTGTCTGTATGCGTGTATGTGTGTGGTGAATGTATGTGTGTGGTGAGTGTATGTGTGTGTATGTGTGTGTGTGTGTGTGTGTATGTGTGTGTGTGTGTGCATGCATTTGCGGGTTGTGTGCATGTGTGTGCACTATGTCTGCGCGTGTGTGGTATACGTGTGGCCGGCTGTAGGTTGCTGCTCGCTATAAGACTGGACCGTATCCGCTGGCTTCTCATTCAACTCTTGCTGCTGGCAGAGCAAAAGATCACAACCCCGCACGGCTTCGTTGGAAGCGGCTATAAATCCGCTGTGATGCCTGGTAAGTGCTGGTTTGGTGTATCGGATGATCATGGAAATCATGTGATGCTGTTCCATGTGTATGTGCTCCCACAAGAGTGTCAGGGTGAGCACTTTTGAGCGTTCAGGATATGTTACTACAGTCCATTCATAAAAAGATGGGCTCTGGCTCTGGCGAGCTCCCGTATTTGGCGATTTTTCGTGATTTCATCGTACACAGTGCAGTGCTGCGAAATTTGAAATTTGAAAAAGGGTCCAAAAAGGGTACCTGAACTGGGGTTCGAACCGCACAATGCACGTTTGCAGGCGGGGTCAAACGGCCTGGATTTTTATGGTTTTTCCCAATTCAGTGCTGTTGGGGCAAAACCTGGCCGAAATTCTATTCTTGTTATGGCTTGCTTTCTGGACAAAAAAACTTCAGAAACATAATTGGAAGAGGATTCCATAGGGGATTGCAGAAAAAAATTCTAAAAAAACTCAAAGTTTGACCCATTTATGGCCAAAAGCTAGAAGTCCATCTTTTTCTGAATGGACTGTAGTAGCCGTATTCGCCGAGCTGCTTTAAAGTAGGGATCTCAGCGCGTGCACTGCGCATGCAGTTCGCGCATGCAGTTCGCGCATGCAGTTCGCGCATGCAGCCTAACGCGCATCAGAAGTGGCATGCAGAAGTTTTGCCAAACACTGGCTATTTTTTGCAGAAAATTGAGATCTTGAACGAAGGAGAAATGGCTGAAATTTCCTTGCAAGGAGATGGTGGTTACAGGCTACCTGCTTACCAGAATGGGATCTTGTTTGGTATGTTGGCCGCCCATGTGTTCTGGAATCGATTTGTAGCTTTCGTTGGAAGGCGTGAAGCCGTTTTCGTTCCAAACGACAGGGTTCTTTCAGAGCGTAAAATGGCGACCATGCCGATCGTTGCCACGATCTCCGAGTTGAAAATCTCTGGATTTAACCGGGGAAAAGCTCTGGATTCAATGGTAAACCCGGCAGAAATACTTGATGTTGGATGTTGAGAGCTTGCAGGAAATTTGACCGAAGCGTTCATGCTCCACGTGACGGTGTTCGTTCTTGTGAATTTCTGCATTTCTGACATATCGCCGTGCATATGGGCCGTTGTTCCAGAGACATCGATTGTCAGGTGTGGACAGGGTTTTGTTCGAGTAGTCGTGTGGAGACGTGGTTTGGTTCTCACAGGCAACAGGAGCGGCTCCTCGGGATGGCGAAAGCCAAATCTACCCAAAGCCGACTTCACGATCGCCGATCTTGTGGCGGCGCATTTTCACTTATGCTCTGCAACAAGCGGCACAAGCTGTGGAAATCGTCAGATGATATTAGCCTATCAGTGTGCCCAGAACTTCTAGTGACTCTACTAAAGCATTAGCTTGAGTAATCTTTCTTTCTAGCCCTCTCTTTCTCTCTCTCTCTCTCTGTCCCTCTCTTTCTCTCTAAAAATGTTCCAAACTTCAAAATCTAGGTCGAGCTGCATCGGGGAGTCGTCAAATACCGACTCACTGAGCCGGTTTTTGGCGATCGCCATTTTTTTCAGTCTGCCATCGCCGCGTTGAAAAATCGATTACATCATTGAATGCGCAAAGCCCTGCGCAGTGTCCGCGCTGACATCCCTATTTAAAGGCTGTAGCTCTTCACGGTAATGTTCATGGCCTTCAATGCAGCGTTCCCAATGAGGAACGTGTGATTTTATTTCATGTTTTCACCGGATGTTCATGCACTGGCCGTCATTGTTGATGACCCCAGGGGAAACAAATGGCAGCGTTGGAAGAAGATCTAGCAGTATCCACTTCTGTCTTGGGTTTAGTGGTGCATGTGTGGCTGAGGAGAGTTGACTCACAAGCGCTGGAAACGTAGAGGTCGCACTCAATTTACAGAAATCGTGAAAGTACGACTGCCAGTCAGGCAAGATCTAATCATTTGCTGCCAGCTGCCAGAAAGTGCGCCCGTTGACATATGTATTACATTGTTGTGGTTTTAAATCTTTATTCTCACGTTGTTTCCAATCTTTATTCTCATGATAGCCAGTGGCCAATAAGAGAATTTGTTTTAGATTGTTGTTGTTGTTGTTGTTGTTGTTGTTGTCGTTATATCTGTGCAGACAAAATTGAACTTTCTACGACTGACCGTGGCCGTGCCCAGCAGTTACTTGTTCTGGCTTGGTTCCACCGGATGACTATCAATACCTTGGATGGAATACGGTAAATCCATTCCCTCTTCGCTCGAGCATGTCTTTTTGCGCGTGTGTGTGTGGTGGTTGGGGGGGGGGCTCATTTCTGACATCTATGTATGACGAAACTCGAATCAGTCCTTTCAGATCTGATCAGAATGATTCCCTCTATTACTGCTGTCACATGTATACTGTAGTTTTCACACTCTGGCCTTTGCTTGAGAAGCTGTCCGGTTTCACGTGATGAAGCAAATACCTATCAGGCATGTAGCCACGAGGCATGACGCAAATACCTGTCGGGCAGGTAGCCATGCGGCATGAAGCAAATACCTGTCGGGCATGTAGCCACGAGGCATGAAGCAAATACCTGTCGGGCATGTAGCCACGAGGCATGAAGCAAATACCTGTCGGGCAGGTAGCCATGAGGCATGAAGCAAATACCTATCAGGCATGTAGCCACGAGGCATGACGCAAATACCTGTCGGGCAGGTAGCCATGCGGCATGAAGCAAATACCTGTCGGGCATGTAGCCACGAGGCATGAAGCAAATACCTGTCGGGCATGTAGCCAAGAGGCATGAAGCAAATACCTGTCGGGCATGTAGCCACGAGGCATGAAGCAAATACCTGTCGGGCATGTAGCCACAAGGCATGAAGCAAATACCTGTCGGGCAGGTAGCCATGAGGCATGAAGCAAATACCTATCAGGCATGTAGCCACGAGGCATGAAGCAAATACCTGTCGGGCAGGTAGCCACGAGACATGAAGCAAAACTCCCCAGATCCGGACGTCCCTAGTCATCCGGGCACGTCCATCTACCGGTCACCTTTCTCACCCATCTACAGTCACAACAATTGGCATTTTAACCCTTTATGTACTGATTTCCAGCACAGAATGAAGCACAGAATTTAAATTTTCAGCACAATTTTCACACTCAACAGGCTATAACTTTAGCCTCCTTCGCTCCATTTCCACAATCTTGGGCTCGTTGGAGAGCTCTTGGCAAGAGCAACCCCATGATACCAGGCTCTATCAACTAGCTGCCACAAATCAGGCGCGGGAGCACAGCAAAGTCGTCTCCAAGCCCGATATGCGAGCAAATTCCCCCATCTACGCCATTCCACTCTCCTCTATCGCAGAACGCTCAAATCTTTTCGAGGCGATTCAAACTTCAGCCAACTACGTCATTATCATGTGCTCAGTTGGTCAAAGAGCACACGAAAAGGGATTTTCCCCTAGAATGGCGAATAGATCGATCAAAAATTTGAATTTGCCGAGATAAGAATACGACGCGCGATATCTCTGGATTCGGACGTCGTAGCTCTTCGGCGATTGTAGCATTGGAAAGCTTGGAGTTTCCGCGACCACATAGACCCTTCGATTGTTGAATTTGATTAAGTGCTGCCATCTAACATGCCTGCGAGTGGCATGGTTGCTAGATGAGTTGCCCGGCGACGGCTTTGTTCGGCTTTGTTCTATTTACAGTAATCATGTGATGATGATTTTGATTGGTGGTGGTGGTGGTGGTGGTGGTGTGTGTGTGTGTGTGTGTGTGTGTGTGTGTGTGTGTGTGTGTGTGTGTGTGCGTGTGTGTGTGTGTGTGTGTGTGTGTGTGTACGGACATGCACCTGTGTTTTACATTTATAGACATTCTCGCTACTGCACCACTGATAGCCGCTTGTTCGTAGTCAATCGTGTTGCCAAGGTAAATTACTGCACTGGCTTGTTACAATCATATGGATCACTACCGGGTTTATTTTAAATTTAAATTTTTACCTTTGGAGTTTGCTCCAACTGCTTGAATGGGAAAACGTGAATCTTCTTTTACTATAGTCCATTTTACAACAACAACAACAACTCTTATTGGCGATGGTGCCATCGTGAGAATAAAGAATTCGAAACAACAACAGCAAAGAAGAAGAAGTAATCCCGCAGATTGCACATCACGCCTTACAGTTGTTATCTTGTGGACTGCTTTGAAAAACTCTTGTCAACTCGCGGAACTATTCTGCACGAAAGTATAGTATGAAAATGTTTGAATACGCCTGCGTCCTACTCTGTTCATGTCTAGCGTACAATGAGCAAAATTTAATATCTCCCTCGTTGCCTGTGGAGTCGCAGAGGACAGTGTGCTAATGTACTCTCACGGTGTGACGAAAACGGCGTGGCCACAAGCTCATTCTTGCGGCCATGAATTGGCAAAGCCGTCTGTGTGGTTTCGACAACTTTTTGAGAGAGAAAGACGCTCTTGAAAGCTGGTAGGAGATGATGTCTCCAAAATTCGAATATATTAGCGATCATGAAAATAATGGTCGAATTTTCAGCAGCAAGTTGATCAATCGCTTTGTGTACTGAGCATGTGGCCGTAGGTCTACGCTGACTTTTACTCTGCCTTCTCTCACACTGTGTAGACTACTAATTCTGTAGGTTTCAGGTGATTGAGTGTGTCAGCATGTCACGCTCCTCCTAACCATTGCCTGGATAGCTCAGGAATCACACTGCTGATCAAGCTGACCCAGCTCAGTAGAGTTGTTGTGCAGAAGTACTGCTGGCCAGCTAGAAAGGTCACCGTGAAATTGCGGATTTTGTTAAAAATCGCAACTGGTTTCCTGGGTAAAATAATAGGAAAGGGCCTAAAACCTGATCGAACCTGGAGTCTTTGTTATATCTGTGCTAATTGTTCTGAGACCTTCACGGAACATTTTTCAGTGCCCAAACAAGCCCTTCTACGTAATAATATTTTGATTTTGAATGTGCTGTATCTTTATGCCTTTTTTCTTGACAAACTTGTTTGCTTGCATTTCTGAAATGGCCTCTACAAGTAGGAGAAGCCTCCTAAAAATCCGCTTGACATTTACAAAATGTTACACAGGGCTTCCTTACCCCCTCGGCCTCCTGTATAATCATACGATAATCTTATGACTGTGATTTTGTTCCTGAATACGTGATGTTTCCAAGAAGAAATTCATTGTGGCATCTAACAGGTAGGACGAAGAGGAGGTTGCGGAAGGGGAAGCACTGGATGCTACATGTGTGGATGTGTGTGTAAGAGGAGGTTGCGGAAGGGGAAGCACTGGATGCTACATGTGTGGATGTGTGTGTAAGAGGAGGTTGCGGAAGGAGAAGCACTGGATGCTACATGTGTGGATGTGTGTGGTGTATTTGACTGCCACTTTCCAGGTTTTGACTCTTGCCTGTCACTTGAAGCAAACAGCGTGGGTGAAGCACTGGATTTTCACTTGCCTCAAGTCATCTTGTTTGGATCTCCAATCCTATCTGAAGCTGACTGAAACTCTAAAGGCTTGCAGGTTTGTACATGCAGTGGTGTGTGTGTGTGTGTGTGTGTGTGTGTGTGTGTGTGTGTGTGTGTGTGTGTGTGTGTGTGTGTGTGTGTGTGTGTGTGTGCTGACGTGTTTGCGACTGAGCCCGAAGCAGTTAAGTAAGATTCTCATGGTAATGGATGCACGCACTACGAATGTTCTGTTACGATGGCCTCCGTCTCTCAAGCATATTTTGTATGACCTGTCAATGGTGTACAAAATTTTATTGTAGACGGTACAGCAACTGCTTGTAATAACTACCTGTTGGCTACATAACCAGTGGTGTCAGGATTTAATGCAAGCTCACATTTCTCTTGAGGACACTGCTAACTAGCCTTTCTCCTTCATTAGAATCATACCATTACATGTACTTGAACATCTCTCAACCGTCATAGATTCGTACTTGGAGCTAAACTTGGGGATTTACAAACAAATAGTTAGTGCTGAGTCGGGTAGCATTTTCTCCGGGTATCGGGTTGGGTAGTTTTCCACGGGCAGCACGGGTACCCTATCGGGTAATGTTTCCATGGTAACACCACAATTCACCCCTTCCCTTACACTCTGGGTAGACACGCGGAGTATTACATGAATTTGTACACGTGCACTGCACAAGATGTCATCTGCGACTTCGGGTTTTTCTGGTACTATCCTGTACCCGTCTACCCGAGGTCCTCACGGGTAGCACGGGTACCCGACTACCCGTGCACGCCACTACAAAAAATGTGTGCGTGTGTCCGCGCGTGGTGTTATTCACCGCAGAAAGAAATACAACAGCATGGACTATTCAGCACTGGAACTTGGAATGTCCACTCTTTGGTTGCGAAATTTTCTTGTCAGGAACAGAGAATACCCAGAAGTGGTGTTGCCGAGAGACTCCTGTTGTATGCTGAACTCCATGCTGCCAGCCCCTGGCAGGTGGGGGTGGGGGATATGTGTGTGGGTACCGGGTATGGGTGTAGGTGCGAATGTGTACACGTGTGTATGTGTGTAGCCCATATGGTGTAGTCAATTTCCAAACGAGAGATGGCGGGTTTGCTTGTCGATGATTATGGTCACACGCATCTTCACCGTCCCGGTCTCCTGGGTGGTGATGAACAGCTAGTGTGTGGCGTGATGTGTATACAAAAAAAATTATAAGGAAAGCATTCAATGACCCTAAAGTTTGCATGGAATTTTCAATCCGGAATGGAACTGTGAAACATTCACAAGATGATTTCATGCAGTGATGAGTTGATTTCCTGCTGACAAACGTCAACGACTTTCATCCCGGCACGAATCTGCCGTAGAGTTTATATGGGGTCAGCACCCTTCCCGGGTTTACATGGTGAAGAGTTTACAATGGTATGCACTTCCAGCTGGGGATGAGTTTCAACTCGACCTCGCAGACCGAGTTGAGTGTCCAGCCTGGTGCAGAATGAAAACCCTTGTGTACATTAGGTAAATGTTTGTAGTCACTTTGTACACATGTGGCAGAACTGAGTTCAACTCCTTCCAGGATGTGAAACTGTATTTAAAAAACACTGTCTTGGTGGTATCGCTGTCTTTGTTTTCTGTGCAGCCCGGGCACAGCCGCTGAGTTTGTTTCCTCCGTGCGGAATCATTATGGGTAAGTCTTTTCTCGGCTGCCAACTGCTAGTGAAGACAGGTATGGCCAGCAACAACAGGTCCGCTGGTCCCTGGTTTAGTTTTGATGTGGAATCTAGTGAATAGTCTCCTAGAGCCTAGCATGCGTAGCAAGTACTCTCTCGCAGATACCGTAAAAGCCCGTAACAAGGCCCTGGGCAGAAACGTTAGTGAAGGTCCAGAACGTGGCCGTCAATTTGGGCCCAGAGTATCATTTCGGATACCGTAATGCCGCGTATAAAAAGCCGTTCTTATTCCGGTAGAAGCCGGTGTCAGTGCTAGGGTTCTAATCAAGCACATATCTCTATGTGTGTCAATACTAAAGCCAGGATTATGTGCTGACAGTGTACATGTATCTTAAAAATCAGGCTTGTATACGATACAGGCTTGTATTCAAAACAGGCTTCTATACGAGACAGGCTTTTATACAAGACACTACAGTAAGTGAAGTAAGATTATTTTCACATCATGCCGTACTGCCGTATGTACATAACAGTTATACGGTTAGCACGGTGTACTGTACACTAAGTTTTACTGCGGTACCGTACATACACGTGGAGCTGTGCATGCACTGCACTGTGTGTGCTGGGCCTGTGATGTCGCCGGCGGGCGTTTACACGGAGGTGGGCTAGAAAATGGGACAAGAGTTTTGACACCCGGCTGCTGGGCACCTGGACATGTACTGTAAAAGCCATTATTCTAACTCTGGCGCATATATAACCATTTCCCAAAATTGACTAGTTTACGTGTACCAAAGGTAACGATTCTCACTCATTCTCAACGCTCAATAGTACAGTATTCTGTATAACGATTTCTATTTTAACGACAGACTTCTCCTCGTTAACTCGTTAGAGTTAGCATTTCGTTATATGTATATGGCTTTTACAATACACGGGCAGCGGGCGTTATACTGGTTGGGCATACTGGTTGGGCGTTAATACGGCCTTTTACGGTATAGTATCCGCGGTAGTTTATTTTCAAATAGGCTTTTGATCTTGGTTTTCCCGTTTTTTGTTGTTGTTTCAAATCTTTATTCTCACGATAGCCAGTGGCCAATAAGAGATGTTGTTGTTGTTGTTGTTGGTGGTGGTGGTGGTGGTGGTGTGTGTGTGTGTGTGTGTGTGTGTGTGTGTGTGTGTGTGTGTGTGTGTGTGTGTGCGTGTGTGTGTGTGTGTGTGTGTGTGTGTGTGTTTATGTATGTATGTATGTTTATGTATGTGTGTGTGTGTGTGCTTCAGATCCCTTGCTAGTGGAGGAGATACAATGTTTGGTCAAGTCGGCCTGGCTATCTATCTCTCCTCTCCGGCACAGGTGGAGACCATTCTGCACAAGAAGAGCATCAGCGCAGATGGCAGTATCAGCTCGGTGAGTACTGATCTGTGTATTTGTCTGTGTGTGTCTGTGTGTGTGTCTGTGTGTCTGTGTGTTTGTGTCTGTTTGTGTTCTTCTCTTGTGCTCCTTGGGAGTAGTTTCATTCTCTGAGCTCCGTTTTCTGGCCTTGTATAAAGTTCTCTGCTTGTCATGGGCGACCCTGGCATTGGCAGAGTAGACCTGGAGCATCTTTGTACACTGCCTAGCCAGCAGTGATCCATTGGAATGCAGGATTGCGATGTTCCTTCCAGGACGAATTATACTTTCAGTGTTACCAAGTGCCCTCTACCCCCATGCGTACTGCCCAGTGCCATTTTGCAGAATTTTTCAGAGTTTTCCGTACTCGTTTTTCAGGTCAACAATTTGACTGATTTAGTGTAATTTGGAAGAAAAAACGATACTGTACAACTTTTCCAGCCACAGAGTTCACTTGCGAAGCCTACGAATTCAGTACAATTTTCAACTTCACCAGGTCATAACTTTGGTCTATATTTCTGGAATCCGATATCGTAACGCTTCCGTGAGTGTTGCGTTGGACAGCTTGGAGTTTTGGCTGCCACGTAGATCCTTCGATTGTTGAATTGGCACAAGAAACGATGGAGTTACGAAGGTTTTAGCAATTGATCATATAAATGATCGTTTGCGGGATATCCGATTGAAATCCGTACTGCGGACAAAACTTCTTTTTTCCGTAAAAATACGGACAAATACGGGCGGTTGGCAACACTGTACTTTGATGTTGTCACTGTTGCGTCAGCTGTGGTCCACCACTCGCACTCGTCAGCTGTGGTCCACCACTCGCACTCGTCAGCTGTGGTCCACCACTCGCACTCGTCAGCTGTGGTCCACCACTCGCACTCGGCTAGCTGTCCCTCGAGTGCTATACTTTGAAGTATTTACTATTTTCACTGGTTTGAGGGAAAGACACGATTTGCTATTTTACTAGTGATTACGTGCAGCTCAAAGGTAGCAGTGGCGTGGTGGAGATGGAAGATTGGTGTGTGGAGTGGTGGAGCAGGCTATTGACGGTGGAGTGGAGGAGCGAGTGTGAAGGGGATGTGTGCATATATAGTAGTTGTACAGTAAAGAAAATGTTGAATGGTCCCTGCTGGGATGACAGCTACACCATAGCTCAGTGGTTAGAGCATCGCGGGCCTCAAGTGGAGGTCCCTAGTACTCGGACCCTAGTTCGAGACCTGGCGGTGACAGTCAATTTTTCTTCAGACTTTTCCCGTTTGCATCTCTCCCTCAAACCAATGAACAGTGCAAAACCTGTAAGTAAAGACCACCGTGACTAGCGACCAGCCTGGTACTACAGACCACCGTGACTAGCGACCAGCCTGGTACTACAGACCACCGTGACTAGCGACCAGCCTGGTACTACCGACCACCGTGACTAGCGACCAGCCTGGTACTACCGACCACCGTGACTAGCGACCAGCCTGGTACTACCGACCACTTGGCCAGGCACGGACGGTCTCACATTCGAAATGCACTGTGACTAGCGACTACTTGCTGAACGCGACCAGCGACCGCCTTTTCTTGTCCCAAAGACGATTTTTGACCCGTAACTAGCGACCGCGATGTAGGAAACCAAATGGTGCTCGAAGCTCCTTCTTGAAATTTTGCTGATTTTCCATGGTCCTGAAAGGAATCTTTCGGTACTACAGCTGAACAAATGAACGCAGGCCATTTTGACTGTGGAGTCGGTGTGGACTGCACTACACCTGTCAGAATTTAAAGCGCTGTCAATAATAAACATGATAGGAACGTCTTGGAGAGCGCATCGAAAGCGCTCTCTGCTCGATGTTACTACTCGGAGGAGAAACGAAGACTGAGCGGCTCTGTCACCCCAATCATACAAATGAATCGACGATGGCGTCAAGGAATCCAGAAACAAAGCAGCACCGCAAGGTCCTGATGCTGAAGGATCGCGTTCAAACAATCGAGAAGTCACAACAAGGATAGTCGGTACGATTGATCGCATGAACAAATTTGAAGCCCAGCGCAAAACGAAACTTCCACAGGGAACATTTGACTCCTGGCTGCAGAAGTAGCAGCTGAATTTTATGTCAGCAGAAAAATTAATCTTCTCTCTCTCTCTTTGTCTCTCTCCATCTCTCCGTCTTTCTCTCCAAGTGTTGTTTGACTTGAAATAAGAATGGCATTGCGCAAGTCCTGGGGAATTGTATTAGCTGCATTTTGATATACATAATCATATGATGGGATCCATATATGGTCGCACGGTGCAAACCTCTAACTAAAGACCACCTGCTACTAAAGACAGCTTTTGCTGGCACCAAGGGGTGGTCGGTAGTCACAGGCTTTACTGTACTGTGATTTTGTTTCTTACCGGTATGTGGCTGCCGGAAGACACTGGTGTGCTGTTACTATAAGATATGATCTGCTGTTGTGTTTATGTCAGTTGCCTGCGCAGATGCTGGGGATGTGTTCCTCTGTTGTCTGGTTGGCTCGATGTGTCCTTTGTGTTGCTATCCTCTCCTTTGTGCGCTCTGCTACTGCAATACAGATAACGGAGGGGCTGAAGGCGCTCGTTACCGACAATCCCTCCCAGGCTAAGGCCATGGTTTGGGCGGTTCGTGACTGGCTGTGTATGCAAGTGTTTGGCTCTCGCTTTGATGAGAAGGCTCCTTCCACCAAGATGGTAACACGGAACAGTTTCGCTACACGGCACGTCTATGACGCAGTAAGGAAGAGGGGGAGAGGGGGGAGAGAGAGAGAGAGAGAGAGAGAGAGAGAGAGAGAGAGAGAGAGAGAGAGAGAGAGAGAGAGAGAGAGAGAGAGAGAGAGAGAGAGAGAATGAATGAATGAATGAATGAATGAATGAATGAATGAAAAGCCAAAAAAATGCATCCTAGGTTATTGACTTGCCAGAGGTTAACCTACGCGTCACTCATGTTGTCACAGTGTGGGCCATGCTTGCTCAGCGCAAATGGGACTAAAGATGTATCCTCCATGCAGTACAGTGCACACACACACACACACACACACACACACACACACACACACACACACACACACACACACACACACACACACACACACACACACACATGCAAACGCACGCCCGCATGCCCAGAATGATACATTGTGCAGTGGTGACTGTACAACAGACTGCATCACTCAAACGGGTCGCGAGAACCCGGTATTTTCTCCAAACACGTCGCAGAATTCCTCGACCGGTCTAACCCGGTGCCAACCTCTGGATTTCGTTACTGCTACTGCTTGCCAATACTGGTGGCCATGGTGTGTTGTTGGCTCACAGCCATATCAGTGTGGCCTACAATAGCTGTTGCTCAGCAGTTACCCTTCATTGTTACCAATGGTGGCGCGTCATCTTCATCTCCTTCTCATAATTGCTTGGTCAAAGACCTATCCGGACGTGTACTATCAGTTAGCATAGGTTGCTTATAGCTTTATACATATACATAACATGTAGTCTAGTCCACGTGATACCTTGATTTCTCACCACGCTTGTGTGCCGAGTGTACCGTCTGAGACTACGATATGCTGCATGTGCCGAAATGCTATCGGATACTCGCCAAGCTGTCAAGCCTAGCTGTGCCGAGTGTCATGCCCCGGCTGTGTCGAGTGACTACTCTGGTGCCCTGACTGTGTCGAGTGACTACTCTGATGCCCTGACTGTGTCGAGTGACTACTCTGATGCCCTGGCTGTGTCGAGTGACTACTCTGATGCCCTGGCTGTGTCGAGTGACTACTCTGATGCCCTGGCTGTGTCGAGTGACTACTCTGATGCCCTGGCTGTGTCGAGTGACTACTCTGATGCTCCGACTGTGTCGAGTGACTACTCTGATGCCCTGACTGTGTGGAGTGACTACTCTGATGCCCTGGCTGTGTCGAGTGACTACTCTGATGCCCTGACTGTGTCGAGTGACTACTCTGATGCCCTGGCTGTGTCGAGTGACTACTCTGATGCCCTGACTGTGTGGAGTGACTACTCTGATGCCCTGGCTGTGTCGAGTGACTACTCTGATGCCCTGGCTGTGTCGAGTGACTACTCTGATGCCCTGACTGTGTCGAGTGACTACTCTGGTGCCCTGACTGTGTCGAGTGACTACTCTGATGCCCTGACTGTGTCGAGTGACTACTCTGGTGCCCTGACTGTGTCGAGTGACTACTCTGATGCCCTGACTGTGTCGAGTGACTACTCTGGTGCCCTGACTGTGTCGAGTGACTACTCTGATGCCCTGACTGTGTCGAGTGACTACTCTGGTGCCCTGACTGTGTCGAGTGACTACTCTGGTGCCCTGACTGTGTCGAGTGACTACTCTGGTGCCCTGACTGTGTCGAGTGACTACTCTGGTGCCCTGACTGTGTCGAGTGACTACTCTGATGCCCTGACTGTGTCGAGTGACTACTCTGGTGCCCTGGCTATGTCGAGTGACTACTGTGGTGCCCTGGCTGTGTCGAGTGACTACTAGTACTCTCATGCCATATGCACCCTCTCGTACTCATAGGGTTCCCTGTAATAAGACGACACCGTCTGTAGGGTTCCCCTATTAAAATAATAAATACTACTGCAACTACTACTACTACTACTACTACCAAGAGTACATAAACCAGAGTGTGCAACTCGGGATGGTTCCTGTGGGAGCGTAATTCATGCAGTACGTCATTTCTGACGGCATGGTAAGCCACAGGTACGGTGAAAAGTTGCGTAACCAGTCGCGGTGGTGCAGGTCACTGAGTTTGTCCTGATTTCGGTTTTTTGATGCGGATAGCCTGGTGACTTTACTTGTCGGTGGATGTACGCAGCGTACACAGTTACACAAAACTCCGAAATCCTGAAACTGGACGTATAAAATCAAGCAAACTTGGCTGATTTCCGGACTATGAAACATGAAAATTTGAGCTGTACGCCGTCGCGGCTTGGCTGACCTCATCAGGGTGACGTAGTGCACGAACTGCGCTGTTTCAGATCTGATATGCACAGTTGCACACTCTGGTTTATGTACTCTTGCTACTAGTACTACTACTACTACTACCCGTTACCACCGTTGCTGGAATAGCGCGGTTGTGTTATTCCGCGGCATGTCTCTTGTTTTGTTACTGACTCCGTAGTGTGCTGCCCCCCTTCCGCACATGCACCCTTGTTGCTTGCTTGCTGTAGTTCCACATAATCCCAATGTCCACATGAATGTGTTGTTGGTGCTGCTGCTTTCTACATGCAGAAACCAAAACTGGTGATCGTCGATGTGCTAAAACTCTTAACGCCAATCAATCCGGCCTTGCTTGTGCAAGCTGCTGATAAGAAGCTGTCTGAATTGGAGACGGTTAGTGGTCTCTCTCTCCCTCTCTCTCTCTCTCTCTCTCTCTCTCTCTCTCTCTCTCTCTCTCTCTCTCTCCCTCTCTCTCTCTCTCCCTCCCTCCCCCGCTAGCATCTGATTTTGTGTAGACGTACAGTTGAACATTTCATTCTTTCCTTTCTTCCTTGTGTTGCTTGTGTCAATATCGCTCAAGTAGACCAGAAGTAGCCTGAGAAGGATTGAGATACTTTTCTTCCAACACGTTGGATGGTTTCATATGACACACATGCGCATGGTGGCAAAATTGTATGGACCAAACAAAAACTGCTTCCTCTGGTCCTGCATGAGTAACATGACTACGGCATGTGAACCTCTATCTCTAAAAGATGCTCCTCCATACATATGAATCCTGTATTGTGTGTGTGTGTGTGTGTGTGTTTGTGTGTGTGTGTGTGTGTGTGTGTGTGTGTGTGTTTGCCTTGTCGTTGGAAGTTGTACTATGAAGACCGGGTGAATGAGAACGAGCGCAAGTTCTTCGCGATCGTTCTAGCGTACGTCCGAGTCGTTTTCGACTCTGCTGGCCATCTGGGCTTCTTTGCTCATCGCCTGCAGGAGCTTCTCCGCAGCAGGCTGCGCAAGAAGATCCAGCTAATTCAGTAAGTGTTTGTTCTGTGGGTGCGTGGGCGGAAACATGGTTATGGTACGAGATGCGTGCATGCGAACTCATGTACTTCTAGGCTTTTCGTACAAAATCCTGGATGAAAGTCAAATCCAGGCTGTAGCCCTCCCCCCCCCCCCCCCCCCATTTTTGGTTCCATTTTACATACATTGTATGAAAAGACGACTTATAACCAGTAAGTTACGGTACCACTCCTGGAGACCTTCTGGGATTGGGTCCTGTAAACCACCCAATATTCGCGTCACTAAACTGTTGCGATCTCTCAGAACCAGCGAGGTTATGATGGCAAATGTTTGCGGAGCACTGTGGGCTGTGGCCGCACACGTACACCCACTGTTGACGTTTGATTTCACGATGGTTAATATTCGTGTTATGCTCTTCTCGCAAACTTAGCAAACATTAAAGTACGTCGCAAACATTAGGCAGTTTACAGTATGTGGCTTTGGTTGCGGGGAGGGGGTGGGGGGGGGGGGGGTGGGGGGCAAAAGAGGAGATGGGCACCGCCATCACTATGTGCAGCTCCATGAAACAAGGTGTCTAACACCTCCTGCCCCTATGCTTAGAATTGACTATTGGCTACTTTTACCTTGACCCGTGCCGTGGGGGAGAATGTTATGCCTTGTGGAGAGGAGGCACACGGGGGGGCTATGTTGTCACTGTGTGTGTGTATGTGTGTGTGTGTGTGTGTGTGCGCGCGCGTGTGTGTGCGTGTGCGTGCGCAACTGTCGCACAGATCTGTAGTATGGGTGTGCGTTGTGTCAGTGAAAGGCTGAACAAACCCATCCTGCTACGAGTACTGTACAGTGTAGCCGTGGCATATGCATTGCATGCGTTACCTGTATAGTGTAGCCCTGGCATATGCATTGCATGCATTACCTGTATAGTGCACAGTGTACAGTGGACACGTGCATGTGTGTTTTGTCTGATTGCGTGTGTTCTCGATGTCGCTTACTTGTTCACTGGTCGTGATGGTTTCTTTTCCTTTTTGTGGTGGCAGAGAGGTCAATCGTTCCAAGGACGTCAGTGCTGACCTTCCAAAACCTGTTGCATCGTGTGCCTTGTTGAAGGAAGTCCTAAAGAAGCCAAGCGTTGCCCAACAACCAACAACAACGGCGGCAGCAGCTTCCTATTCGAAAGCACAGTCGAAAAACCAGAAGGCTATTGTGGAGAAGCTGTCCTTGGATAGGACAAGTACAGAGCACGTGCATTTTCTCCAGAAAAGTTCACCTCAGGTGCCGATCCTGCTGCTCCTCGACAGTCGGCTGCCCCGGCGGCCTCTTAACCAATATTCTGCCCCTTCTGCTGTGCAGTGCAGATTAGAGAAGGAAGCAGAAGCGGCATTAACGGCAGCGAGTACCCCGTGCCCCATGGATACTAGTGCCAGTAGCGCGTCACCGCTCAAGCAATCTAGGGCCGCCGTCCCTGCCACCAGCAACAGCAGCACACCTACAACTGCTAGGACACTAAGCGCTACACCGAAGGCTGGTGGTGCTTGCTCGGCAACACAGGCACGCATCAGCTCTGTGCCACTTACTGGCTCCAAGCCGTCCACTGCTACTGCGAATTACAAGCGACCTGCGACCACACCTCTTGAAAATGTGAGCAAGAAGCCAATGGTGGCTGCTGCTGCTGCTTCTACTCCCGTTAGTAGCGCAAACAAGAAGGCAAGTGTTGCCACTGCCGTTCTCACACCAGCTGCTAAGAAGACACCCACTGCCGTGGCGAAGACGAAGCCATCAAGCCGGACCATGCGTTGGGTTGACTGTAGTACACCAACCACACCTGCTGCAGCACGTAGGTCTATAGCAGCGGCAGCAGCAGCAGCAATGGCCAAATCTACACCCACTGCAAAGAAAACAACAGCGTCAGCTTCCCTGGTGTCTGCAGCCTCATCTTCCATCGCATCGTCCACTGCTGCAGCCAGATCCAGTATAGCAACGCGGTCAGCTACGAAGGCTGCTACCCCAGCAACCAGCAGCACAGCTGCCTCTACTGTGGTCGGTCAGAAAGCATCGAATGGTGTCGCTACGCCTGCTCGCAGTACAGCCGCTAATGCAGCTACACCTCGCTCACTGCCTGCTAGTGTTAGCAACCACCGTAGCTCACTGCCTGCTAATGCAGCTACACCTCGCTCACTGTCTGCTAGTGCAGCTACGCCTCGCTCACTGTCTGCTAATGTTAGCAATCACCGTAGCTCAGTGTCCTCGAGCACTTCTTCAGTGTCAACGGGAAGTAGAAGTCAAGCAGCACCTGTAGCCAGCGGTGGATTGGCTTCAGGCTCAGTCAGTACATCGCGAATACATTCTTCTCACACAGCTGCAACAAGTGCCGCGAGCAAAGTTGCTGCCAGTGCGTCGTCGTCTTCCCTGCCTGTAGGTACACAGCACTCAAGTATATCTGCTCTGTCACAGGCCATCGCCATTCGCTCCAGCAATGAGTCTGCTCTTGCGGCTGCTGCGTCCCTCGCCGCCTCTGTCACAGGCCATTCGCAGATGACCGTTGGGCAGCTGTACAGCGGTGCATTGCAGCCCGGTGGTGTAGCAGCTCCACGTGTACCTGCTCGCAGTGCACCATCACCTGCAGCCGCCACAACACACCCATCACCGGCACCAGCAGCTACAGCACCGGCGACAGCGGGGCTGATCACGGCGCCCAGTGTTGTTCCGGCACTACTCACTACTCAGCATGGTCACGTCAGTGGCTGGCTGTATCATAGCGAGAACGGACCGCAGTTTGCACTGCCGTCAGCCTCAGTCAATGATGCTGTTGCCGTGAAGTGCTTGGAAGCACTTGGCAAAGGCGAGGGTCGCCTCACCATTGCCAGCGCACCCAATGGCTCGTTTCCTGTAGCGCCCAAGAAATAGAGCTGATAGCAAGGCCAGTGCCTTCTCTTTGTTTAGTAGCGGGAACGACTGTGGACGAGGCACTGCACTATCTCATTGCAGATGATGTAGACTTTAGACTGTGACTTGCCAGTCATCAGTCAACATCGGTACATGTGCTCTTGGATTTACTTGCATTCAGCATCATCTTGACTCTTAGATCTCCCAACTTGTGTCAGTAGGTTCTTTACTTTGTTTCGCGTTTTACTGTAGAATAATCCCCTGGTGTCATAACCAGTTCCGCTCATACTTAGTCGCACCAAATAAATCACGTTTTAGGCTCGGTGGTTGTCATAGATGGTCCCTTTGTTTCATGTGCAGGACTAGATGTCCTCTCCTATGCCGTATCTAGCCAGCTAGTTGCAGGCGTGCATACATAATCTCCAAAAAAACTAATGTACATAATTATTATGTTTTCTTTCCTTTGCCATGGTTTTCATCATGCTCTGCTACCGATGCCCCACCGCCACTCTTTTGTTTTACTGAACATGACATGTCCTCTGCGCAGTTGAAAATACATGTTTGCCTTGGCAGCACAAGCAGGCAAGGAGTCGTTCAGGCTAGGCTTCTGCTGATTCTAACTCCAGTGCATGATATGTCTTGCATATTTGCTTGTTTTCATGTCTTCCCTTGGCGTGCTTGGTCCCTTTTCTGTTTTTATTTGAGGTACGAAACTCTTTTCTGTTGCTTTTAGAGAATACTCGGCGTGCAGCATATTCGTTTCCGTGATTCCGTTTTATTAATGATCATCATATTCCATTATTCCACCAGTTGTCCGGGTTTGGAGGACTAGCTACTTCTGGCATGCACACCTGCTGCTGTAGTCTGTTTTTATTAAATGCATTATACACTGTAGATCCACTGCTCCTGCTTCTGGTGATGCCAAGTCTCCGTCAAAATCCAGCCTTTTTATTTCAACCCTTCAGCTTTTTGTGATAAGCCATCTCTCACTTGCAGTCCATCACTTTCTGGTACTTATCTTCTTTCCTTCTCACCTGTCCATGTATCCGAGTGTGCTCTATCTCCATGCACCCGTACAGTACGATAAAGACCAGTGCTTCTAACGAATTGCCGTGTTCTCTTGGTATGCTCGCTGCCACTACGCAGATCTGCTCTCAACTCGATAATTATCGTCTGCATACAGCTTGCTCTTGGTATTGTCCTTGCGTCTGGGCTTGCAGTCATACTACAAAACATGCATGCCCCCCCCCCCCCCCCTCTAGTGTGAGGTTAACACCACTGTGTCGTATACGCATTGTGGTAATATTGGTCATTGAGGCGACAGCCAAGTAGGAACGCCTGTTGGAGTACATTTCACACTATTCTTTGCCACCACAAACTGGGCAGCATTACCTGCAGCAGCACTCATCTACACTGGCTACAGCAAGGTTCTCAAATAGATAGCAAAACCCCTTTCTGCATACATGTACTTGGTGATTTTACTAATTTCTGGCCAAAAAAAGCTGCTTCTTGCGGAGTGCAGGCATGTCCCTTGACACGTGAAGGAGAATATGTTGGAATACGCACATGACTGCTCGGCAACGACGTTTTCATGACATCCCACATTTATTGTACTGATCTACTGCGCATGCCCTTCATGGACGTCATGGGGGTGTTCACAGAGTGGTGTCTTGAATGCAGACACGCTGGATGTGCATGGCTGTAGTGCAGTAGCAGAAGCGACCCTGGCACCCGTATACCGGTACTGACGCAATTACACAAGACATCAGTGAACGGCAGCACCACACCAGTGACCAGTGTCATTCTCTCATCAAACGGTGTGTGTGTGTACGCTTCAGAAACCGTCAACACGTGCCAGCACTCCAGATGAAGAATCAATGAAGGAAACATAAGATAAACTCGCGAGCGGCAAGTAAATAATTGGTAGAATCAAAATAAATGACCAGAACCAGGCCCGCCTGCAGGTCCTGGATTCTCAACATCAACATAATAATTATAATGAGTACCTCGCTATAATCATATACATCACCATGCCATGCAAAGCGGGGAAGTCCCTAAGATTAGGGCCTGAAATGGCAAAACGTCACTGTATAGAGTGATCAGAGGAGGAGGCAGCAACAGCACGGTGTTCTGTGTCGTTATCAGTACCGTCGTTCTCTGACAGTCTGCTGCGAGGTGTTGCGTCATCATCATCATGCTTAGCGTCTACTTTCATCCTTCGGTACTCTTCTTTGTAGAACAGAGAGAGAAACCTGGTGGGACACAGTGCATGTACATAATTTATAGAGAAAGACTGAGCCATTGATAAGGACAGGTAAGGTGCTGGGCAGGTCGAAGACAGCATGATGACAATTCAATACGCAGAGGGAACTAAAGTCACCTCCGCATATACACGTATGCAGCCAGTACTAGCCAGCATATGATGCACAAGAAAGAAAATATTTTTTAAGCACGTTCCAAGGAAGTCACCTCTGCCAGAAAAAAAGAATTAGGTACGGATATGTGGCAGTGATGGAGTGGTGGCTGCGCCTGCAACTGAGAGAGAGACAAGTGATGAGACTTTGTTAAGGCGACATAGAACCCATGCCAACATCATGGTATATTGCCGCTCACCAGTTCTTTCAGCTAATACGGTGGCAACATGCTAAGTCTTGTAGGTTGCCATCTGAACAGTGCCTCAACTAGTAATTCATTCCTCTCACACCTACATACACCATGCCACCGTCGCCACCACCACCACCACCACCACCACCACCACCACCACCACCACCACTAGTGTGCCTCGAAGAACGCAAACGCAGAGTCTTACCAGCAAATAACCACCATGCCCGTCATCAGCCAGTTCATTGCCTTGGCACGGCCGGGGTGAGACTTGTCAAAGAAACCTGCCATGCCGGCCGCCTGCAGCATGAACAAGCACAACAGCATTCAGGATGATTATCAATATACACGTACATAATTATTATTATATCAACTATGATACCCAGTGTACATGCACAGTTTTCCTTAGATCGTAAAAACAACAACAGGACACTAGAGAAGTTGGTTGCTCCAAACGTGGAGCTCACACTTCCTGCCGACTTGACTGACACCTCACTGACTCACGAATACCGTCCACAACACGTAAGGAGCACGTTAAAACAGCTGTACATCACTTGACCACCGCTCAAGGGAGGAATGAAACCACTCACCTGAAACACCAGACAGGAGAAGTTGTTCAAGCCGATCAGCACCATTACACTGATACCTGTACAAACATTCCCATAAACAGCACGGGACAGAGGAAGGAGTCACAAACACTGAATCCGGTACAAAGGTAGCATTGGTGACAAGCGCCCTCTCCACACTACGGTCCCTGTTCTACAGATCCTGATCCCAACACTGCTGTGTAGCAGTAGGGAGCGTTAACACTGCCAAGTACATGTACAAGTACATGCATGAACCGATCGGGGAGTTTTCACACTACAAAGCTCGTTCATGAACTACTCGAGGCGTTTCTTTCTACATAGTTTGTCTCCTTTTCCACATTTCGCAACAGGTCCGTCGTCAAACGCAACTGCCTAGAGGGGAAATTGGGGAAGGAGAACAACATCAGGCTACAACTAGGGCCAATGAACCTATCACAACGTACAGTACCATGGGATGTTTTCAAGCTGATTGGGAATTCCCCGCACACATACCTCTCCAAAATAGACATCCGACGAATGGGTACTTGATGGCGTGAAACCTGCCTAATATCAAATACAGTACACATGCAACATGCACTAAGCAATCGTGTAATACACACTGTAGCTTACTCTCCGGTACGGGATAGGTTGCTTCCACGCAGGCCTCGTAGAAAAGAGGAGCAGACGCGTTGAGAAAGGTACTGCCAAGAACCGCTGTGACAAAGATGGCCCTGGTGCTCTGCAGGGCTGGGGCAAAGTGTAGCCAGCCTTCCAAAGCCATCGAGAACCAGATGTACAGCACACCAGCCGACCCAAACATTATCAGGATTATACGCTTGAGATGACCAGGGAAGCTATAGTAGTAAGCACAAACAATACACAAACAATGAAGTCACAACAATGAAGGTAGATCATGAATAATACCAAGCGTGTAGTGGTTCTAGATCGCACCAAAGATATGCCATTGGTTTACAACTATTCACGATTGACATGCACATACACATGCACATGTTCAGTTGTGGCAAGTAAAATCCACACGGATTTTCACATACGGCAACCCGGCACCCCCAGACATTTCGTGTTCTTAGTCTTCACGTATCGCAAAGAAGATGTTCTGCTCTACGTTCATGCAGAAAACCACGCGGAATGTGAATTGGAAATTACCCGGCCCAAATTTGGCAGTTTTCTGATGACCTGCTCCCTAATTTGACACGCAGCAGATCCGTACGAATATTTTCTTTGCGTGTGCCACAGCGTAGAGATACTCGTATTCGCATGGAAATCTGGACTCCAAACGCGCGAAGCCGTAGACTCTCTACTCACCCAGACACCTGTTCACTACATGCATGTGATTTCTCTATGGTCCACATAGCAGAACCTCTCTAAAGTCGTCAAAACCAGTTTACAGTGCTGGACGTGTACATCGGTCTGGATTTCATAAGCCACAACTTGTGGAACAGCAGAAGGGCACAACGACAGTCAGACATTGGGAACATGACATTGAATTTGAGTGGCTTACAAATCGGCAAACGGTCCAGCCACACATGCGACAATGACTCCCAGAATAGTGCTGGCAAAGCCAATCCAGGACGTGCTGCGGAAGAACATGTGAATGTTAGCAGAGTCTGTAAAGTTGTCCGAAGAATTGAGAATGATTGACAGAATCGACGCCCAGGCACTGTGAGAAAACAGGAGAGAGAGAGAGCAACACATTGGAAACACAATCTACCTTGAGAGAGAGAGAGAGAGCAACACAATGGAAACACAATCTACCTTGAGAGAGAGAGAGAGAGAGAGCAACACATTGGAAACACAATCTACACAATCTACCTTGAGAGAGAGAGAGAGAGAGAGCAACACATTGGAAACACAATCTACCTTGCTTGTCAAATTAACTCTTAGTCAGAGTTCCTTCATCGTCAAAACAGGCAGTTGGCCCGGAATACAGAAATCAGAATTGCCCGAAAATGGTACATTGTAATGCAGTAAAAAAAATTTAAAAAATTTAAAAAACGGGTGCAGAGAGAATCAATTTGGCATATCTCAGTATCTCAACTCAAACGCTCAAACTACGGTCTCTTTGCTGCATGAACAGTTCAAATGACGTGTGCAGCAAAGAGGCCGTATTTTCAGTGTTTGAGTTGAGATACCCTCTAATGTGTAAATGGCAACAGTGGATTCTGCGAGTGCCTGGAAAAGCTCATCTCAGTATCCGTGAGACAAACGGGTGACAGCGCTGGCCCCTGACTAGCCTTACCTGAACACGCCCGATGTCACACCACCGCAAATAGACAGGATCCAGAACGTGCGGTTGCCCTTCACCTTTGACCAGCAATTCTTCAGGCTGACTCTTTGTACCTCGGATGATGCACTCGGTGGAGTTGGTGGTGCCTCGGGAAAGTACACTGCCACGGCCAACGTTATGATACCGGTAAGAATGAACTGCCACAACAGCATCGTCTGCATGCCATAGTTACTGCATGAACAGGAGAACACACACATACACACGTACACACACACACACACACACACACACACGCGCGCGGCGCACACCAACACCAACACACACGCACGCACGCGCACACACACACACACACACACACACACACACACACACACACACACACACATGCATAGAGAAGAGTGATTAGGTCAGTCCACAGGGAGACAGAACTAATCACGATTTTATATTTTAAATCGTTCAACAACACTGGTGTTCTTCAGAAAGAATGATTCATTGATGTCAAGAAGGCACAGACTGATTCATTGATGTCAAGAAGGCACAGACTGGCTTATAATAGAAAGGAGCAATGGCAATGTGAACATTAGAGCAAATAGAAAATATCGACAACCTCAGCCATGGAAGCCACACTGACAACTTCCACACGCTTTTGCAGACATGCAAACTTCACACGAGTGCGTTAGACAAACATGTGCACACACACGCACGCACGCATCCACCCACCCACCCACACATACATACACACACACACACACACACCCACACATACATACACACACACGCGTGCAGTAATACATACATGTATGAACACACACACACACACACAGTGACACACACACTCACACAGTGACACACACATGCAGTGCACAAGCAACAACAGGCAGTTTCACCTGCCTCGTCCCCAAACCAGCGCTCTTACTTTGCAAGGAACGGGATGAAGAGGAACGCAACTGCCAGGCCGGCAAACGGCGCCATGGCCCCGATCGTGGTGGCGGTGGTGCGTTGATGTGGCGGAAACCAGACGGCACTAAGCTTGGCAGGGGGTGCCGCAATCAGCGGGCCAGCGAGGCCGTTCAGGATCTGGCCGAGGTGGACCAGGGCGAACATGCTACGGCCCGGCGGTGCAAAGACACGCACACCCGCGCCAACCACCTCCAGCAGCACGGCAATGAACATGGTGTCACGTATGCCACGCCGCTCCAGTAGGTACGGACAGAAGAGCATGCCGACGATGAACGTGATCGGGCCCCATGCTGGCATGCGTGCACATCGTAGAACAAATGCAACAAAAAAAACAGCACTCAGAACCTGCTTCCTTACATGCCATGGAATGGCAAATTTTTAGGGGTCAAAGGGGTGTACCGGGTACCCGACCGTTAATCTCAGGTACCGTTAGTAAAACGGTACCCGTTTGGATTTTCATGAACCAGTCAGTACGGAGCAGCACTGCTGGGTTCGTGTATTCCAGGCGGGAGTCAATTATTTACAACTCCATGCTTGATGTCTGCATTGTTGTTGCATTTTCGCACCTAGTAGATCTACTCCTGCGACTATCAGACCCCAATCGATTCGCGAATCACAATGTGATATCAAAATGCAACCCGAGAACAGATGAATTAAACTCTCGATTTATGTGAAAATTGCACAAAAAATTATACATGGCTGCTAAAGGGTACCCGTTAACCCGCCCTTTAAGAAAATTACCCGTTCGTTAGTTAAAGGTACACCCGTTTGACCCCTACAAATTTTCATGCAATGTGTTTTCCTTGAGGGGTAAGAGCGTATCTTCTGATACCATACACTAGAGTATCTACTCCGTTTGCTCGCATTACCCAAAAAGTGGCTGCCACCTGAATCCTTCTATCGCTAAAATACTAGTAAATGGTTGTTAAAACGTCTACAACATAAAATCGCTAAATACATGTATATTGGTCGCCAAAGTTTAGGGAAAGTAGTTGGGTGTGTCCACCTAACTACTTTCTACAAATGAAGCTGCAAGATGCCTCGAAATTACTCCTCGCAAAGTTTTGGGGTTCACAGTATATAACGTTATTCGATTAGTCGTGTCCAGAACTACATCCGGATTACCAAGAATTCATAGAGTACATGCAACTCTGCACATGGGGGTCTGATCTCTGAGTTACGGGTGCTCTGCGCGGCGCCGCCCGCATAATGTACTAGTAGCCACGGACTTTGCAACTACATGTAGCTGGGCCATTGGGTCATTATTGATCTGGTACGGTTTCCTGCTGCACCAAAGTGCGCTTTTCTCGGGGACTTTGGATGGTTTTGTACGTGATGTGTCGCGCACAGGCTAGGCAGTGCCTTTGAACCTACCGTATACTCATGAAATCGTTGTGGCTAGACCTTAGGGAAATTCAAATTCAGGCAGCTTGTTCGTCATTTCACTACGTAATAAAGGCAGCGCGCCGCGCATAGCACCCATAGCTCGGAGATCAGAGGTGTACACTCTTGGGGTTATGGACTCACTCTTCGTGGGGATTACATTAATAATATTTTATCATAGTGACGCACATAAAGGCCCATGCGCTTATGAGTGAGTTATTGCGTTATTTGCGGGTCGTTTCGTGTCACACATAGGCGCATGCGCTTGAGCTGCTAGTGTACCGGTACCTCGCATAATTATGCAAATAGTGTGATACCGCAATGCACATTGAACTATGTGAACATGGTGTTTTCGTGGTGTCCGTGGGTCGCGGATGGACTGCATTTAGGTTCACTTGTAAGCCCATGCGCATATTTGTGAGGGTGCGCTTATGCCCGGGTATAGGCACATGACTGTGCTTAAATGCACGTCACTACGGTATGCATCAGGAATATATCCAAACATCAACCAGTGCAAAGTCACCTGCCAGCATATCCACTTCAGAAGATGATACATCATAGTAGTCCTCAGTTTGCTTTGCTATGGTCCCGAACGTGACCCAGATCTGCTCTTGCTGAATACCCGTCAGTAAGAAAATGAAGAGCACCAGAAATCGTGATTTGTACGTGCGATAGTGCTGTGAGGAGTCGGTGGAGGTGGTGGTGTCATCATTTCCATTGCTGGCGCTGCTCCCATCGACAGTAACACTGTGGCTCAGGTCATCGCTCCTTCGAACATCCTCAAGAGGCGTAGATCTACGGGCCTTCGAGTCCAGTAAACTGCTTCTCTCATTTGCACCACTACCTTCCAACGGCATTCTTCGAAAAATTGGTTCAAAATGCAAACAATACCGTAGATCTGCTGTCCACGTGGTATCTATCAACAGGTGGAATTCCCCGGAAGGCCGAGTACATAATACGAGCACTTTGAATCTGGCTACGGCAGTCGAGTCTAGTTGGAGTGGAGGCAAGGCTACTGTCAGTAAACTGGAGACAGCAGTGGGTGGGCTACCCCTGGGGAAATCTGGAAAAGGAAATAGTTGTCACTGACTTGGGTCGGGTGCTTCACCACATGCAAAATGTTGCCTGCTATGCTCTGCGATCTGCATGACAGTGGTCAAGAGATGCTTGATGCTGTCAAGCAGGGACTAGTACTAGGCACTTCAGTCACGTGACATAACCTGTCAAAAAGTGCTAACGCTGAATCGCGTACATGCGTGGCACCACGGAAAGGCGCATGCATAGATCGATCTGTAGCTGCACGGAAGCTGCGCAGGGCCTTCTCGTGTGGCGCAGCGTGTAGCTGAGGCTCTCAGCTTTCGTTTGAGCCCACATACGTCACGATGCGGCAATTTTTTGAACTCACGTACAGTTCGAGTAAAATCGGCAAGGATTTTTTGGGCATTTCACTTGATTGCACGCATTTGCCATGTAGCTCATCGTCTTCAGCGTCGTATTTCCTTTCGGAATCAGTTGTCCTCGTTCGTCCGACACTTTGCGCATTGCTGCGCAAGAAGAAATAATGCGAGTTGATATTGAAAGCGAGCCGCGGCAGGCGTCCTCCCGGCAGTAGTCCTTGTTCGTCGGAGCCCATGCGCATGGCTGCGCAAGAAGAAATATTGCCAGGTGTTATTGGAGTCGCATCGGAGCAGTCGTCCTCTCCTGCAGGCGACGAGTAGGACAGTATATACTTCGGCGACTGGACCAAGAGAGCTGACATCAAAACGGCCTGCTTGGAACAAATCGTCAGCTGATCAGCAGGTGGCTTCCAGCGACCAAGAAAAGCATTGACGGTGATAATAATTATAACATGAATCCAGCACACACTCTATGCACAAAATCTCTCATGCTGGAGTTGCTGAAGTTTCAGTAGTCCCAAAAATTTGCAGACGATGTTCTACATGTGATAGTTTGTCATTTCTTTCCGTCAAACACCCAGTAAAATTCAGTCTGCCGCTCATTGTTCTTCCGTACTCGTCACCAAGTCAGTACTGTACATGTAGCAACAATGTGTTCTGGCACTGAATTATTGTAGTTACTTTATCTTACCTCAAAGTCTCATTATGCTTTTCCAAAGGCTTCTCTGCACTGTTTTCATGCTGTTGCGATGGAGTTGCTATGCTGTTGCTATGGAGTTGCCATGGTGACCACACCCGATATCTTCGTCTGAGCTGCCGGACGGATGAAAAATGCGAAGTTTTTCCAAACCATGCTGTTTCTGCATTCATCTGGTTATTTTGACCTGCTTCCGGCAAGCCTGGTATTTTGCCACTATAGACACTGAAGCAAGTCCTGCCAATTCTGATATGCTGCTGGTGCCGTCGAAATACTGAAATTGCCGTTATTCAATTCTCCGACTTTGGATGGCTATATCTCTGTGCCAAGTTATTCTTTTTGCTTCAAATTTTCTGTGGAGTCTTCCTAAACCTATCTGAATCGGATACAAGAAAGAAATACGAGTATTTCTGGTTTTGAAAAAACCGCCTGAAGTGCCTACTAGTACTACACTACTACTTTGTAGTCTACAGTGCTGGCAACTGAAATCCGACCCCCTGGGCGGCGCAGCGCGCCGCCCAGGGGGTCAGATTTCAGTTGCCAGCACTGTACCAAGATTGAAGTACAGTCATGTAGTTAGTTGCCAAGAAGGCAAGAGTACAAATAATGGGGTTATGTACTCTTGCCTCTTGGTTGTGCCAAGAGTACATAATGGTAGTGGCATAACCATGATTGTTTCGTGTGATAACTGATTATTAATATTATTATTAAACAGTCAAAAGGGGAAAGTCATTAGTCGGTTGCCTTGCTTGAAGTCTGCCGATCCGAACCCAGAGCTCTATAATGGAGAACGCAAAATTGATATGCAACCAGCAGCGGCGTTCGTCGCAGACTGTGGAAGGTCCAACACGAGAGAAACCGAAAGGCTCTCACCGTCTCAGGGTTGGGACCAGGGAGTGGGAAAACAGTATCATTTTACTACTCACTGGTTGGAGTCGGTTGGAATCAGTTGGAATCTGTCATGTCAACAGGCGGTTCCCTGTTCATACATGTCACATGCCTGCCGTCAGGCCGTTGCTAGCATTTGGCCAATCAGAGCAGCATCGTGACCCGGGCATTATCAGTCAATAATAGGGAGGTTTAGTTCCCACGTAACGGAAACGCGTACGTGGGTGATCCACGTAAAGTGGATGAAGGGCACCCACGTTGCAATGTTGTGTTTAGTCACACGGAACAAACAAAAGCATGAAGCGAAAAGCCCAAACCTGGTCAAAGACCAGGGAGTCGTAAAATGCCTATTTTACAACTCCCTGTCAAAGACGAAGCTACCCGGGCCTAAGAAGCTCATCCAATATTTTGATTTCGTGCTTCGGAAACTTCTTCAACTGAGCTACCTCACAGCTCGCACAATGCGCTCCATTCTGATTTTCACCCACGTTTTGGCGGAACGTGGGTGAACCTCCATACACGGTATGTCGTGAATCAGAAAACGTCTGTACATGGGTCACTGAGTATCACGTGGTACACACACGTAAAGTACCCACGGATTACGTGGGACTAAACCTCCCTAATGCCCAGGTAGATCTACTGTGTGCCCATGCCCATTACGGTAACTACCCCAGACATCACCGTACATGTACTACACACGCTGGCGCAGTGCCACTATACCAGCCAGGCAGGTCATACCTTTGGTTAGGCCATTCGGACCGGGTGACGGTGGCAGTACTTCAGCGCACATAAAACACCGTAATGGGACTATTTCTACAGGGCACCACATGCACTCGCACAATTCACACAAAACGAAAATACTTCTGTGCGTAGGCAGAAAGCCATGTTTCTGACGGCAGCCGGTGATTAAGTTAGCGACTCAGTCGGACGCCCTTTTCAGGCTTTTGACTGCCCGGACTCCGTGTCGCCTCAACAAAGGTTGGGGAAAGGCCTTTCACGGAGCTGAAGCACTGAAGCGCTGACACTGAGCGAGACAGTGAGTGTCTGAGAGTGCCGCCAAGTCTCACCGAAGCCGTTCATGAAAACGCACCAGGCCGTTACAGGTCACTCGGTGGAAACAGAGTTCCGCACCAAACCTTGGTGAGACAGTTACCACATTTATGCGGTGGTCTTGCCAAGCCTAGCATGATTCTGTGGTATGTGTCGTTGTTCGATAACGTTATCAACATCAGAGATCAGAGATCGGTTTCAAGCGGCTTGTGGCATAAAGAGATCCTGCTGTTTACAAGAATTACTAGTAGTCTGTAAGTCTAAACTTGAATGGGTCCAGGCACCAGCTACCACTGGCCTGCACAGTTCATATGCCACTTAACCGATATACCGACCGTTATAGCGTAGCACCTTTACCGTTTGAGCCCTATCAGGAATGCAATGTATATCCAAACATCACCCGACTCACCTGCCAGCAAATCCACTTCAGAAGACGATGTATCATAGTAGGCCTCGGTTTGTTTTGCTATGATTCCGAACGTGACCCAGATCTGCACTTGTTGCATAACGGCCAGTGAGAAAATGAATAGCACCAGAAATCGTGATTTGTACGTGCGATAGTGCTGTGAGGACTCGGTGGAGGTGGTAGTGTGATCATTGCTGGTGCTGCTCCCATCGACTGTAACACTGTGGTTGAGGCCAGTGTTCCCAGCCTTCACAGTACCCACACTGTCACTGGCACTGTGCTCTAGATCATTGCTCCTTAGGACATCCTGCAGCGCATCGCCATCAGGGGAGGTAGATCTATGCCGGGCATTCGAGTCCAGTAAACTACTTCTCTCGTTCACAGTTACACTGCTGTCTTCCAGTGACATAATTATGATGGCTTCCAAGGATTTGCAAATCACTATGATTGTATTCTATGCGTCAGTACTCATAGATGCTGAATGCATCAGCAGCTGGTCAGGTGTAGCTCCGGCAGGTCAATGACTTATCGAGTTATGTCGATCCGGAAAGCAAGTTAGTTTTATGCTTCTTCGCCCTGCTACAGCCGCTAAATCAGTGAGAATCAGCTCCAGCAGCGACGAGGAGCGAATGGCCAAACTGCCTGACCCCGACCAGGTGGCAGCAGACGGATGGAATGGTAGACACTACAACAGCCACTGTAGCTGCTTTCACTTCTCAATGGACTGCCTCCTACTCAATCTGCGGCGGACTGGTTCTAACACAATTATCGTGATCATATCATGATCACGTCGACTGGACAAACAACATCAACATGTCCACAACTGGCACAAGTACCGTGACAGTGCGCCCCAGCTCCCCCCCCCCCCCCCCCCCCCCCATTGACCAGATGACGAGCGAGGAGGAGTAGGTGGAGCTCAATGAAACGCAAGAACCGTGATCAGTTCTGCTGCTACTTCAGTTGCCGGCTTGAGGCTGTGAACATGACAATCATTGTCACCGGCGTCAGTAAGTTGTGCTGGGGCCTGATTGGGGATGAGGGGGTGCCAGGCCAGGAGATCCGTTAGCCAGCCGGCTGAGCCCAGATGAACTGGCGTCTGCCTTGCTTGGAGGTTTGGGAGGAAGGCTGGACATGACAGTGAAACTCATGCCATTCATAGCAGAGAGTAGGCTACTCCCCCCCCCCCCCCCCCCCCCATGGACGAGTCTTGCTGAAGACAAGTAGTTGCAGCTGTCTTCAAGTGCCATGTTATTGTTGGCCGTTTGCTGCATCCCTACAGGCCTTACTAGAGTACAAGCAGTGCTAGCGAGTGATGTAGGGCCAGTAAGTTGCTAATGGTTACAAGACTTCAAGTAGGGTCATGACTGGGCCAAGGCAAGGGAGAAAATCTACTCTCACTACGAGTACAAGCCCCCGGAAGGCCCGTTAGTAAGAACTTCGGAATCTGTGGGGCTGTAGTACTAGTACCCTGACCCTGTTCGATCATTGCCGGACTTAAATAATTTTCGAAAAAGCTGACCCATCCAATTCGTGCAAAACGGGCTTTTGCCAATGATGTTCATTTCCGGTCAAGTACTAGTATCCCCCTTGGCCGGAGCACGTGGAATCCCGGTGCTACTGCTACGACCTTGCTCTGGCTCTAGCCCAGCGACACAGAATGCAGGTTGCTTGCTTTGCACGGGAGCCTTAATTGTTCATGTATAGTTGTGTGTTGAATATCCAAACAATCTGAACCGGGCCTGGTTCATTGGATGAGTGAAGTTTGGATAATTGACACACAAGTGTACTTGTAGCAGACAGCACACCATCCAACTTCATCAAATTCGTCAATGTCTAGTTTACCAGTACTCGGATGAGATAATGCGGGAGCACGAAGAAGATTCAAGCACCTCGAAAGGAGAAAACTCAGGTTGCAACGTTGAGCAGAGCAAAACCAGTTCAAAATAGGAATAAATTAAAAAAACCATGAAGAAGATTCTCTAAAAATAGAAACATATTATTTCGATGATTCAAACCAAAGTACTTCCAGTACACAATACAACACCGCCGGGTCTGCCAGCAGGTCCCGGGAGTTTGACGTCACAGAAAGGTCATTGAATAGAGTCAATGCACAAGATCGCCTACAGGCCAGTCGTGTCGTTATCCAGGATACAGACGGTAATATAATTCAATTGAAAAAAAACTAGCAAGTGAGCTTGGACAACCACGAGGAATCGTGTGTAGAAACAGAACACTACCTATCTTATAGCAAGGGCTGCATGACCAAGAGGGATCATGGAGTGCATGGCCAAGAGGGATCATGGAGTTATTTAGTGAGTAGAACGTGCAGGCCCGTGGGTTAGCACAATTGAAAACATATCACTGTATGGAGGGAGAAGAGGAGGAGGTAATGGCATGTTCACTATCGCCGCCATCGGTGTCGATTTCTGAAAAGCTGCAAGTTGAAGGGTCATCGTTGGCATCATCCACCTTCATCCTACGATACTCTTCTTTGTAGAACAGAGACAGAAACCTGGTGGGACAAAGTGGAGAACAATTGAAAAATTATTATTACTATGAGCATATCCGTGTGTCACCGCTTATGTACAAAGGAAGGCTTAGAACTGATGATAAGGATAGGGCCATTCCTTCAAAAGTGTGCAATTGATTCACAATTGAGGAAGGGAGAAAGAAAGGAGAGACAGCAGGAGGATGATCATAACACACCTGCTGGCATGAGAGCGGTACTTGTGTAAGCGTGTGTGTATGCAAGTGCGCACGTCTTTGTATGAGACATCCATAGGGTACTACATGTAGTATCTTCCACGTCTGACTACCCATCAGTACTTATGACTGTTGGCAGCAGCATGAGCAGCAGCATGAGCAGCAGCATGACAAGTTGACTTCCAATACTTCAATAGTTATTACAGACAGATACAAGAACCGGGGTACATGTAATTGAAACTGCGGTTTACAGAATTCAACCGCTGTGTGACATGCTGGTGCAGTGCCCAATTCCAGCAGCGCCCTGATCCTCATTCCTAGACAGCAATGAGCACATCACGGAGTAGCTGCTACTACACACTACACACCCACCCACATCCACACAGCCTTACCAGCAACCAACCACCATGCCTGTCATCAGCCAGTTCATCGCCTTGGCACGGCCAGGGTGAGACTTGTCAAAGAAACCTGCCATGCCGGCCGCCTGAAGAACAGCAGTATCCAACACAAAATGCAGCAAAGGGCAACATGGAATTCTTCAGTATGGCAGTTCTGCCTGTGTCTCTCTGCACAGCCACAATGGAGCACAATTTGTAGTTGTGCAAGTACCGCAAATACCAACATCACCGCACCTAGTACATGTACACTAAGGCTGCGTTTACACGGCGACAAAGTACGACCGAAACGGAACGAAATTGTTGCGTTCACTACTTTCGTTTACACGACAACGCTACCGAAACGGAACGAAATGGAAACGCACTTCAAAGTGTTTTGAAACGTTTTCAAAACGTTTTCGTTCTCGTGAAAACGGTGAAAACAGTGAAAAACGATCGGAAACGGAGCGCAGTCATGGAAACCATTCCGCGCGGGACAATATTTCGCGGGGAAATGTTCAATATTCAAACAATATTCAAACCACGTGCACAAACACTGACACAGCGCTGCAGCGTTCATGAGCTAAACGTACCGCTAAGCTACCCGAGAACGAGCTTGTCAGGACGAAGAATTGTGAGAATGAAGAAATTGTTTGAGAGGTTGCTTGTAGTTGGACAGTAGCATTGTTGTCGCTGGTGAAGTAGTTCAGGATGCTGCTGCTCATGTCAAACAGCAGGCGACGATACTGCTGATTTCTCTTCTGGCTGGCATTATTGCAGCTGCGCAACTGAATTTAGCAATTACGGAGTTGGAGATTATCCGTGATCGTCTTCTCCAGAAGGACACGGATAGGATTAGTGATTCGGGCGCACGATGGAAACGACAACGTGCAAGGACTGCAGAACGCAAATACTGGGTTTGACCAGGCAGAACAGCAGTTTGGTGGGAGAACTTCCAAACAACAAAGTCGTGGATCGTGAATGGAAGGACAGACAACTTCAGGCTCAACAAGGAGAATTTCATGAGTTTGTGCGATGAGCTGAGGCCATACCTAGTTCGTCAAAGAACTGTCATGAGAAAGTGCGTGGATGTGGAGATGCAATTAGCAGTTACCCTTTACTATCGGTCAGATGAAGGGTGACTTCGGAAGACCGCCAATGCATTTGGCCTCGCCAGAAGTACCGCTTCAACTCGCCGTGTCTGCCATGCCATCACAGAGCATCTCGGCCCACAGTACATCAAGCTCCCAACCACTGAGGAGGATGTGTGCGATTCAGCGAGAAAGTTTGAGGGTGCCCATCGCATGCCCCAGTGCATTGGAGCTGTTGACGGCACACACATTGACATACGCCAACCTCAACAGAATTCAACAGATTATATCAACAGAAAGGCTAGACATTCCCTTTAAATGTTCAAGCCTGCGGTGACTACAAGTATTGCTTCATGGACGTCGTAGTCAAATGGCCTGGGAGTGTGCATGACGCCCGCGTATTTGCCAATTCGCGGCTGAACGCCATGCTGAAGTCTGGCAAAATCTCTCCTTGTGAGAGTGTACTACAGGAGGATGAAGATCCGATTCCCATATTCATTTTGGGTGATCCTGCCCATCCCTGATGCCGTACCTTATGAAAGAGTTCGCAGGGGAGCCCCCTCCCCCCCCCCCCCCCCCCCCCGAGCTAGGATGGTGATCCAGTGTTCTGTCAGTAGACTGAAAGCCAGATTTGGTGCACTGCGGCATGCTATGGACATTAACACGGAGGATTTGGCGAACGTCATCTATGCGTGCCTTGTTCTACACAACTATTGCGAACTCAAGGGAGAATCTCTTTCAGAAGAGAATGTCCAAGCTGCTATAAGCCAAGGTTGCAACGTTCAACCTCACTGTGCATCGTCTGCTCAAACCACGTCCAATGATTCTGAGTAGTATGGGGAGTAGTATGGGGGGGGGGGGGGGAATCATCATCGGTGGTGTCGAGGACTTCGGCACTGTCAGCGACGGAGATGATGGCGTCATACTCCGAAGATGGGTCGATGGGAGACACTCCTTCTACAAGCTCAATGAATTGCATGATGAAGCATGTTCACAAGATGAAGTCGACATCTTCGCAGATGCGTCATATTTGGATTCGAGTGACATCATGCAATTGATCAAGGAGGTGAATCACAATGAAGTGTATCGGGTGGACAACATGAGTGTACGACATAGTACCAAGGCCATTCAACTCCGTGCCGTAGCCACACGAGTCACGCGGATTCGTGTGCAAGTCGGCACAATTGATATCAGCGAGGATGGCTTCATCTAAAAATTAGTGCTGAAACGAGTACTCTATAAGCTATCGAGCGAGTACTGTCACTATCGAGTCGAGTATCGAGTACTCTATAAGCACACATGCGCATATAATTATGTCAGTACCACATACCCATTTTTTGCACACCATTTACGCAATTCAATATCCTTCAATAAACACAAATTTTCATTGCAAAGCCACATGGACGACGGACGTGTACGTCGCTATCAAGTTTTTTTAGTTTTTTATTTTATTTATTTATTTATCGAGTATCGAGTCCTTTTTTGATATCGAGTCGAGTACTCAACGAGCGGGTACTCGAGTACTCGGCGTACTCGTTTCAGCACTACTAAAAATTGCCCGAGTCAACATGCGATACAATGGAGGTGCGAAGGAGGTCGTCGACTGACAATACGATGGATGACTGGGTGGAACCGTTGGTGCATATCAGAGTGTCTGATAACTCCTCATCGCACTGCGTGTCGCGGAAGAGGTCGTGGATTAATCCATCCTCGCATGTATTTGAAGAGTGAACAATGTAGTCTCTCAAGTGATGGTATGTGTGCATATGTGTGTGTGCGTGTGTGTGTGTGTGTGTGTGTGTGTGTGTGTGTGTGTGTGTGTGTGTGTGCGCGTGTGTATATATATCACGAAAAAAGTGAGTCGAAAATTTGAATATAGCGTTCAAAATCACGCAAATCTATGAGTTTTCATTCAGTGTTTTTCAATAATCCATCATCCTCTAGAATCAATTAGGGCATGCCCCTCCAACACCTGAAAAATCATTTTTTACGCAAAAAAACCGGGCGCCCGTTTTTACCCCAAAATGGGGTACGATCAATAATAACCCATCTTTTTGGGCTGGGGCATGTGCCTACTCCAGAACCCGCCCGACACATACTACTATTCTGATGAAAACGGGTTAGGCGGGTGCTAGTCCAGTACTTTGACCCCTGATTTCCACTCTCTCTCTCTCTCTCTCTCTCTCGCCTGTCCCCGTGAATTCCGCGGCAGAATGTCAGAAATTCCGTGCAGAATTCTGCGGCTGAAAATGGTAAATTCTGCGCTAATTCTGCAAATCCTTCTAATCTATATTCTGCGGCAATTCTGCAAGGAAAATGAGCGCAAAACAGATCGAATTTCCGCAACCCTACCGAAATTTCTTGTCCCCATAAATTCTGAACCAAAATTATGCAAATTCCTGGTCCAAAAATTGAAAGCTCCAAAATATACTGCAAGTTAGTTGATTTGACCGTTAGGCGCTGCATCTGCCGCTAGGGTTTACCGGGTGTTAGCGGCCGTCGTGAGTTCCCTTTGGGAACGGACGCGATAATTTACTTTATTCCCGTAGCTATGCAGAAGACGTTACTTCAGTAACGTCTGGCGCTAGCCAGGGTCCACACAGCTTTAATTTGGTGTTTGTTTGTTTGTTTGTTTGTTTGTTTGTGTCACGCCTGGCGCTATCCCGTATCTGTCCCGTACTGTACCGTACCAGCAAAGACAGCTGGCCACAATACTTTTGTTTGTTTGTGCCATCGACATGCCTGGCGCTATCCCGTACCTGTCCTGTACCATCAAGAGTACGGTACCATCAAGAGAACGAATATATATGCGAAGTGTATGGGGGAATGCATTCAGTGCAGTAACATTTTGTGTGGATTTGTGTGCGAGGCCGAGATCCCACTAGCAGGCTGGCTGGGCCGCCTGTCGACCAGCCCGGAAATCGCATGTAGGCCAATAGCATCATAATTATAACGTATATACAGTCATGTAGATGTATAGCAGGGAGTCATATTATGTAAACGACTCCCTGCTGTATGGGGAGATTTTCTGGAAAGAAATACGAAGTAGGCCTTGGCGGATAATGCCGGCAGAAAAATTGGCAGAATTCGGTACTTTTTCTGGTAGGTTTCATGCATGTTTGGTATGTGGATAAAGAAATGGAGCAGAATTCGAGGAATTGCACGCCATAAGGTTTGTATGGTTCTGCCAATTTCACTGCTTTTCGAGCAGAATCTGCCACCTTTTCGAGCATTATCCGCCAAGGCCTAATACGAAGTAGGGAGACGAGTAAATGCAATCAGAATGGATGTTAGTTGCCGTCAGTATAATAATAATAAGAAGAAGAACGCCCGTGATCGGCAGAGTCAGCGCCGGTCCCAGGAAACGTCAGGACAGACATCCCGTCGACTCCAGAACGCCCGTGATCGGCAGAGTCAGCGCCGGTTCCATAGCTATGCAGAAGACGTTACTTCAGTATCTCATTGAAACGTTTTTGCAATACAATGATGTAGCTAATCAAAGGAAAAAGCATTTCCATCAGTTCTACCAACATGCACGATGAGCTAGGCAACAAAGCATAGCGCAGGGCCCTGAGCTTCCAAGCTCTCTCGTTTATTTATTTTTTAGTTGATTTTGAAAGTCACGAGCAGGTTGTTTTGGCTGTGAAAATACATCACTAGTCTCCAGAAAAAGCAGTTTTTCGTTCTTTTCTGCAATATTCCGCGGGATTTTCTGAATTCCGCGGACACTGCGGGATTCTGCGGAATTCTGCAATCCGTGGAATCGCGGAATTCACGGGGGACGGTCTCTCTCTCTCTCTCTCTCTCTCTCTCCCTCTCTCTGTCTGTCGTGCACAACCTTTACGAACCTGTTATTTTTTTGTGGCGTATTTCATGCAACAGTTTTTAGTATAAATAACATGATTGCTTCAAAGTGGTTTTGACCTTTCCTCCTAAACAAACTCTGCAGTACATTGTATGCAGGAATCAAGATTTTCCACAACTTCAGTCACTAGTCACTTCTATATAACATCAAGAGTACATTATGTTATGTACTCTTGATAACATTCATCTCCAGTGTTCTGTCATAGATCTTATGTGTCTCACTTCACCGCTAGTACCGTGAGATTGTTATTGACAGTAAAGCTGCATGACTGTATTGGTTGCATTATGCACAGATCCATGGTGCGAAGGTTACTTTAATTTTCTTTACTCTCTTGTCTATGTGCGCTTATCACAGTGCATATCTTCTCTGTGGCAATAGCAGCGTGCAATTTTCTGTGTGCAACGCGCTCGTTGTTTCTTTCAACTTCTGACTGTTGTTGACAGTCTTGTGTGATTCGGCTAGTGCATGGCCGTTGGAGAGTTGGAAATTAGAATATTTCCCCAAATGATTTTTAGTGGATAACTTTATTCAAGACCACTTGTTGGCGCTTGGGGACATGTTGTAGCAGACTATGGTGGTGGTCTACCCCCAATTTCAGGACGTAACCCCGCTGCTACTGGTCTTTGAAGATGGCCTTCGTAATGGCCGCCACTGGCCAGCACGTTTTCGTTCCGTTTCGTTACGTCTCCGTGTAAACACAGCCTAACAAAACCTGCCTATATCAGCAAGCTGTGGCAGTGACATTGATAACAGCTGTACACAACGTGGCCCCTCAAGAGAGGAGTGATACCACTCACCTGAAACACCAGACAGGAGAAGTTGTTCAAGCCGATCAGCACCATTACACTGATACCTGTACAAACATTCCCATAAACAGCACGGGACAGAGGAAGGAGTCACAAACACTGAATCCGGTACAAAGGTGGTCACAGTACTGGTCCCTTCTTACACAGTACTGGTCCCTTCTTACACTGCACAAGCATAGCCAAACATAAGTAACTAAGGGGGAAAGACATTGGAACAGGAGTGTACAACTGAAAATTGTTTATCTCACCATGTGTTCCGGTTACCAGCACCACACAGTTACCAGCACCACACAGACACACAGACACACGAGTACCAGGTTTTCACAAATCGTTGAGCTCAGACAGCCATGGTTCCCACAAAGCGGCGGTATCGGTCATAGGAACCCAACTGCGCAGAAGGAAGCCAGCCTCGTGTTTTGCATATAGCAGTTATACTTTTAGCCCGTGCCTGGCTATACTCAGCACATGTACTTTGAAGTACAGTTCTACATCAAACATTGTCACAAGTGTGGTGCGTGTGTACTGCATGTGTGTGTTGGGGGGGGGGGGGGGGGGTACACTATTTGGTTCCATCAGCTAAGTACTACGTGTCATTACCTAAATACATCAGATCATACATGGGTAAACCCACAAACACACAGTGATACATGTACTTCAGTAATTGTATCCCACAGATGGTTATCTCATGGATCTTTCCTGATGGGAAAAGAACAGATATCTTGGTTGGGAGAATGGAATGCCACAACGAGTTCATGTGGAATTGACTAACTAACTTCAGCTGTTTCGTTTCCAAGAAGAAAGTGTTTAGTCACATAATGATATGCACGCAGCTTACCTTCAGGTACGGGATATGTTGCTTCAACACAGGCTTCATAGAAAAGGGGGTTTGCAGCGTTGAGAAAAGTACTGCCAAGAACTGCTGTGACAAAGACGGTCTTGGTGCTCTGCAGGGCTGGGGCAAAGTGTAGCCAGCCTTCCACAGCCATCGAGAACCAGATGTATAGCACGCCAGCCGATCCAAACAGGAACAGGATTATACGCTTGAGACGACCAGGGAAGCTATACATGTAGCAGTAAGCACAAATAATACACAAACAACAAATCCACAATAATGCTGGCAAGGAGAGGTTTTGAAGAAATAATTCAATTTTCAAGTGTCCTGCAACTTGAGCAAATGTCTAAAGAAAGCAGACATCGCTGTCGGGTGTCTTTCGCGCCGCTACGTTCCGCTGTATTGTGCGTCCGGGGTGCTTGGTCGGCCCGTCACCGCCCAGTTCACATGCTTCGTGAGTTGGCGATGGTGGAGGGTCGGGTTCCCCTCCCGTGATTAGTGCTGCACCGAGCTTGTTTTGTGTGAAAGTATATTATATTATTATTATTCTTATATTTAGAAGTCCCGTTTGTCTCTTTCCCTCAAACTAGTGAATATTTAGAAGTATTACAAAATAATTGAGAGGCTTTGAATCGTTTCTATCAAAATCTAAATATTTGCCGGGTTGGAAGGTGGAGACATGGGTCGTGTCTAAGTAGCTACTGCAAAGAATGCACGATACAGTACAGTACGTAAAGGCAGGAAGACAGCTACAAACAGTTGTGAGAAAACCTTACAAATCGGCCACCGGTCCAGCCACGCATGCGACAATGATTCCCAGAAGAGAGCTGGCAAAGCCAATCCATGATGTACTGCGAAAGAACACGTGAATGCTGGAGGAGTCTGTAAAGCCGTCTGAAGAATTGAGAATGATTGACAGAATTGACGCCCAGGCACTGCAAGAACAATCACAGATCAGGAAAGAGAGCACCTACTTTAAAATGTGCAGTTGACACAGAGCATAAAAAAGCAGTCCACAAAATTGAGTACACACTCCAGTCAAGCAGAGTATTGTAAAAGCAGAATTTTCCGGTGGTGAAATATTTTCGGTATTCTCCAAAATCGGCGGTTCGGTGGAGGGAGATTTTCGGTAAAACCCGTTTTCCAGGTAAGCGTACTTGTACTACATGTACATGTATACAGTACCGAAATTTTCGGTGCGTTTTATTTTCGGTAAAAATTGTCTGCACCGAAGTTACTGAAAATAAAACACCACCGAAAACTTCTGCTTTTACAGTATCCTGATGATTTGGAGTAGAGAAAGTTCCATCTGATACTTCAACTGTACCTACGTGTATGCTGCAGTATGCGCGTTAAAATGCACGGATTTACTTTACACAGATTTTTCCCAAAGTCTCGTACACCATTGAGTCACACATTAATTTGTACGCTGAAAATATTACTGATGCACATGTAGGTATGTGAGGGGAAAGCAGTTCTGGCTCCAACTTACTTGAACACGCCCGATGTTACTCCACCGCAAATAGACAGGATCCAGAATGTGGGGTTGCCTTTCACCTTGGACCAGCACTTCTTCAGGCTGACTCTTTGCACCTCGGATGATGCACTCGGTGGAGTTGGTGGTGCCTCGGGAAAGTACACCGCCACGCACAATGCAATGACACCGGTAAGAATGAACTGCCACAACAGCATGGTCTGCATGCCATAGGTACTGTATGGACAGGATAACACACACACACACACCACACACACACACACAATTCAATTCAGAGTGTTGCGCGCCCTTGAGACCAGCATCAGAAAAGCAACACGTCAAGCAGAAAGACACTGCTCCAGGTTAGCCAGGGCTATGGCCTTACTTTGCAAGAAACGGGATGAAGAGGAAGGCAACTGCCGAGCCAACATACGGTGCCATGGTTCCTATGGCCGTGGCAGTTGTGCGTTGGTGCGGTGGAAACCAGACAGCGCTGAGCTTGGCCGGTGGTGCCATGATCAGCGGTCCGGCAATGCCGTTCAGGATCTGGCCGAGGTGAATCAGACCGAACATGCGACGACCGGGCGGTGCAAAGACGCGCACGCCCGCGCCGATCAGCTCCAGCAGCACGGCCACGAATATGGTGTCGCGTATGCCGCGCCGCTCCAGCAGCCATGAGCAGAAGAACATGCTGGGTATGAACATGATTGGACCCCAAGCTGGGTTGATATCAGACACAAAAAAAACAGCAACAAAGCAGCGGCACTGAGAAGGGTATAACACACTTGTAAACGGAGTTCAACATACCGCTACTCCTGATCAAAAACGTTGCTACTCGGGAGTCTACCCTATCCCATTCATTGCAATGGCTTCATTGGTAGCCGAAACAGCACTATAGGATATCATTATATCAGGCTTAAACTTTACTTCATGAGTTCAGTGCAAAAATTACCTGCCAACAAGTCCACTTCAGAAGAAGATACATCATAGTAGTCCTCCGTTTGTTTTGCTATGATTCCGAACGTGATCCAGATCTGATCTTGCTGAATGGCGGTCAGTGAGAAAATGAATAGCACCAGAAATCGTGATTTGTACGTGCGATAGTACTGTGAGGACTCGGTGGAGGTGGTGGTGGTGGTGTGATCATTTCCATTGCTGGCGCTGCTCCCATTGACAGTAACACTGTGACTCAGGTCATTGCTGTTTAGAACATCTTCAAGAGCGTCAGGCGTACGGACTTTGGAGTCTAGTAGGCCACTTCTCTCACTAACGCCACTGCCTTCCAATGGCATTCTTAGATTTTAGATTTGAAATGCAAAATGCACTTCACTGTAGCACTTGAGCTTCCACGTGGCACCCATCAACAAACGGACGCGACGTACGAGTACGAGTCTGGAGCTCCGGATCGCGGAGGCAAGCTTCCTCACAATAATATTATTACTATAAATTAGGAGAAACCGATCAATGGCTACAAAGTCAGTACGTTAGCAGTCTGGTTATCAGGCAGGCCTGCAGGATTCACTCAGCTCAGGAAACAAAAATGGAAAATAATTATTGAGGTACTAGGGCTAGGGAGGGAAGAGTGGTGGTCGGGTTGATCGAGTCACCTGCTAGCTGCCAGCCTGCCACCCACCAACAAAAGTTGTCAAAACGCCTTCACTCCAGCAAATAAAACCTTCACCAACTGCTGCATGCACTGCCTGCACTTTTCACACACAGCATGCACTGCAGTTCAAACTGAACAGCCCTGACTTTTAGCTCACGTGACCGTCCTTTTGATTTTTTACTGAAAACCTGAAAACGCAAAATTTGCATGTAATCAAGAGTCTATGCACCAGGCCGGGAGTCGTCAAATACGGTATTTGACGACTCCCTGCATGCATGCTATGCACTCTTGATGTAATCAAGACAAGAGTACATAACCCCCCAGCTAGGCATACATTATAGAGGACTTTCCATTACATCACCTTTTTGGCGCCTTCCCGGTGTCCACCCAAAGATCACCCATAAGACAAGTCCGTGTCCTACGGTAAAATGTGCTTGGGTGGCAAAATTAAAAAGAGAATCAAATGTGTTGTTCGGTGTACGGTTGAAAATGATGTTGCAGGCCGTCGCAGTGGTGAAGCACTTTTGCTTTTCTTTGATGTGGTGAATAGTTTCGGTAAGTCGCGAGGATTACTAGCCGCAGTTACTCTACTGTTTATTCCAGCCTTGAAGAGGCGTTGCCGCGAGAAGATTGACAGAATCCGTGGGCCCAGTACATTGATCCATATTTACCTATGGACGAGGACCTTTCAGCCAATCCCCCTGCGTTGGGTATCCAGGCCTCTCTAAATATTTAGTGAATGTCCCCAGCACATATGCAAAGGACTCTCTAAAGTCTTACAATAGCCCTGATGGATACAAATGTATGTGTCTCATTGCTGACTGGGTTGGCACATTATCGTGTCTTGCCCAATCGAAGGAAGAAACAACAACTGTCAACAAAATTCGTTTGCAAACGTCAGGCACTCGCAGAGTGTTTTTGCCGAACCTGTCCATCCTTGGGTAGCTGCTGAATTACCTGGAATTGTTTTTTGGCGCACACTGCACTTGCATGGTGGGCCTGGGAGAAGCATGCTCCCATGTTGCTGCAGTGCAGTGTTGTTTTGACTGAATTTACGTTGGAGACTGAAATGTGATGTGTGCTGAATGTCAACACCTACACCACTGGGTCACTCACCAGTGGCTGGCACCGTCAATGAACACTACACGAAAATAGTGTACATGGATTTTACTTCAGCTGGGCAGAAATTGGAGCACCGTGCCCATAACCTACAAGTAGTCTCACTTCTCTTTCGCTGCCTGACTCTCTGTCTCTCTTGCTTTGCATGCCTGTCAGTGTATCCATGTGTGTGTGTGTGTGCGTGTGTGTGCGTGCGTGTGTGGGTTTTTCTTCCTTATCAGTACGAGTATGACAATGTTGACATGCGGTGGCTGGTAGCACGAAAGCTGACAAAGTCAAACACGGCCATCATCATCATTGGTCCTATGTAGCCAAAAAGTTGGTGTAGTGGCGAACTTAGTTCTCCTGATCCTAAAACACGCTGCTGAATGCACATCCAATACAGCAATTGTTTTTTCCTGGTCGTCCCTCGACCTGGCATTCTCCATAAGCAGTTGCTGATTACCGGTAGAGTGTCCTCCATTACTGCCTTTGCAAGAGTTACACAAGAAGTAAGATCAAGATGATCCTCACCACAAGAAGATCAAGAAGCTGAATACATGTACCTAATTGTCCAGAAAGACAGAAGATGAGGTATACTAGTATGTGCCGCAGCAGATGAAGAACTGCACAGCGCAGCAACCAAGTGGGAAGCAGAAGAAGATTGCGCAAGTAGGTCGATCAGAGTACCGGTATTATTTTATCCATGACAAAGGAAATACACATTGTGCAGAACATGAAGCATACACACTCGCATGGAAGAGATAATGCCGGAGTTGCACCCAGGGCCAGTACTAGACTATAGCTAGCACCACCAGTCATGTAGAGGCACGTGCATAATAGAGCTGGGTACATTAGTCATTACCATCAGCATCAGCACTATCAATCATCAAACTCCAGCTATACCTTGGACCCCAACAAACTAAGTAAGTTGATAGTGTTCGGAATCATCTTCGTGTTTCCGCCTTTACTGGTGCTGCCACAAATGAGCTGAACAAGTTAGTTAGTTAATTCGATACGTACTGGGGTGACAGGGATGATCATGACTTTTCTCTTCGCCAACGAAGTGATGGAACAATATTCGTGTACTTCGAAGTATTTGCATAAGGAGCGAAGTTCTCGAGTCGTGTGTCCGTCATCCACTGGTTCCGTCGTTCTCCATCGTAGAGAAAACGATAACAACTCAAAGACGATCCAGGTGTGGGAACATCCGATCGCGAGCAGCCCTTTGGTATTCTCAAACTACAGTATGCAAAATGGAACTTCTTTCGAAAAACACTGTTTCTTTCCAGTGCAGTCTTCTTTTTTTGCCACCCAAGCTCCGTACGCGGCCGTTTCAAGTCCGGTGATCGGTGGTGAACTCGATGATCTTTGGCCCGAATCCTCATAGGCCGCACGGTATGACCAAGAGTAGATAAACAAGAGTGTGCAACTCCGCATGGGTTGGCCCACGGCGGAATTTTTTGTTGACGTAATCTTTTCGACGACGCACGCGCTGCGAGCCTTTTGGAGAGTTTTCCCTCGTGCACTTGGCTGGGCTTTACACTGCAAGGTCGGTGCCCAGCACGTGCTCTCACACTGCTCTGCTGCGGCAAAGCCGCGTTTCTCTGAAAAAAGGTGACGTAAACAAAAAATTCCGCCGTGGGCGCGGGGTATCTGCAGATTGTGCAGGAGAGATCCGGAGTTGCACACTCTTGTTTATCTACTCTTGGTATGACTCATCAGAAAGTCCTCTATATACCCAGAGTGTGCAACTCAACTATGCATGTAAGGGTGCTGTGACTGCTGTGACGTGCACGTACTGCTGTCCCGACAGAATTTCAAGTTGACGTCATTTTGATGATGCAATGCGCACTGTACACGGATTATCAGACGAATCCGGAACCTGCTGTAGTTGACCGAAGCTGATCGATCCTGTACAAATTATTGCAAAGAATAACGTGTGATGCGTTGACACCCGTTCACATGTTCTAAATCACTGGTGCAAGGAGCATTGCGTCGTAAATAATGACGTCAACTTGAAATTCTGTCGCGGGACAGCAGCCTGCAGGGTACAGCAGGGTATGAGGGAGTTGCACACTCTGGGGGGTTATGTAGAGGAGACGGCTCGATACCGGAACGTTTTGACAGCCAAATTTGTATAGACCCAAAACGATCATCAACGTTGATTTTTCACTCGAAATATGTTTGTGGAAGGAAACTGGCATGTTGAAGTTTGCTCTGGGGCCAGAGTCAATCGAACTGAGCCACTCCTTTGTGTTGACCCATTGCCTCCAAGTTGCCCAATTTTTCGCTTCAAAAAAGTTCAAATCAGAGGTGGCTCCAAACCGGACACGTTTTAGAGTGCCCGTCAAATTCACTCTGGGTCTGAAATTAGGTAATTGCTATCGCTCCACGACGGCCAGTACAGAGTAACAATAAGCCTTGTGTGTGCTTCCATTAGTTTTGATTGGTATGCGGTGCTTTATTGTCGAGAGGCGAGCCGCTGTTTACCTGCGACAAGAAGTTGATTTTTCGAAAGTCGTAAAACTCAAGTCGCAGTGCGAAGCAACACGTCAAAAACTCACCTGCTTGATATGGCGCTTCTGGTCATCGCAGAGCCATGAAATTTTGGCTCGGAGTATAACACATCGTAGTCTCACTGTGACATATGTTTTCTAATCAAAATACCAAGAGAGAAAGTGAATATTGAGTCCGTTCCGGTTTGCAACCTATTTCCTATTTGAAACCGTCGCCTCTACTCTTGATGTAATCAAGAGTGGGTTATGTACTCTTGTCTTGATGTAATGTATAGTAGCTAAAAAAAAGTAAAGCGCTAAAAACGCACATAAGAAAACGAGGACCACATGATCTCTCTACTCGGTCGTCTACTCATACAAACAAGAGTACATAACCCCATTATCTCTCGATAAAAAACGGTCTAGAGAGCTCTGGCGGGATGATCAAGTGATTAGTTGTCACAGTGACCTCGGAGCAGCTGGCATAGGACCGTCTGGGCACGAACAAGAGACATACCCCGCTTGACCTTCAAACCTTATAAAGGCACTTGAAGTCTGAGTCGGACTCAGAAAGAAGGGCTCGACTCTTTCGCTTGTGGGATCGCGGAGCATGGAGGCAATACTTTTGGCTTGAAGAAAGCGGGGCGGACCGTTACCGTAGCCACCGGAACTGCGGCGCTGAACACGATGGGGGAAAATGAAGCATGTTCAACTCATGAGCTCAATTCGCAGATGCGTCCAGTTTTGTAGGCACGCCTTGCTTCGTGATGCAAGGCTTCCTGTAGGTAACCCGGTTATGGACTGCTGCCGATTGGAACCGGCGGGCGTGAGGGTTGACCCTGGTGTCCAGGAGTGCCCGGATTCGAAACGTCGACCCCAGACCGACACCCGATGCAGCCACATGCAGGCGGGCACCGTCCTCTGAGATGGTGGAGCTGCCCCGATCCGAGCAGCCTTAGCTAGTGATGGAACGGGTCTCTGGCATCGGTTCAAGTATGGCGGCGGTTGGAGATGCAGCTCGATCTGGACGTCATGGGCCACTTCTTCATGCAGGAGAGATGCGGTGAGGTCCCTTACCTTAGATCGTTATGCCGCATGGCGGGGTAGCCTCCAGTTGCAGAAGACCGTGAGCGTGCGTTCCGGGTGAGAACACTTTGCCACACACACATAATCATTCCCGGTTGCCGGCCAGGCCTGGACTGGAGGGGCAGTAGAATTTATTATTTTGATAGGGAAGGCCCTACAGACGTTGTCGTCTTGTTACAGGGAGCCCTAAGTGCTCTTTACAGAGCGAAACAAAAGCGGATAGATGCTCAACTTGGGTCCAACCATAACGTAAGCACTAGACTCTAGAGCGTCCCAGAATTCCTGTTTGTGTAGATTGCCAACCAGGGACTCGATAGTCATGATTATACTACTCCCTGTTTGAAACTATACTGGTGAGGGGGCCAACAGGTCCGGCTGGAGGCACCCTTTTCGGCAGCGACACGCTCTGCGGTGCTGGTGGAGGCCGGCGGCAATGACCAAGGCAGCAGCTTCCTTCGCCAGACGCCGTGACTGGGACACAATCTCTGCAGCCTTGGTTGGGATGGTGGCAGCCGGAATGCCTTCTCACGGCGGACGGATCTTGGTGAAGAATCTTCTGCCTGAGAGACTTGGCAATGTGCATGGAGTCCTGGAACTGCGAGGCAAGGGAGGGTGGGTTGACAATTCCCGGCCCTCCATCCCTGGGCCAGCATGCCGGTGTAAACGCGAAAATGGTTCCTCCGCGAAAATGGTTCCAGGCATACACCGGTAACCCCCTGGAATCCACAGCCCACTAATTTCTGATGTATGGCTAGCCGGGCTAGCCGCGAAAACGGTTTCAGGGATTAATTTTCTGGTGTAGGACCATCCGCGAAAACGGTTCCAGGCAACTGCGACCACTGTCTGCTGTGGAACCGTTTTCGCGGACTGCAGCAACTGGGCCATGCATTGATGGGATCATCCGCGAAAACGGTTCCAGTCCAGTCTGTACTGCTCCAGTAGCATGAGTAGAATTTAGAAACTTTTCGAAGACTTTTGTGACTGTTGCTTTCCATTGCCTTTGTAGAGAATCACTCGCGATGGCCGAGGTATTTATGAGAGTTTGTGACTGTTGCTTTCCATTGCCTTTGTAGAGAATCACTCGCGATGGCCGAGATGTTTATGAGAGTTTGTGAGAATTCTTATTTTATGGCTTTCCTCTCAGATCTTACAATTTTTCAATAGCTGTACTGCTGGTACTTGGCTTGGAGACATTTAGCAGGATTTGTGAGAACCTGTACAGCTGGTACTTCAGTACATGGCTACTTGAACATTGATGGACATCTCGATTTGATTTGTAGATGCAAATCATCGACAGCGTTCGTATCGCTTATACAATAGAGAGTCAATACGGATGGCCGAGCCATTTAGCATAATTTGTGCTGTACAGCTAGTACTTCAGTACATGGCTAGCTGAAGTATGGAGATTATGGAGATCTGGATTTGATTTCTGGGTGTAAATCACCGTCAGCACTTATCAAGCCATCCATGCAGTACACCTACGTGAAGAACTCCTCAAGTCATGCATGTTGTACGCCTACATGAAGAACTTAGTGGAGCTGCACCATACTGTAACATCTTGTCTGTGTCTGGCCAGGAAGCTAGAGATTGCCCGGGACCCGCTCCCTCTACAAGAGGTCAGAGCTGGTGTCCAAGTGTCGTCATGAGAACAAGTTATACCTCCGTAACTTTGTCGGCCACACATGCATAGCTTTGTAATCACGCTACCTGCTTTGTGTGTGGGTGAGGGTGTGTGTCTGCGGCTGTGACTTTCGCTGTCCGTATGACTTATCCCGACACAAGAATTACTGTGTGGAGAGAAGTATGTGGGAGAGACGGAGTGTGTCAGGGAGCGAGTCCAGGAACATTACCGAGAAGCGAGAGTCTGTGCACCGCAGAAGCCCAGGGGAGAGCACTGCGCATTGCACCAACCACTACAACATCCATCCACAGCGCCATTCATTCCCTTCACATCACCATCCATACTCGCAACGGAAGTGTTATGCGTGAACCGCCGGATAAGGGAGGCAATCCACATCTCCAGACGCCATCCTAAGGTGAATCATGATCGTGGTTGGGTGTTGCTTGACAATTGACAATGTGAAAATTTGGATGATGATCATTGTTTCTGTTGCCACTGTCCTGTCCTGTTGTCATGTATGCTTGTTCACGCCATTGTTATAATTATACCGGTAGTTCAGCACAATGTAGCGTAAGTGCAGTTTGGCGACGGAATCTCATCTCCTTTCTTTTTTTGTCATAGTTCCACCACTATTCATTTCTTGTTTTCAGGCACAATGGTATTTTTGTGTGGGTGTGATTGCGAGTGTTGGTGCGAGTGTGAGTATTAGTGTGTGTCTCAGTGTTTTGGCATGTGCATGGGTATGTGTGTACCTGTGCCGAAAGGATGGTGCAATTTTATCACGTATGGTGTAGTTTCGTTCCACTTTGTGTTGCCTGTTATAGGTCCACCTCACTTGTTTTTCTCCTCAATTCTGATGATGGCTCCTGGCCGAAAATTTGATTGAGAATTATTGTGATTTGCAGCAAAGAGACCACTTGGATTGAAGATGGTGTGTGTAAGGTTTTCAGTGGCTGCAGTGGGAGCTTGCGCACATTAGCGAGAATTACTGCCTCGCCTAATAGCAGCTTGCTACTAGTAGTTGTCATTAGTTCTATACAATGTGATGAATCTGGAAAGGCGATTGTCTTCCATTGATTATAATTTATTGGACTAAATTGGTCAAATGTGAACGTACATGCATACCACCCAACCGGGGATGTTCACACGCACTGGGCTGTGGCTTTCCAAAGATGTGAGGCGTGTGTGTCTGAGAGTGCACGATCTTCCTGAAATCATTTGTAAGCCGAATCATTGAGAAGAACATTGATCTCTCCTATGGCATACCATGCGACAAATAATTTTCGAAAGAAATAAAAGCTACTACATGTAGTAGTTGTTATTAGCTCTATACAATGTGATGAATCTGGAAAGGCATCTATTGATTATTGGCCAAATTGGTCAAATGTGAACGTACATGTATACCACCCAATGAACACCCAACCGGGGATGTTCACACCCACTGGGTTATATACACATTACACCTATACAACGTGCATACTTTAGTGTCTAGTATTTAAAAAGCCTGTCTTGTATAGTCAATAGAAGCCTGGTTTTCATGTTGACATACAAATAAATACCTGGTTGAAGTATAAGCCTGATATACAATACACGACATTACGGTACATGCATACACCCTTCTGTAAAATGTACATGCATCCACACCAGATATACATGACTATGCATGTCACAACGCCATTCAAACTCGTTCTCATGTATTTCTTCTCTTTTTTACATTTATTACTGGCCCAGTATCCGAGTTTAAATATAAAGGAATTGTACAATAATTGCTCGGATACAAATGTTAAATAGAAGAAAAACACTACGGAACGAGTGATGAAGCAACTATCCATGGCTGTAACAAGATAACAAGCAGTCAGAAAGTGCGCTAACAGGGCACAACACTGAATGTCTCAGTAGCCTGTCAGTTGTGTGCCCTGTTATCGCACTTTCTGCCTATTATCTTGTTACAGTCGTGGATAATTGCTTCACAACTCGTTCCCTAGCGTTTTTCTTCTATTTTACATAGAATGATTGCATCAATGTATCCAGTACAGAGAATGTGTCGAAAATGAAGGAGTCCTAAAGGATCAAATCTGTTCTTTCAGAGTTAAAATAATGTTACAGTCAGAAGACACAGAAGTACATCATACACATACCTAAGAATCATATAACTACAATATGAACAAAGCAAATGCTAGGTCCTAAATACACATCACTGTCTGAAAGTGAAAGCCTAAGAAAGTGGTGGGATTTAGCCCAATGTAACACACGATAGATGCATTCAAGACATCTATGGCGTGCTACAATGGTTACCAGGTACAACCACGAGGAGGTACCCACCAATTGTACCCAATTTTTTGGCGCCAGTTACCCGCCTTACATCAGCTTCTTCCGCTCCTTGCTGAACGGAGTCCGCCGAAACTACCATGCAATCCACATCGGAGGAAGGACAAGTAGGCTAAAGGAAAACACAAACAAACTACTTTTCGGGCATGCTACAAAGATTAGGTTGAAAGCTCACGACGTGCAAGTCATCCATAAATGAGTACCCCCTATTACTTAAACACTCATGAAAAGTGCATAAAATACGCACTGGGCAAGGTCAACTTACATCAGCTTCTTCCGCACCTTGCTGAACGGAGTCTGCCGAAACTACCACGCCATCCACATCGGAGGAAGGACAAGTTGGCTAAAGGAAAACACAAACAACAAACTACTTTTAGGCATGCTACAAAGACTAGGTTGAAAGCTCACCCATAGCTTTGCAAAAAAGGTGTTATGGGCTCAGACCTGAACATGGGTTGCGACTTATAATCGGCGAAATACGGCTTGACCAAAAACTGCGAACCGTGGTCGCGGCTCGACCTGTTTCCCGTACTTTGCATTGTTTTGTACGCCAGAAATTTAAAATTCAAATTTTAATTCGTTGTGCAGGCCAGAATACGAGGATTTTTTTAATTTGGCACGCGCGCGCAGGCAAGTGAAACATCATCAAAAAGTGTGGAGCACGACCGCGGTACCGCGAATGGCGAGTGTCAGTGGAACCGCGCTGCTCCGCTGCATGCAGCCAAGTGCCGTGTGGCGTGTTACAACGAAGTCTTGCAAGCGTTGCTTGCAAACGCCTGCCTCGTTTCCTGCGGACGCTTTGCACTCAACTTCGTCTTGGATCGTGGGGTCCTTTTTCGCCAAACAGATGAAGGCCTACCACAATGGATCACTGACGACGGCCAACAAAAGGAGATCTTGCATCCATGCCACTCGCATGATGTGTCTGGTCACCTTGGCCGTGATAAGAGAGGAGGAAGGTCTGTGAGAGGTGAGTAACCGCTGCTCCGCTGCATGCAGCCAAGTGCCGCGGAGCCGCAGTGGAACCCGGGCCTTAGGCTCATGAGAGTTTTCAACCCGGGTTCAAAGTCTGTACAGTCATGTATGGTGGAAAATTAGGTGCGTGCTTATATGAAGTGAGTTAATCCTGGTCAATTACTGTACTGATATGCCAACAGAAGTACATTTTACCAGTCAGTCTGTATTCATCGCGGGTGGAAAGTCGACCCGGGTTTAAACGCCCCATGTAAACACAGCCCTACAAAGAAGCCTTGTCAGTTGTAGTCAGTTTTGTGTGTGGGCCTTCATGAAGACGGGTGAAAGCAAGAGTACATAACCCCCCAGAGTGTGCAACGCCTGATCCAACTCTGCATACCGGTATTATAATTATCATAGGGTCTTGGTCGAGCGTAATCGGATCTTCTGATGTCATGCGTACACTCCACACGTACACCAGCACCAGGCCGGTCTCGAGGCAGGGCACCATTGTTTTTGATCCTGGAGTACCCGCGACTCCCCGGGTTCGCCTCAGATGTGTACGGTATTATGACGCAAAGATCCGATTACGCTCGACCAAGACCCTATGCAGACCTGGATCAGGCGTTGCACACACTGGGGGGTTATGTACTCTTGGTGAAAGTAATAATAATAAATGTGGTGCACTAACTCCCTTACTAACACCACACACTACCATCCTCTCGACTTTCACTGATTTGAGACTGAAAATAAATAAATCCAAGTAATATCAGTTACTCACCTCTCACAGACCTTCCTCCTCTCTTATCACGGCCAAGGTGACCAGACACATCATGCGAGTGGCATGGATGCAAGATCTCCTTTTGTTGGCCGTCGTCAGTGATCCATTGTGGTAGGCCTTCATCTGTTTGGCGAAAAAGGACCCCACGATCCAAGACGAAGTTGAGTGCAAAGCGTCCGCAGGAAACGAGGCAGGCGTTTGCAAGCAACGCTTGCAAGACTTCGTTGTAACACGCCCAATTACCACCAAGAGAAGACATCTTCAGGACGTTTTGAAAAAATAAACCCCGAAAGCACAACTCATGATTGGGAACTGATTTCGCAGATGCATGTCGATCCGCGAAAATGGTTCCATAGATGCAGGAAATGTATGGAAGAACCGTTTTCGCGGGGGAACCGTTTTCGCGGCGAGGCCCCATCCGCGAAAACGGTTCCAAGAGGGCCATAGATGCAGGAAATGTGTGGAAGAACCGTTTTCGCGGAGGAACTGTTTTCGCGGCGAGGGTGGAACCGTTTTCGCTAGCGAAAACGGTTCCAGGGGGTTACCGGTATATGCCTGGAACCATTTTCGCGGAGGAACCGTTTTCGCGTTTACACCGGTACGCTCGAAGTCTCCTGGTGGGACGCCGTTGGTGGTAGCAAGGATGAATTTGCTACGGATTGTTTCCTCCAGGGTACGGGCCGGATGCCAGCAGGTCAGCCGTATTTGGCACTGTCCGGGCGACAAAGGACCAATCATATAGATCTACCCGTGCATGAACGCTGTACCTTCGCTTCGCAACTTCTACCGGTACATCATTGTACTCCCCAGGATATATATGTACACTGTACATGTGAGGAAGAGGTTGGTGCGACTTCGGCGATACTTGGGATGTTGCTCCCTACGTGGGAGCTCACGCTTTTCTAGTCTACAGGCCAGAGACTGGTTCAACCGTTGGTATACCGGTACCGCGGTAGGGCACTGCGTCTTGAGTAGACTACATGGTCATGCTTTTCGCCGGAGTAGCCTTGTGTGCGTGTTATTTTATTACATACATGCAAGAGTATAACCTGGGGGGGGGGGTTATAATACTCTTGATACATGTACCGGTACTACCGTAAAGTCCGGAGCAAACGCCCACTTCGCAGCAAACGCCCACCCCAGCGGGTCCATACTATTTTCGTCTTTTTCAGGTCAATATAGTTGTAAACAACTGGCATGAAGGTCGAATGCGTACGAGAACGACTGTAATGCCTACAAACTGCCTATGTCCTACCAGGACTCTGTGCAAAAGCGATTGTCATCATCTTCTTGCAAAGAAATAACTTCTGTCGAGATTTCCTTTCATTCGATAAAGGTGTCCTCTTTGTGGTAGTTCGTTCTCCATGTGGTACGAGTAATGCCGTAGAAATTTGTGCAGTGCCACGATGTCGCGCTGTCAGGAACAGTAATTGTTCTGATGAAGCGTCAGTCAACGACTTGACTGGTCCCAATATGGCAGTTGCAAGTCGAACAGGGTATGTCACAGAACCTACACCTACAAAGTCGCTGCTAACTTGTTGAAAACTCCGAAGTGCCCAAGAAAAACACTTGCCTTTGGGCGTTGTGTGATCTCTAAATAGACATCCTTAGCAAAAGTACGATAACGCTAATTTTTATGGTACTCACTCCCAGCCGTGACAAAAAAAAAAGACGTTATCGGATAACGGAAAAACGTTACAGAGCTCAAAATAACGGGCCGACGTTCGTTATGGAAATTCTGCAAAAAGTGCAAAAACTCGCATTGTTTTGTAACTGGCGGGAGATAAAAAGCACGTCGTGCAGATCGAGATGAGATCGAGAGTCGAGATTGCTTCCTCTTGTGACATTTAGCTTTTTTGGCGAGTTTTGCCTTTCAGTTGACAATTTCTGCGTTTTCTGCTTCGTGCCTTTCTCCCTCTATCCCATCTGGAAAACAAAGGACCAGTTCCACGGCACTCCTGAGGAAGAAATTCATCGGCCTCTCCCAGACGTGCTGGAGCTGGTGAACCCTTACAGTCTTCGGTGCTGCGTTTAGGAAAGGGTTTCCAAGGACTTGGGAACAGCGAAAACTCATTTTCCCCGTGCTTTTGCTATTCCAGAGTAAAAGACCTCGCCAAGGTATTCTTTCGGAACGACAGCAAACTAATCCCTGGTTCGAAATTTTGAATTTCCCGCACCTGTCTTCACGAAAATTCATATCGCCATGGTTGTCACGACTACTTCGTCTCAACTATAACGTACTTTGTGCTAAGGGAAAAGTCAGCTTGAACGATCTGAAGTACGGAAAGGTTTGCGTTTACGTTAGCGTTTTTTTAGCTAAGGATATCTAATGATGGCTTGAAACACCGTCAGAAGTGTATTTGGTTCCTTCAATACTCTGTTCTTCGCTACCTTGTTATTCGGAAGAAAACCCGTTCGGATTTGCGAAATAAAACAACCATCATTATAAAATCACTACGAGCTAGCTCGTGGCTAGTGCCCAAAGAGGTTTTGAAACCAGGAAAGTGGACATAGTTTACCGTAGCAAAGTGCTCTTCCCGCTACGGTGTGAGATGCACTTTCGTACAGTAGGGGTGACAGTGCATGGGGTCAGTGTGTACAGGCCAGCAGATCTTGCAAAAATGGGGTGGGCGTTTGCTCCGGACTTTACGGTACATGTAGGTGGTTTGCATGGGCCAGGGACCAGGGTTGTCCACCAGGGACCCAAGCCAAGGTCCTTGCTCTCGAGGTATATTATGTATCAGATTGCAACGACCAGGAGGCTCTTAGGGCATGTTCGATTGGTAAGGATCGGGATCGGGATCCAGATCTCAGATCCCTCGGATCCTTCAGATTCAACTGAACACTTTATCTTGGACCTTGACTGTTGCCATGTTGAAAATGGCGCTCACAAGGCACCCAAAAGGGTGAACGTCGTACTCATCGCGTGCGTCTTACAAAAAGTCAACAAGCTCTATCTCCATCCACGTGTGCGTACCACAATGTGTACAAAAATGATTTTTACCCGCCATATACGCACAAAGGTCACATTTGGATCCGTTGGATCCGGTCAACCCTGCTCCCCGAGGTGGGTTGACCGGATCCAAATCCGAAGGATCCGGATCCGGATTCGACCAATCGAAAGGGTGCGAGTCCAGTGGATCCGGTGGATCGGGATCCCGATCCTACCAATCGAACATGCCCTTAGTAGTGGCTGCAAATGACCGATATCCGTCACTTGCAGCTGTGCATCAGAGACCTGTAGCTGGCCTGAAGAGTTGTAAAATTACTCCTTCGTAGCCGGGAGAGTCAGAGCGAGGGCGATTCACGGCTTGGTCAAAAAACTGTCGGCCTGGAACGTAAACGTGGATCTGCCGACACAGTTCACCTGGTTCACACGCCTGACCTGGCATGCTGCCTTGCGTGAAAGGAACATTTTTCCGAAAGCAAGCTTCTTCTCCAAAATTCGAAATTTCTTTCCAAAAATGCCGTCGTCCTTGACCTCGAAGCTGAATGTTGTTAGGACAGAAAATTAGCGAAGATGTAGCCGACCCATTCTGGCAAGCCGTGTGCCCTCTGGATATGCAGTTGTTCGCCATGGTCAACAATCTTCTTCTCCTTCGTTCGTACTTTCACTTTCCTGACCACGAATATAAGCGGTACCCATGCTCAGGTTAGTGTTTATTTGTCTGTCTATGCACATACATGTAATACAATGTACTGTTCGTGCTGCAGGCACTGGCCGATCATGGAAATAGAGGAAGCAGCCAGCTTTCTTTGAATTCTCATCCTTTCAACAAAAATATGTACACACTTTCCTTGGCTCCTTTTTCCCACCGCCACCATGCATGCACTGCTTTTCAAATTTGTGTTTGCTTTGGCAGTGGTTTCATGGGTATCCTTCAGCCTTCCCTGGCATTCAAAATTCAGAATAGTTTCCACCCAGGTGCTAGTGCCTCTGTTCTGCTTAGCACATTGTAGTAAAATTATTTGCAACTGTCCACCACTGCACTCTTGGCTCACATTCACCACACCATAGCGAGGAAGTTTGTTCTTGGATAGATGTCTGGAGGATGTAGAGCATCTATCCAAGAACAAACTTCCTCGCTATGGTGTGGTAAATGTGGGCCAAGAGCGCATTGAGGAGAGGTGGACAGTTTCAAATTATTTAGCCACATCCGATCCTTTCTCCGATAATTATGGACATGTTTTATTATACCGGTATATTAAATGGCCACTCATGCTTCTATTGAGAGGTAACACCATTCAGGAAACTGAGGAAAGCCAACCGGTGTTGCACAGGATTTGAGGTTGGGAAGAAAAGATGTTCCGATAAAAGAACTGCGAGTACATGGGAAACGTATTATGGAAAGGGCAGTCTGAGTCGAACTAGGATCTCCTGTTCCAGAGCGTGAATATGAATACCGTAAAGTCGCGGATAAAAGCCGGGTTTGCATACAAGCACATCGCAGATAGAAGCCTGAAAATCAAACGGGTCGAATGCATATAAGCCCGTCGCGCGTAGAAGCCTTGCTCTATGCAAGCGCGGATCAGGTGGGTCAAGAGTGCATGCGCTATGTATGGTGCATAGTAAAACTGCCGCCATACCGGTAGTCAGTGGTAGATCTACGCGTGTCGCACGTAGAAGTCTGGCATACAAGTCTGGCAAAAATATCAGTGGTGCATAATAAGCATGGTTTACATTAAAACCTGATGGAGAAAGCGGCTTATGTGCGTATATTATAAGCCCGGCTTTTATCCGCGACTTTACGGTACAGTAGAATGCCGATATTCCGAACAATCACTTATTCGAAATGCCAGTTTTCAGATTGAGGAGCTAGAGTGTGTCTAGTTCCTGTGAAGAGAATGTGAGAACTGATGGAAACATGAAGGAATATGCAAGTCTTAGATGGATGTGTGACTGCTCCGTTATCCGAATTTTTCCCCATCCGAACCCCCTGGAGAAAGCGTGCGCCCGAGGGGTGCGGACAATCTACACTCTGCTGTAACAGTTATGTACAATGCGTGCCGATGCACATTGGACAACGTTGCAAATGTAGAATTGTAGGTGGACTGTGGTTCACATTAGACGATCGGAGTACCCCCACCAAACGAAGAGAGCTCAACATCACAAGGTAGAGCTTGCATGTACTATCGAAAAAGAGTACATATACCATTAGCTGATGTTGTTAGTGTGCGTTACGAAGTCTGAAGAAAATGTTGAACGATCTCGGCTGGGATGACGGCTACACCTTAGCTCAGTGATTAGAGCATCGCTGGCCTCAAGCGAAGGTCCCTGGTTCGAATCCTGGTGGTGACAGTCAATTCTTTCTTCAGACCTTTCCCGTTTGTGCCTTTCCCTCTAACCAGTGAATATTACTGTTAGCTTCGTACTTTGAGTGATTATCACTTACAGTTACATATACAATGTACTTGATAATTTCTTAGCGCATGAAAATCGGAGTCAGTACCACAATATTCCTCCCTCACTATATGAGTCTAGATACTTTGAATGTGGAACAGAGTCCAGGACAGGATCGTCTGCTCTATCCGAATTATGGCCTGGTTGCAATTTGTCTATTTACCAGCAGGTACATCGCACCAGGGAGTCATAGCACCTACACTGTAGGGAGACTACACAATACTTTATAGAACTTTGGGTCAGGATTTGGAGGTTCTCCGTGATCTGTGCAACCCGCGATCACGGCCTTGACCTACTGACCCTGAGAACGGCCCAGGTTAGCAATACCATGTACGAGCGTGTATAGATCTGCCCAATGGTGCCCCAAGGGTGGCTGAAACAGGAACCCCTGGGTCGAACTCCATGTCATTTAGCTTTACAGTCGCCTGTGCCGTCTACCTAGATGCTACAACTCCCTGCGTTGCACCCAGTAAATGCAGCACATCAAGTATACAGCCATGTATAGTGTTGGTTGTCACCTGTTCTGATCGTGTGATATCACAAACAATCTTCTACGGTCCATTCATTTTTAATCTGGTACGTTAGGGGCCGTCCATAATTATCTTTAACAGATTGAGTATCTTTGAAACGAGAAAAAAAATCGTTCATGGGCGGGTGGGTCAAGAAGGCTTTCGTAATGAAAAATATTGATAGCTGAAACATTAGTCCATTCCAGCTATTTTTTGTTGAGGGGTGAGTAGGTGGGGGTGGGGGACGGTCACAAGTTAGTCATAACTAAACTTTTCATTTCGTGAAAATTATCGATAATGCCGGGTCCATAATTGTCGATCTTTTACACGAAGAGAAAAAGTTTCGTTTGTGGGTGGGTCAAGGGGAGTTTCGTTTCGAAAAAATATTGATATTACAGACATCAATCGGGGGGGGGGGGGGTGGAGGAGGGTCCTTCTTTCATTTCGTGAAAATTATGGATAATGCTGGATAGCTCCTTTTAATAGTCTATGCAATAAAATAGTTGTTTTCTTCACACAGTACCGTAAAGTTTAAACAATATCCGGCCATGTTTGTACCGAACATTTTTTCGAAAGGTAATTTCTCAAATGTTGCCTTGAGTACATTCTCAGCAACATAGCGGGCCAGTTTCAAATAATTGGACTGCAAACTTGCATCGCTGGTTGTTGCAGCTCCATCACAGGTCGTATCACGGGAAATTGAGTCCAGCTTCACTTCTAGGTTGGGTGACACGTGATGGGCATCACTTCCTGCATGCTGGTGCATGTGACTCAAGAGCTCTGGCTGGCAAGCAGTTTTAGACTACAGGTGCAATACAAGATTTTTCTGCGATGTGCTATGCATTGTGCATTGCATTTCTCGAGAGACACTTCATGCTATGTGAAAAAAAGAATTTCGCTCAATGTGGTATTGTGCATCATGCAGTGCAACTTTCCCGCAAAAATGGACTCAAAGCACCTTATAGCTAGCTGTGGTTCACAGCAAAGATTTTCCTATTTGCGACTCTTGGTTTAATGGGTGCAGTAGCATGCATGTGCCTGGTGATATTGTTGCAATGGATCATAGCAAGAGTACATAACCCAAGAGTGTGCAACTCCAGCTATGGGGTCTGCGACGGCAGAACTTCACATCACGTGATGAACCCGTGCACTCTAGTGCATGATAGATACTGGGTTGTACGCAGCCCAGCTTTGGGTACAACTCTCTTGTGGTCACTTTGCACTGTTTGCCAGCATAACCTTTTGAACCATGTCACGTGATGTGAAGTTCTGCCGTCGCAGCACAGCATAGAGGTTGTGCAGGCAGTTGCACACTCTTGGTTATGTACTCTTGATCATAGTGAGGGCGTAGCAGTACTTGTGCACTGATAGTTGGTAATGGCATGAGTACATAACCAAGAGTGGGCAACTCGATGATCCCTCTGCCCATGGCAGAAAGTTTCATCACTTCGGTTTTTGTGGGCCATTGGGCTTATTAATACCATCATGCGTAGCCAGAGATCAAAACTTGTACATCACAGCTACGGTAGTTGAAGCAGAACAATGAACTGTGGATCCATGCCTACTGAACCTGATGAAACACTCTATCTACATGGCACATGTAGAAATATATGCGCGCTTGCTCATAATCATTGGATTTCGAAGCCGATCGCACCTTATGTTAGTAGTTGCACATTCTTAGCAGTTATGTAGTTTGATAATAACGTTACGATAGATTATCAATACTGGTGGAAACGTTATGCTGGTTGCCTATTTTGTACCCGGTGTGCCATGACTAGGCATGCTAATTCATCGGATATTAGCAAGTTTGCCTGCCTGCTGGGTGTTGTATCTTAGCTTCACTGTACTACAAATACGATAGGCTCAGTTTTCCTAAATTGCTTCTTTATAACATCCAGTTTGTTTTGCTGCAATCTTTTCACGTGTTTTGCAGGATTGTAGCCAAGGGTGAATACCATTATCATGAGCGAAGGTCTCTGAGAACTCATGTCTGAAGGCTGGTCATGTTGGCCCAACGATGACTTTCATTGCCTGTATCCGCCACCTTCATACTGGAATGAACTGGAACATGTTCACTCTCTGTTTCTCATGTGGAAGGACAGAACAGATTGTTTGTCTGTCTCTGTGGATCACCGAAGGCTGAACAGTACAGTTGGAAGAATATTGGATCTCACGAAGTGACTGAATTTGAAGCGGCTGACATGCATCTGCACAGCGCTTTCTTTCTGAGATTTGCTTCAAGGCAGGTTATTGTGTACAATTTTATCCACAGTATTCCTATATTTGCCAAACGTATTTCTCTGCTAGTATTGTGACTACACACGCGCAATGATCTCTCCGTCATCAGTCTTTCGCAATGATGTGGCTCACTGACGACAGCATGCATAGCCATAGATCAAATGAGCAGCTAAGGTAGTTGAATCAGAAGAATGGATCAATGCATCCTGAACCTGGTGTACTGCCTATATGCACCCTCAGTAGTATTTGCAACGTGTTAACTATGAAATATCAACATTGCTTCTCTTCTATGTGGGTGGTGTGAGTGAATGTCAGATGGTCTGTACTGCCATGGCCGATGGTGTTCACTGGAAGATGTTGGGTTGGACCATTGTGCCCTCTTGCAATATGCTGTTGCAGCCTGAAGGCAATGAAAAAGTTCGAATGCTGATCTGCTTTCAAGCGTAGAATGTTACATTATGTGCATTACATATTTGCATAATTATGTTCTGTACTGGAGTGTGAATGTGTGGCAAGGGCATGCACATGTAAGTATATCGCACTGCAAACAGCCTAAGAGTTCACGTGGTGTGTGATAAGTACACTTTTGGAAAGTGCGTGGCAGGGTCGAATCATGTAATGTTGAAACAGCCTTCGTGCTCCTCCCTGAATGGCTGCACAAGTAGAAATCTCCGTCTTCCTTTGCTTCTTTTTGCTTGAGCTGGCATGGTGGTCGTAGAGTTGGAAATTGTCAAATATGATAACAATCATTGTTTGGTCTGGAGACAAGAATGCATTTGGATATTTGTCCCAGGACTGCATGGCTTCCCAAACTGCATGTTGAATGCCATAGATGATTATTGTTCGGTTCAAGAAAGGACTCGTGGGTCTGTCTGGCTATTGTGAGCTCTCGCTAGTCCATTTCCATAGCACTTGCTCTGGATTCACTCGCTGGAATATTCTCCAGTATAGAACAAGAAGTTTAGAAAACCTACTGGTGATATTAGTATGTTATACTAGTTTCTCCGCACTGTAACACAGCTTTTGTTATCACACACATGCGGGTTATATAGTTTATCTACAATCCAGCATGATGTTCTTCCAAGAACGCCCCCGGCCTAGGCCCTCGGAATGACGTTCTTTGGTGTGCAACATCACTTATAGTTCTAAATCTTAGAATTACCGGTAAGCGCAGGATTTTAGTGATCACGGTTCCAAATGCATGTCATTGCACTCCACCTTTGGGACTTATTAAACATGTCATTGCACTCCACCTTTGGGATTTATTAAGAGCTGTATGCATGCCAAAGCTTGTCATAAAAGAAGAGCAGACTTAAATAGGCATCTTGTACGCATGATTTCTAACATGTAACATCCCTGCCGAAGAGTGTTCTTCCATACTACAGTAGAGTCGAGCGTCCAAGAACGTTGTGTCCAAGAGGTTAGCCTGGGGTGTTCTTATTTTTCAGCCATCCGGCTGCGCTCTTGTAGCATGTTCTTAGAAACAATCATGTTAGGATCATAATTATGTATCCCGAAAGCTACCGGAAAACCAACACCGCCATTCCTTTAAACTTAAGGTGGTGTTCTTAGCATTTCAGGCTGGACATTCTTGGGCAACACGTTCTTCGGCACCTGACTCTACTGTAGTACAGTACATGAAATACAGCTGCTACAACTGTAGTAATATAGAATGCTGATTATCCGAATGATTGATTGTCCGAACTGCTCAGGCTGCATGGCAGCAGGCTGTCATCAACATGCATCCCATGATAATTTCGAGGAGCTGGAGTGTGTGCCAAAAAGAATGAGAAATGAAAGTATGCATGAGGAAATGAGTATGTTTTAGATGAGTGTTTTCCCAAGCCCTTATCTGAACATACATGCACTCGATCGCCATAACCCCTGGCACACAGCACACAGCTTCAGAACCTGAGAGAGTATGATATGGGTATGTCACAAGTACTCCCAGGTCCCGAAGCTTTCGTCTCAACAAAGGATCATAATCGACGACTTGTAATGAACTACATTTTGGTGGTATTATACCGTACTTGTTTACGAATGAGTTTAAAGCATGAGAACTATCCACAGCAGACATTCTCACTGTTCGGAGTTGCCAAAAAAGTGGTGCATGTACAAATCAGGGATGGGTACAATACAGTGTACCAACATCTGAGGTGAGTCTATCAGGAAAGTGAATGTCGTCCACTCTATAAAATGGGATCCCTCAAGAAAGATGGGATTTTGCAGCCATGGACGTTTCCAGCCAGGTGACTGTATATACAGTGATCTAAGTTATGCAAAGCTTGACATGAATGATTGGCTGGACACGTCGAAGAGAAGGAAGAGAGAAGCAGACCAACCTTACACCAGCTGAGTGTAGTGGCCCAAAACAACAAACTAATTCTGTGTGGCCTTAGAGGAGCTGGGCAAGATGTGTACAGTGAATTAAACAATACAGTAAACGTGGGAGAAGAAGTGACAAGACTGAGTATGATACACTGTGCCAGCACAGTGTATCATACTAGTGCAACTGTTGGTGTAGTTACAGTTAGCCCACACAAGCAGGTCACTCGATTGTAGATACACAGAGCGCATTCTACATCATACAAAACATGTTGAGCTAGGCAGCAGTGGCTGGCATTTACTGACATGCACCAATGCCAATGCGCGGCTTGAGCAAATATTACAAGCCTCAGAACACCCATACGCCATTTTAGAGACAGAACAAGGCGATGAGTAAGCACCAAAGGATTATATGAATAGCGGCCAGGCAATAATTCAGGCCACTGCTGCTAATCAAGGACTAGTTACTAGTACTAGTATGTTGTCAGTGTACCCTGAAATGATGCAATCACAGCGAACGTGATACATGCACATCATGTTGCCTGGTTCTTGGTTAAAAGTTGTATCCTCAATGCTTGAGGTTTGTGGGGTCCCTCCAGCTTCTCAGAGTCCTGCACAAAAAAGATAAAAGCAAGTGCAGGTAGAATAATTAAAGCTCACATAAAACCTCTTCGTCTTGCTAACAAATTTCGTGATTAAATCCACAGCATGGGAACGAGGCTACAGGAAAAAAAGTTCAACCATAATAATGCAAAAAGGCAACTTTAGCTAATCATATTTTTTGGCAGCAACACTATACTGTTTGTATAGGAGAGTTGGCTTGGTGCATTCATGCCAAATGAACTCCCTATAGTATTGTATTACTGTACTTCATCATTTTTCTTGAGCATTCATTACCAGTAGCCCTAATGTCTTCTAACAGAGTGCGCAAGGTACTGCATATTCGGCGCATATTTTATTTTCGGCTAATATCGGCCTGTGCATTTTTAATTCGGAAAGTGGTGGACATCACGCAACTGAATTGTAAATAAAAGGGGTTTGTCAACTGACAACCGCATACTTTTTCGACATCACCAATAAAAGAATTTTGCGTCCAGCGCATGCGCCAGGAGTGAATAGCAACTGAATAGAGCGGTTGTCATTTATTTACTAGAGGAAACGCAAAAGGTAACAAGATTACGTAACCAAAGGTGAGAAGGCACTGAGCGAACTGTCAACCTACGAATACAACCTCAGTGCAACAACGTGCTCTTTCTGCTTACACAAGCAGAAAGAGAAAGAGCATGTTGTTGCACTGAGGTTGTATTCGTAGGTTGTATTCGTAGGTTGACACTTCGTTCAGTGCCTTCTCCCCTTTTATTTACTGGGCATTTGTAGCCTAAAATTTGTTTTGCAAGGTTCAATGTGACAGTGTATACAGGCATCAGCAGCACAGGCTGAAATTTCAATGTGGCCGAGATGTGTTTTTGCCTTGGGGAGGCTGCAATTTAAAAGCGTCGGCAATTTGCATACTTTACAACACAGTACTGAGCATGCGGTGAGCTGATGATGAAATGAATTGGAGGTACTAATAATGCTAAGGGATTCGGGGGCGCATCAAAGGGGTCAGCACCAAGGAATGGGATAGATTTTTGCCCAGTTCGGGTATGTATATTGGGTATAGAACGGAAATTATTGGCTAAGCCTCGGGCGACTCCTACCAGTATTGCCACCAATGGCCCATGGCTACTGATCTCTGTGATAGAAATGTGACGTGTATGTGAAACCAAAATATGACTTTTCAAGATGTACATGTACTGTAAGACACGCTGTTATAACGAGTCGCAAATTTAACGATTGTCCAAAATTCATAGGTTAACGAGAAGATATGTTAACAATTTTGCAGTATTCTGCCATATCCACACACAGCATATATGAAGCAGTACGGCCTCAACGGATCTATTATAACGAAGAAATGTCATCCGTTAAAACGTTAGATTTGCTTCCTCGTTATTATAATATATACTGTAAGACATGATTGTATATTATAAAAATTAATCATGTCTTACAGTATGTGCATTTTGTGAAGATCTGATGTAAGTCATTAGGGACACCTTGTTGGGTCTTGCCAACATTCAATTATTATGATGTTCATATCTATGCAATGACGTTAATGGAATTATCAGCAAGAATCAATAACCCCAAGAGTATGCAGCTTTGCACATGGAGTCTGCCACAACACGTTTACCAAAGTACATGAACCTAGACACGAGCTGAGGAATCAGCTGAGCTGCTGCATCATTTATGATCTGCTATAGTTTCCAGTCTCCATGGAGGTTTTTCTTGGAGACGTCGAATCTACAGTATTAGGTGTGAAACTGTTGTACTAAACCGCAGGAGATAGAATTTATTCAGCTCGGACAACATTTCACAAGCACGCCGATCAAAGCTTGCTACACTCCCGTTTAGTCAACTTAACGGCCCAAATAATGCTTGGGTCATGAACTCATCGCTGTTGGTCTTTCGAGGGTGCCTGACAATGGTTGTTAGTGCACAGCACCAGCCGGGCCAAATGACAAGATCAGAGACATAGATCTTCCTAGTTCAATTGCTGAAAGGTGACTTGTGCAAACGTTATGTAGCAAAAGGAACTGTACTATGGCACTACACGCCATTCACAATAATCAAAAATGCCCACTTGACAAAACAGAATTTCATCAACGGAGTCCCGGGATTTTTCTTCTGTACATATGCATTATAAAGTCATAGCATAAGGGAGACGGCACGGTAGACTTTCAGCCTAAATCATAACGAGGGCCAGCTGGGCAGCTCAAAAGAGAGCTCTATGCACTATTAGCAGAGTGGTATACATGAATAGAGAGTGACCACCCAGTGCATGAAGCTTTTCGTGTCACCCTAGAAAATTTCAAAAATCAATAATGTGGGTTCAACCCTGGGCTGCCAGTGACAGTTGCCCTAACTGCCTTAGGGGCAAGTGCGATACATACATGCTCGCATATAGCATCGCTTGACTGACCCATGCTTGGGGCCAGTGGGTCAAGTCCGCAATCACGAGTTGCATAAACCACAGATCATGTAGAATCTCCATGGATCCAATCTGTGTACTGTAAAAGCAGAAATTTTCGGTGGTGTAATATTTTCGGAATTCTCCAAAATCGGCGATTCGGTGGAGGGAAATTTTCGGTAATACCCGCTTTCCAGGTAAGGGTGCTAGTACCACTAAGTAGTACCGAAAAAGTTCGGTGCATTTTTTCGGTAAAAATTGTCGGCACCGAAGTTACCGAAAATAAAACACCACTGAAAATTTCCGCTTTTACAGTACATCATTTTGGGTATCATGATCTCGTGTTGTTTCCTTGGGTGCTACGACTCCCTGACATGCATTGATCCATGGAACGGTATGAATTGGGCGATTTCAGCCAATCAGTAGACGTTCTGAGAGTGGTATATTCAACGATACACCCCGCTCAGTTCACAAGGGTCGCGCCAAGAGTGAATATTAGAAGGAGTCTTGGGAAAGTGCCCTGGGAGAAATGGATTGCACCATTCTATACATGTACTGCATTCCCCATAATTTCCTCGTGCTATGTCCTCAGGAAAATATTTAACGTAGACTCTTCATATACTCATAGAATAATCCAAACGTATCTGCAGTCAACCACGGGTATAACAACCCACGGATAGTGACACTATCTTCAGACCTAGTAACAATATAGCCGTATATTTTCAACCCCGTGAATGACGACAACTCCCAAATACCAACACTTTTCTCATGCCCGATCAAGGGTCGTTCGTTACCGGCAAAGTTAGCTGGATATGATGTCATGTAGTCATTATTACTTCAGGCAGGGACAATGAAATACACCCCCCCCCCCCCTTTCCTGCAGAGGGAACAGTGCTGTGTCCAGGTCCGCATGCAGCATGGAGGTGCTAGTAAGTCACTGGCATTATTTTCTCTTGTGGATCGATGTACAGTGCGTGACAATGCTTCCATAACGTTAGTGGTGGTGGTGGTGGCGGGAGCATACTGCACTGCAGGGCATTACAGCACTGGCATACTATTATTTTCTCTTGCAGACGTGCCGTGCACGACAATGCTTCTATAATGGTGGTCACGGTGATGGTAGTGGTGGCGGTGTGGTGGTGGTGGTGGTCACAGTGGTGGTGTGGTGGTGGTGGTGGTGGTGGTCACAGTGGTGGTGGTGGTGGTCACAGTGGTGGTGGTGGTGGTCACAGTGGTGGTGGTGGTGGTCACGGTGCTGCTGCTGCTGGTAGTGGTGGCGGCGGTGGTAGTTGCGGTGGTGGGAGCATTCTGCACTGCAGGGCATTAAAGCAAGCTCGATTGTGCATGCATGGTGGCGGTGGGAAAGAGGTGCCAAGGAAAGTGTGTACATATTTTTGTTGAAAGCACGAGAATTCAAAGAAAGCTGGCTGCTTCCTCTATTTCCATGATCGGCCAGTGCCTGCAGCACGAACAGTACATTGTATTACATGTATTTGCATAGACAGACAAATAAACACTAACCTGAGCATGGGTACCGCTTATATTCGTGGTCAGGAAAGTGAAAGTACGAACGAAGGAGAAGAAGATTGTTGACCATGGCGAACAACTGCATATCCAGAGGGCACACGGCTTGCCAGAATGGGTCGGCTACATCTTCGCTAATTTTCTGTCCTAACAACATTCAGCTTCGAGGTCAAGGACGACGGCATTTTTGGAAAGAAATTTCGAATTTTGGAGAAGAAGCTTGCTTTCGGAAAAATGTTCCTTTCACGCAAGGCAGCATGCCAGGTCAGGCGTGTGAACCAGGTGAACTGTGTCGGCAGATCCACGTTTACGTTCCAGGCCGACAGTTTTTTGACCAAGCCGTGAATCGCCCTCGCTCTGACTCTCCCGGCTACGAAGGAGTAATTTTACAACTCTTCAGGCCAGCTACAGGTCTCTGATGCACAGCTGCAAGTGACGGATATCGGTCATTTGCAGCCACTACTAAGAGCCAGTCCTGGTCGTTGCAATCTGATTGGAAAGGCTTTCTGTCTAAAGCCTTTCCATACTGGTGCTCGATGTTTTCAGTTTGGGGACACCAAAATTAGTGTACCGCTAAAGACACGTGGTCGACACGTTGTTGACACGTTGCTGACACTTTGTTGACACGTGACCCAATTACCGGCCTACCAAGTGCCTTTGGCGACCGCTAACAGCAACTGTGGAACAGTGCAGTGCCCTTTTTTGGAGCAACGTACGAGTAGTGCCCATGGATTATGACCCCGCGACCCCAATCTACGTGGCGGTCCGCAATTCGCTACTTCATACTGACTGGCGTCCGGCATCGTCCCGAATTTGGCCACAATCTGCTCTCGGGACCCCGATAGGGCTCCCTGACCTGCTCCATCTCCGGCATCGTCAATGTACTGCGCATCCACACAGGCCAGGACTGCACTTACTTACGGGAAGGAGTATTTGCAAGATGGAACCTGGGAACTGGAAGACGACGAAGACGGGAAGCGTGGGAATCCGGCGGCAATGGCTGGGATGTAAGTCCAACATTGCTGGTGCCAGAGTTGCCACTGCTTGCTTATAAGGGAATCATGTGTGTTGCCTTTTTGCCTTTTCCGACGTCCTCCTCCGACTGTACTCCCGATCCCAGGACTGAACTTACGGGAAGGAGTGCTTCCAAGATGGGAGACGAAGAAGAAGAAGCCGCTGAATCCGGCGGCAATGGCTGGGATGTAAGTCCAACATTGCTGGTGCTAGAGTTGCCACTGCTTGTTTATAAGGGATTCATGTGTGTTGCCCTTTTTTGCCTTCTCCCATGTTCTCCTCCGACTGTACTGGTGAACGCTGTCACATATGTTGCCCTTTCCAGGCAGTAGAAGGGAGGGGGGGGGGGCAGCACATCCTGGCATCCAGGAATGCTAGGCCCTAGGAACTAGGCAATCTGACCTTTCCTCTTACTCCAATAATGGTATGGATGGGGAGTTCTTGAACATCCTCAGTCTTGTTAGAGTGAACTGTGCAACTCGGCAATCGGTGATAGCAGAGGACCAATGCCGATGGCGATGCTCCTTCCTTTTTCTCTGTCACAGGCTGCGTTCTCGAGAGGAAGCGTTATTTCTGCATTCCAAGAAGGACGGCACAATGGTGAGTGGAACTTCGTGGGTGTGCAGCCTTGCTAGTTGAATTGTAAATCAACCATTCTTCTTGTCTCTGACTTCTTCAATGTCCTCCTCAGTGTCGGACTGTCCGCGTCGCATTGAACTGGTCCGATGAGGCTGCTATTGCACACACAGTGAGGGAACTCCCATACGGGAACTCGGAAGTACTGCTACAGTACAGGTAAGGTGGCCATTGCTTATGTGCGTGCGCCGTTGTTGTCAACTTCTAAGCCAGCTGTACTCCAACCTTCATGGAGTTTGAAAGTAGTCAGCTGGCGAACTACAATTGAAGTTTAGACGTTATATGCCGCGGCTTGGTCAGCTTTTTCAGTTTCACAATGCATTGCACTCAGCACCGCTTCTCGGAATATCTTGTCAGGATGGCTGTGGAACGCATCCTCCCCAGTGGGGGAACGGCAAATGTGCTGTTCATTTTTTAGGCTTGCTTTTATGGTACGTACAAATCAAAGCCCCATTGAAAAGACATAGTGGAGACCAGAAACTGCAAATAGATGTTGGGAACCGCGAAGACCACCCTTCCTTGTCAAGTTCCCTGAGGGTGTGGAGGGGGGGGGGGGGGGAGCGGAGGAGGGACATTCCTGCACTTCTTAAAGCAGGATTCACAGGAGCATTTTCAGAAATTGCTTGTACATTTGTACCAGTTGTAACCGACAAACGCATTCTCATTGAGCTTTGACTTGAGGCACGTCAGCAAGGCGCTGGTGCATCGCTGACGTCTTGTCCTGATTCTGTGAATGGTATTTTGTGCGAGTTTGCATCGCACGCAGAATCGCAGGTCGTGTCGCATTGCACAGCACACTGCCAAATTGCTTCTGTGAATCCCACGTGAATGGGAATTCCAATGGGAATGTAATCCATTGCCAACAGGTGTATTCCCGAGCTGCTCATCATATTGCAAAATTGCTCCTGTGCATGCAAATGGATTTCATTGCTCTTCTGTAGTTTGGGAAATTCTCGATTACGATAATTCTGCGTGTGTGTGTACACCAGCCTTGAACATACATGTAGGTGACCCATTTGTGGTGTCTCATAGCCTACCTCACGACCTTATGCTTTCTTTCTGTATCACTTGTATCTTGCAGGTATATCACCCCGTGACGACCACATCGAAGTCTGAAATTGAAGTGTGAAGATGCTTCAGCAACCCCTTCATATTTTTCCATTGCTTTTATTGTGCTTCTACTGTGCATGTGTGTAACCTGTGGGGTATGCATGTGATGACAATGTATGCCGGTGACACGGTCAGATTTTGTCCATGCGTGTAACGTACACCTGCATGCTATCGTTGAAAAGGATCTGCCACTTACGATCTTCGGACGAGTATCAGGTCAGCTTGGTTTTGTGTGGGCTGTACCAGACGCTGTTCACTTCTCTATCTGTTGGATATGTGACTTTCTGCAAGTTTCTGGTGTATGGTGGCCACTTCTTTGCTTGCCTTTGTATGACATTACAATAATTCTGTATTCACTGCTTCCATGGTGTGGTCTGCAAACTGCAATCCTTAGGCAAATATCATCACGGTTTGCAATATTGTGCTTTGGCCGCTAGCTTACCTACACATTGTAGTTGAATTATTTTTGTTTCACAACTGACTTCCTGAAGTATGGTGGCCACTGCTTTGCATGGCATTATACAATGTTCATCAAGAATTTCCTGTTTGGGTCGTGTGTGTGTGTGTATGTACATGTATGTGTGTGCGTGCCCATGTGTGTGTGTGCCATGTGCATGTGCGTGTTTGTCACAAGGTGTCTGTGTGCGGGGTAGCGAGGTGGGGAGGGCTGGAATGTATCAGTGTGCTACTGTAGTTGCATGGCTACATACAGTGCATCGCGCGCGTGCTCACCATGTTTATCTTCGGAGCTGGGCTAGGGTGGGGGAGGGAACAGAAAAAGAACTGAAATTACCCATATAAAAACCGCTCTGTGAGCGGTTCTGAAAAACCTCTACTGGTGCAGCCCCGTCGTAAAAGTAAGAAATTAGAACTGGCGCATTGTCCTCCCAAATGTGAACTGATCCACCTAAATCGCGATTGACGGGACCCGAACGCACCAGTAGCACGAGGTCGGGAGGGCACAGGATCACAGCCGGCGCTGATCAGTCAAGTTACCATACAACACTTAGATCTACCCCGAAGCCCACCTTTGCCGCTTTGGCTTTGGCTATGGACCAGCATCCCCAGCTGCATCCACAGGTAGGAACCTCGTGCTACTGGTGCGTTCGGGTCCCGTCAATCGCGATTTAGGTGGATCAGTTCACATTTGGGAGGACAATGCGCCAGTTCTAATTTCTTACTTTTACGACGGGGCTGCACCAGTAGAGGTTTTTCAGAACCGCTCACAGAGCGGTTTTTATATGGGTAATACATAATATACCTCTCTCCGCCTCCGGTACGACTCCCTGGCCTGAGTCTCTAGCTCTGGCCTGGGATGGGGGCCTGGGTTAGATCTACATGGTGCATACAGTCACCATGGTTACAATGTACTGCAAAGATCGAGACAAGTCGCCTCGAATCGCTCGATCAAACGCCTTGACTTGAGCCTGATGCTAGGCTAAGTCCTTATTATTTATAGTTGTATGTCATCATTATTTTTATAGTAGTTGTATGTCATCATGGTCATGGTACATACATATACATGGCCTTGCACTACGCACGTGACGTGTACGTAGTCAGCACCTGTACTGGTAATGCGGTTGTCAAGAGAGCGGAGGTACCAAACATCCGGTCGCGTCGGTGATATCATGTCAAGCAACGACACTGAGCTGTTTTTACATACACTTGCTAGCGTCTGTTCGGGAAAAAGCCTCAAAAGGGCTGGGGACAGCCTGCTTTCCCCAGATCTGGCAGAAGACTGCAATGACATTATTTTAGTAGAACAGTAGAAACAAGAGTACATGTAGATAAACTCTCTTGTATGGTAGAAGTAATAATTACCACTGCGAATACTCGTACAGAACAGATCTGAAGAGACTGGTGCAGATCTACTTCAGAGCGCTGAAATCAACGACTTTGCGTTGATCTCCACTGTAGCGACTTCATCATTTTCAGCGAACTGTCGAACAGATACAATCATACTGCCAGCGGCAGTGATTTGTTCCACATAACAACATGCCACATTTGCACAGTGCACCCTGGCCTGCTGTGCACCGCATGCGATCGGCCTACATAACAATCGTGACCACTGACCAGTCAGTGTACGGAAAGTAAGTTTGAAACAGACACACTTTCAATGTTACTGTAACTGTCACTTCTCAAATCAACCGATCAAGCGGGCCATGCAGCATGCTAGCAGCACAGCAGCGCGCTAGCGGAAGGCCGATGATAATACTCTTGCTACAGTACATGATCGTATTTTGGTTGATCCCGTGCATCCTTTCAGAAATCCTTCCAAGACTCCAGTCCAGGTCCAGAGGCAGAGCTAGCTTGCCACTGCACTGGTCTCAAGACGTGCCTCAACACCTCGCCAGTAGGCTATCCTATACTCTAGTCGGACAGATCACTGGACTAGCGCTAACATTGCACGACCAGTCTTCACTTCAGCCTGTCCAATATCTAGGATCATGGCTACAAGTGCTGCAGTTAGTGATACTGCTCCGCCCGACGCTAGTGGCGTAGATCTACGTGATCCCGAGATAGCGGATATGCAGCTTCGCACTGGCTTCGCTTGCGGGGAGAGCAGCAAGAGGCGAGACGTGTCCGTCCTGCTCGTCACGGCCAATGTTGGTTCTATGTTCGAAAAGGTGAGAGGAAATGATCAAATCGGTGTCGACTTGAGTGAGAACGATTAGATTGCACACCCACACTCTCATCGGTTTCAGTGTTTGTTGACAGTTGAGTCGAGTGCGGTACGTCTATCGCGAAAGACTGTCGACATAATTAGGTGGAAAGAGAAACTTGGGTAGACCTCTCTATCACAACCACACGTACAAGGATCGATTCATCCAACAGCATTGGAATTGGGTGAATCTGGGAACCGCTTGTTCGAGTTGCAAAATGAGTCATGTGCCCCAAGAGATGGCCTATATGGCACGAGAGAAGAGCACCGGAAATGACAATCTCAGGCTTTCGACTCAATCAAACTGCTATATCCGCCAAAATTGAAATGCTCTTCTCTTTCTAAAAATTCTCAATTCTCGAAGTCTCAAAGTCCGGATCCATAGGCTCAGTAGAGAGTAAGTATAACTAGTAACAGTTGGCTTGGTACCGTGTATTGACTGCGTACATTGGATGATATCATAATAGATGTAGGGCACACTATGGACAGTAACTGAGTTACTCTGCACGGGCAGCAGAACCCAAGCTCCAGCAAGAGTCCACAAAGAAAAGGAAAGAAACGATGTTCACGCAGCACCAAGACAACGCCACATACTACGGTGCTGCCCAATGAAATCCAATCGCGTCACTCAAGTACGCGCCGGGCGTTGCACAGCCCTAGACCTGCGAACACTGGGCTGTGAAATGGTGCAAGGCGCAAACTTCAGTGACACGACTGGATTTCAGTGACACGACTGGATTTCAGTGACGCGACTGGATTTCAGTGACACGACTGGATTTCAGTGACACGACTGGATTTCAGTGACACGACTGGATTTCAGTGACACGACTGGATTTCAGTGACGCGACTGGATTTCAGTGACGCGACTGGATTTCAGTGACGCGACTGGATTTCAGTGACGCGACTGGATTTCAGTGACGCGACTGGATTTCAGTGACACGACTGGATTTCAGTGACACGACTGGATTTCAGTGACACGACTGGATTTCAGTGACACGACTGGATTTCAGTGACACGACTGGGTTTCACGACTGGATTTCAGTGAGCAGCACTGTACTGTAGTACCCCCTTTTACATCTCTCTCCCCAGTCACGGTCCCGTAGTAGCAGTGAACGCACACTTGTCACTGGGGATCATGCAGGGTTGTGTGCCACTGAGTAGCTATGAGGCCGTTGTTATCCTGTCCCAGCCTACAGTGACCATACTACACTTATGAAACCAACCCGAGCCGCTTGGACTAGGACTGCTAGCCGGGGATCATTGTGGACGTGAGCTTAACACGTGACGTGTCTTTGCACATGGCATATCCCAGTCCTCAGTGGTTGCCTGGAGTAGCAGTCCCGCCAGAGAGCCGAGCACTTGCCATCAACAGACCTGGCTATAAGACCGTGACTGAAACTGGCTGACCGGTCAACATCACCTCAGCACTCAGTCAACACTCGATTTGCAAGGGCTCTGACATGTGCAGGGCTGCATGAAGGACGACCATTTCCCGGAAAACGAAGTGCGGTCTCAGGTTCAGAAAAATGCCAGTTCTCTCTCTCCCCCCCCCCCCCCCCCCCCGGCGTGGTCCGATGAAGAGGTGGAGAGGTGTGATCTTTGGCTTGACGTATGTGTGCAGTTAACTTGTCTTATCTGTGATTCACCGGCGATGCCCAGCCAGCGGACTTGACATACATGTACTTTGTTTGGTTTCTCTATGCTCAGAGCACCAAGATACTGCCGGAGTGGACTGCACAGTTCTGCCATGTAAGCTTGAAATCTCCGTCAGGCCGTGTGGGTTGCACGGGCATGCGCAGTGCGCTTGTGTCTGCAGATGTTTGTTTGTGCAGATGCCGTGATCAGGACTTGACTCACCGCAACTGGCTCTGCTGGTGACGCCGGTCTAAACACCCGCAGTCATGGTCTCTGGGACCAGCTATATCTACGGGCCGGGCACGATGTGTGATGTACGCATTGCACTCTGTTTGTGCAGCGCTTGCCAATATTGATTGCAAAGAGGACGGGGACTTCCCTGCACATGTACTCACTCTTCCAACCTATATCTAAAGCAAGTTCAAGTTGTGCATCTTAGAGACAGCTCAGTAGGAACACACCATGCCGGTGACACGTTGTGACCTTCATTAACTTGGGCCGCATAAGGGGCATGCTAGCAGCCGATCTGGCTGGTCCAGCTTTGGCTAGACCTGTGACGTTTCACTCAACCAACCATGCTTTTGGTAGTGAACAGGGCATGGCATAGTGCGATGCCCTAATATCTACTGTAATCATCCGGTGGATTATCTTCAGTTGCCTAGATCAGTTCTAAGGGGTGTACTACCCGACTGGCTGTGCAACACGCATGTGTAGTAATGCACGCACCGAGGCGGCTTAGCACAATTTCAGCGTGATCATAATGTCTAGCTGTCATGCTCACAGCTTGCGTGTGTCCATGGTTTCTGCTTGTGTTTGAACATCTTGTCATCATCGGGTCAGTTCGTAACGGAACAGCAGCCCGACTTCATTGCACTCCATTGTCAGGAGGTTGGCGGAAAGTTCCCCATCGAGGCAACAAAGGTGGTGGCACACTTTGTTGAGTAAGTATCTGCCAGTACATCAGAGCAACCATACCGCTAGTCATTCCCGGGGAAGTTGGGAAATATCTAACCGGACAAGGAGCCGGAGAGATAGATAGAGAGAGGGGGGGGGGGGAGAGGGAGACAGGGGGGGGGGGGGGGGGGAGAGAATGCTATACAGTCAGACCTCGCTTAACCGCACACATCTGTTTTCCACAAAAATATCTGGATAGCCGAGGTAACCGGATAACTGAACACACATACTGTATATGCATGTATATGCATGTGGCATGTCAAAAGCAGTGACGTCGTACATACATGTAGACAGGTCCTATGCAGTACAACTAGCGTGCCCAGTATGTAAAACAAGTGAGGAAAATGACAAGTGCATGCAACTGAGTGCTGTCCGCATACACCCAGCAGGTCAAGGACCTCATTTGCTTGTACAACTCCCTGATACTAGCTTCTGCAAGCGCTAGCCAGCCACATGCAACCGGATACGACGAAGCATTTTGCACACATTTTAACCAGTTTGTACACAACATCATGCACCGGTATGCGGATCGCGAGGTCCGGTAATGTTGTATGCATGACATATGCTGCACATCGGTAACCAGCGATTTTCTTCCAGATGGCGAGGGATCCGGATAAACGAGGTCTGACTGTAGTATACTGAATAGTTAACATTGGATATCAGTTATGAAAGTCAATATCGTAGAACATGTGCTACTTCAACATTTCACCAGCCTGCTTGGGTAGACTTGGATGGGTAGACTTGAAAAGGTAGCTACATGTTGTTGCAGTTCCTTTCCTTGTCGATCATATTGATCAATCTTCGAAATACAATACGATCATGTCTACATCTGTGCATTCTGTGTTTAGGTCATTACTGAAGTGCAAAGAGCTGGGATGCTTCACCCGTGTGCGTGGTTTCATGGATGAGGAGTACCAGTGCCCAGAACGCTTCACAGTCAGTTTTAAACCACTTATTGAGTACTATGTGTGAAGCGCAGCTGAGCTCCTATCTCTTATCGTTTGCTTGCGTACATGCGGAGAGTGTTTGTGTATATATGCAGGGGGGGGGGGGGGGGGGGGCGTTTGTTTTGTGCACGCACAGATATTGTTTGTGTACGTATGGATATTGTGTGTGTGTGTGTGTGTGTGTGTGTGTGTGTGTGTGTGTGTGTCCCATGTGGTGCAGTGGTATGTGCAGAGATTTCCAATCGAGAGGTTGCGGGTTTGATTCCCATTTTAACCATCCATTGACCATTTGACGCCCATCGCTGGAGGTGATGATAGCGATGCTACAGCAGAAGCCATAGCAGCTTGTGCTGGTATTGCATCATTCAACAGCTTGTGAGGCTGAAGAATTGACCGCCACTGTTCAGCCTGGTCGACACCACACAGCTATGAAGTGGCTTTTTCTTGCCAGTGAATCCCTATTTTTGGGGTCTTTCTCATTTGTTTTCCCCGCACACACATCACACCACACACTCCGGCAAGTACTGCCAGCCTTGCAAGCTGTTGAATGGTGCAATCCCAGCACAAGAGCTCTCACGGTGATTGTTATTTTCTTGTCCATCAAAGGGAAGTCAAAGGTTATGAGAAGTGATTGGCTTCCTTGCATGAATAGCTGCACTAATCATTCGCGGCTTAAGTGTGTGTGTAGGAGCCGATGTGTATTTGTTGTGTTTGTGGGTGTGATGTCGGGTGCGTTCGCGCGTGTGTGTGTGTGTGTGTGTGTGTGTGTGTGTGTGTGTCTGTGTCTGTGTCGGTGTGCATTTTGTGTACCGGGATGGTGCTTGTGGTGTGATGCTGTAGGCACTGGGCAGCATATACTTAGCTCGTGACACTCTTCATGACGTGGCGATATGGGACTTCACAGGTACTTGTACATTGGTAGCATGTTCTTGCAATTCATTAAAGGGAAAGGTCACAGTGTATGCCCCCCAAGTAAGTTGGGCTTACACGTTAAACATGATATCGGTTGTCAATGAAATTCGTTCTCGTGAGTCATGCACTGAGCGCTGGGCACCAAATGGCCTTGCATGCTTGAAGCACATGTATTGTATTGATGATTTACATGAAATGTTCCACTGTACCCGAAGATCAATCGCTAGTACTAGTACGCACTACTCAGTATCAAGAGTCCACAATCCCCCAGACCCAGAGTGCATGAACGGGATGGGGTCACAGTGTGGGACGGCGTTATCCGTGATGTACGTCATTTTTAGGGTCGGACTTGCGTCATAACTCCGACGCAGTCCACCATGGTCCACACTTCCCCTACTCATGATGTCATACTATGACGTGCAAAACGGATATCGCCGTCCCAGATCTTATAAGTGAAGTTGCGCACTCTGGGGGATCATGGACCCTTGCCAGTACGCATTTCATTGGGCTGAGAGTTTTAAATTTTTAATTTCCAGTATATTTTAGTGTGGCATATGCGGTAGCATTTAATAGGGTCATCGCAAAACTTTTGTGTCGTCCCTGAAATGATATCATTCATTGGGGGGGGGGGGGGGGGGAGGGGTGCGAGCCAAAATTTCAAGTCGACCGACACTATACATATGCATGTACAATGGCACATATTCATCTAAAATGGCGGACGCCCACGCTGCATACATGGTATGGGCGCACGTGAGCCACGCTGTGGGGACACTTGTTCAATTCCGCATACAAATGTATACAAATGCGTGGAAAAGAAGTTTCGCTTATCGCTGGAACTTGTGAGTTTCTTTCAATATAGACTACTGGTCTTCAAGGTATACAATAGTAGTGACCCAACGAAGTGGAATTTGCGGAATACAACGTTCGAAACGGCTCAACAAGTCAAGAGTAAAGTGCGAATTTACTATGTACGCAAATGAGAAAACCTACTTGTTTCCCCGCAGCGCTAGTCACGTGCGCCTTCAGTGAATACGTGCCATTGTACATGCATGCGATTGTCGACGTCCAGCATAGCAAGCTGCGGTCATTTTAGAGGGAGGGGGGGGGGGTCCGAGTACGAAATGAACGATGTTCGTTTCAGGGACAAAAAAACTTTTGCGACGACCCCCTTACTGTCGAAGATCAGCATCCAAGGACATGGATCATGAGTTGCTGTTGACTCCAACAGCTGGTACAGTACATGTACATGTATGTGAGTGTTTGACTGAAGGTGATTCTCTTACCAGCTGCCCTAATGGTTTGTCTTCTCCCCTTCTCCCCTTGTCAGGACAGCGCTTTCATCCAGTGGCCGGGCACGAGGTAAGATCAGGTCACCTACATGTATACATAGGTTTGTGTATAAACTGATATTGGAGGACATGGGTTCAATAACTCCTTCCTCCTCCTCCTCCTCCTCCTCCTCCTCCTCCTCCTTCGTCCTCCTTCCTCCTCCTCCTCCTTCCTCCTCCTCCTCCTCCTCATCCTTCCTCCTCCTCCTTCCTCCTTCCTCCTCCTCCTTCCTCCTCCTCCTTCCTCCTTCCTCCTCCTCCTCCTCCTCCTCCTCCTCCTTCTCCTCCTCTTTCTCTCACCAAGACATTCACTCGCTCACTCATTTTCTCTCTCTCTCTCTCTCTCTCTCTCTCTCTCTCTCTCTCTTTTTTCACTCGTTTACTCACTCACTTTGCAAATGCGATTTCTGTTCCTGCCGTTCTGTCCAGGTGGTTACGGAAGACCTTATCAGGAATTCGTACCATATCAAGGAGAAGTTTCCGTCGGAGTTTTCACCAGTAAGTTTGGTCAATCCAATAACGGGAATGGAAGGTGGATGGGGGGGGGGGGGGGGGGCTCTCATTCTCCCATGTAAACTGTATCTGATCGTAGGCGAGAACCGTTCCCAGAGAACCGTTTCCAGAGTTATATACTGGTAACCTCGTCTGAACTTGACCATAGAATATGAACACTAGGTGTCCATGGAAACATCCAATCCTGAATTAACAATATTAGCTGAGGTTGTTGTGGGGAGCTGCTGCCATCGATGACCAGTCTAAACTAATGTCGTGGAACCTCTGCCTGGCGATATTGCCAATAATTATGTGAATCTCTGTCAGTCAGGTGAATTGCTCGCTGGTATCGGTTGGTTGTGTTCTGCTGTAGCACCGGCTCACTCGCAAGGGCTACATCCTCACTCGCTGGTGCATCAATGAACAGTAAGAGTTGAGACCGGCAGTACATCTACGCGTATTGTAGTACTGTGCTTCTTGCCGTGTGCCGGTATGATTGGCATAGCAGTACCGTATTTCTCCGAACAAAAGTCACGCCGGCTTGAACTGAGATGCTGCAACTTAACTTCGGCGGTAGTTGCAGAAGAAAGTGGCTGCTCCTAACATTTGAGCTTGCGCCTGTGTTTGTCAGTTGGCAGGAAGAATGAACTCCAACGCTAGGAGCAGCAACCTTTTTTCTATAAGTCACACCTTTGTTTTCAACAAACCCCAAGCCAAGGCCAACCGTTTGAAACCATACAATGGATACAGTACCTGAAATGTAGGTGCCGCTTACGGGTTAGATGTAGCTAATAATCGGGGGAAAACAGTGTATACCTAACAGGGGTGTTGTTGACATGGAAAACAGTGTATACCTAACAGGGGTGTTGTTGACATGGTATAGTGCTCGGAAAAGATTCTTGCTCCCATGGCATGAGCAATGTCACATTCCAAGTACTAAGTGACATGTAGTGCTATGTCCTACACTCGCACAGTTCCAGCGTATGCGGCACAGCATGGCAAACAAAGCTGAATTAGTAGCAACCACACAACTACAGTCACTACAGTTGCACCATTGCAGTAACACTCTCCAACACCATAGTAACACTCTCCAACTCTGCATTGCAGTAACACTCTCCAACTCTGCATTGCAGTAACACTCTCCAACTCTGCATTGCAGTAACACTCTCCAACACCATAGTAACACTCTCCAACTCTGCTTCTTCATTCTCTTTTCCTGCCGCCTCCAGGGTTTTCAATTTTTTAAATGTCCATCTCTACCATGATCCGAGCAATTTAGTTTCCATGGAATCAGTGAGTGTGATACATATGTTTTACGAGTACTGCTGCTATTAGTACCAAGTATTACCAACTTAGCAGCACTGGTTTCCTGCATCCGTGTATTTGATCATTGTATGCAGTGAGTCTCTTTGGTACTGTTGAGTCGTTCCCAACACCCCTGTCTCTGACTGACGGTTTCTGTTTTGAAATCCCGCATGGACTCGTGACTGAAAAGCGTGCAGTGAACAACATTGACTCGGCTGTGTATCTACCTATGTCTACTCTGCCATACGCCAGCCAGCAGCACATACCTTTTACTCACCTTTTTTGTTTTCCACTCTCAGACGACCCTTGTGGTTGCATTGCACGGATTTAGTACACCTCCCTAGTTACGGCGCCCTTGTATGTACTCCCGGCTAACGAATCATCCATTGCCTGGCTGTTGAAAACATGTGCACTGTCTTGCTGATTAGTCGCTTGGTGGAATACTATGCCGCCTTTGTACTTTTGCTCAGTCACCATCTGTCTACGCAAACAACCGCCATAAGGCAATGCTGTACGCTCTTCAAAGGTGAGTGCAAGCTTTGGCTAACCGGTACCCAGCAGATGGCTATGCCGCAGTGCCCTTCGTCCTTGGGCTGAACTGTTTGCCACAAGTGATAATACTAGTACAGTCAGCTAGCAACTGAAATCCAACCCCAGCCCGGCAGTGCACTCGCATTGCAAAAACCTAGCACGAGCGTGTACTCGCACACTACCAAGTAGAGACTGCTAGAATCAGTGCTGCACTCGAGTATGAAAATTAGGCCACGGTTGCCACCGCTGCAGTTCCGAGACTTGACATGATGTCGGTAATGATTTTGCAGTTTTATTACGCGCACCGGTTTATAATATTTACAGGCTTCTTTCATGAATTTCCTCCGTCCTACAATTGTAGATTCCAACGGCATTCATCCAATCTGGAACCTACGTTTTTCTTCGGTGATTTCAACTTCCGCTTGGACCTCCACCAACTGGTCTTTGTAAGTCAAAGTCGACATCAAGTGCTGTAATAGGCATGTGCAAATAGCATGCCAGAGCCATTCAGTGCCGATTGCCTCCACACAGAGTGCAATAGCTCATGCAGAATTGTGCTCTACAATTGTTTCTTCACCCCAAAGGCTTGATTTGAATCACCCCCCCCCCCCCCTTGGATCACCCCTTGATTTGAAAGGCTTAACACCTGTGGATCCCCTGAATAGTGATGCGCCTACCTGTGTCTAAAAGGAGTTCGTGATATGCTGTAGATAACGCAGTGTGATGGAAAGATGGAACAAATTCATCTCTCGGATGTCCGAAAAAATTTCGTAGGTTCTAGTGTTCATAAGATTGAGGGAATAGAAAGGGAAAACTGAGGTCTAGTGTGTTTCGGAATTCTTTGAAATATCGTGCTTGGGTGTGTAGGACATGTGCTCGTCAACGAATAGGCAACTGCACCGCCACCTGGAAGGAGAGCAAGTCATCTACTCGGATTCCTCATCTGGAGAGGTAGGTTTCATGCGGGCAGCAAAGTGAGAAACTTAAATGCGGAAATGCACAGTATACTCGTAGACAGCAAGTACAGTAACCCCATGACATGCGGCACTTACTGAGTTACTGGTAATTGTGCCACATTTGGAATGCATGTATAGTGTACCGGCAGGCCGGCTGGTATGCCACATGATGAGGTTCCACTCTCAACCTGCCTGGCCTGGCTCTACTGAGATGCCGCAGTCATGGATTATGATCAACGAGTATACCCGGGAGGCTGATGTGCATAGCTGTTCTGACGGTTCTCAGTAACTCACACTGTACCCACGGCCGGTACAGGTGCAGGTCATAATCACTGCGTAGGCACCCCGCTCGATTGAAAACACTCTGTTTGAACTGCACAACAGCTCAGGCCTGCAGGTATGTGGATATTAGTAGTCCTCCGGATTGGCCCGTGATGCCGGAGTCAATAACCTGTTAATTGTGTGCTGCCGGAGACATAGCCAATTTGGTGGGTCCTCTTTATCATCATTATTTTACTATCATCATTGGCCAGGTTGTACCGTATTCAGAGTGGCACAACCCCAGCTCCCTGATCACCAAGTTTCCTCAGTGTGTTTCCTGTGTTTGCTGCCACGGTGCAGGTTGTACTGCAAATGGCTCCTAAGGTCTTCCGAGTAGCTGACAAGGCCATGTTTGAGGAGAACTTTGGCACTGTGAGTGTGTTTGGCACTGTGAGTGTGTTTGGCACTGTGAGTGTAGCCGTTATTTGGAAATACTAATACTGTATGCTGAACATCACGCAACCTATCTCAAGATGTTCGGCATAATGCCTGGTGCATCGTGTTTGTGCTCACCCTTCTGGTCTTCTTGATCAACTTGAAGGCAGGTGCATGTACTAGCAATTGTTTCAAGTTGGTAAGGGCACTGTCTGTGCGTGTGTGTGTGTGTGTGTGTGTGTGTGTCTGTGTGTCTGTCTGTGTCTGTCTGTGTCTGTCTGTGTGGCTGCCAGATCATGCGGCAAGTGCCACTACTCATTACATAACTAGTTTCTGGTGGATCGCTCTCTGACTATCACCATGCATGACAACAGCATGTCCTTTTACACGACCACTTAAAACTAGTTTTTTTGTCTGAGGTATGTATGCTCGTGTAGGACCTTGTTCCTATTTTCTCATGCACACAGGATTGCCATTATACAGTGGCATTTAACACTGATTTCTCAGCTGACTGACAATTCCGGTTCTACCTATGGTTTCTTATAGCTGCGTTCCTATGACAAAGAAGCCGTGAAAATAGGAGTGCACGAACAAGGCATCGACTTCCAGCCAAGGTGAGTGCTTTCTTTTCCTCAGTCTGGGCTAAGCATTGCCGGTGTACATGGTGACATGCATTGCCTTGCTGCAATACGCTTTCAAGCTACATTACACCATTGTTTTGTCACAAGTTTAATTTAAGAATTGACCCAAGGCTGCGGGAACCTATCAAGGGGCTCTCCAGTGTGTGGAAGGAAAGATAAGGAAGAAATAAAAGGCCGGTGGCACGGGCTTCTGCTGACGTGTATACTGTATACTGTGTACTGTGCCTGAATCCGAACACGTTGAGACCTTTGAGACTCCAACACTGGTGAGTAGAGCTTCACTTCATGCTTTTAAAGCAGAGCAAGGGCTGGTTGAAGGAGGCAGTCCAGTCCTGTGTCACGTGCTGGTGTGTTCTTTATTCGTCTCCTGTACAGCTATCCATTGTCTGAAAGTGGTGAGGCTCGGCAGTACATGGAAACAAGGTCAGTACACGTGAGGCTCTGTGACAGGGACCCGGGCACAGCCTGGGATCTCCGTAGATCTGGCTCATTGTGTGAACGATGCAGCAAGGGATTCTGGTAGGCATGGTCTTCTTTGATTAGTCATGAGCACTGATGTGCACAACTTCTCTCTCTTTCTCTTCAAGTCTCTCCTCTTTCTGTAATTGTTTAGTGGCCGAGGTTGTTCGCCGCCGGCTTTGAGAAAGCTGATATTAGAGACGTTTCGACCCGCGTGATTTGTGCTCTTACGTGAACGTCAATTTTTTGCGTTGACGCGAGCTCAGAAAGAGCTTTCGCTTCACGTTGCTTGTGAAGCACGTCGTTTCGCTGACGGCAGGAGTGAAAACTGGGAGCGAAAACTTCAAAAAAGTGAAAAAGTGATTTTCTGTCGAGGCCAAAGTCGCACAAATATTATTTATAGCTAGTTTAGGCAAAATCGACAAAATCGAGTCAATAATCCCAACCTGATAGCAAGGCTAAATTTGCAAAACTCGCGTTCACATTGAACGTGAGTTGACCTCAGCTCACGTCATGAATGGGAGTTTCGACGCCAAAATTTGCCACACCGACGTGAAACTCACACGGTGTAGTGCAGAACAACGTGAAGCGAAACCTCTCTATTGGTACATGTGCATGGATTTGGTGCTCCAGTGCCAGACCACTGAAGGTAGCAGATGGCCGCTGGTATGGTGGTGCGTTAGAATACCGGATGTAGCTGCTCTATGGCAAACTTTCTCGCTTTTTTGCTTGCCAGGTGCCCAGCTTGGTGTGACCGTGTGCTCTACAATGATGCTGCAAAGGACGTCTTGGACAAGGTTTGCAATTGTGCTGCATTGTATGTTGATTTCTGGCACATTAGTAGCTGACTCATACCACATGCTGGTGTCTCTGAACGAACGTACCATGTGTCATGTGACTCATGTCGGAAACTTTTTCAGCACCCTTCGTACACTCACACCTCGGTTACCTGGACTCCGAAGTTACGGGCACGTCGGTCTACCAGGCACCCTCCCTTTGGGCGAGTTTCCGTGGAAATATTACTACCGTCCTTTGTCACATTTTGTGGAAATAGTGACGCCATATGCCGTATCTATGGCCTTTCCCTATCAAACTGTATGTGATTCGGAGTTACGGGCAGTGCTCGGTCCCGGACCGCCCGGATAAACGCTGTATGAGTGTGTTATACAAATCCTTGCTCTTCTGTTACATGCCCCCCGCCCAGGGTTGCATTAATTGCATATGCCGCATACTATGGTAACCTCCCTGATGGTAGAATCATAAAATTAATAATGTATTTGCGCCACTGAGTTCCTTTGAATGAGCCCGTAGTCATGGTAACCCTCCTGCGACGTGTCCGCTGCATGTAATAGAGTAAGTGACTGTCTCCGCATGTTCAGTTAGTACCTGCATGATCTGCAATCATTTGCTCTTTGCAGGCTTGTCCTTCGTCCATTACGTATCACATGGTCGGCAATAACTGCTGCATGGGGGATCATAAGGTGAGTGGCGATGAAGCACTTGCAGTTCAGCGGCAGTGGCGTACACTGAACTACGATGTCTCACTTCCTACGTGTAAATATCAGACTTTGCACAATCATGCTTATTCTTTCGTGGCCAGGTAATCTTGGGCAAATAATTGGTTGGTATGGGGTATGGATTGATACGGTAAAATGTGCTTTCTCAAGTTGCGTAACCCCACTTTATCAGAAATGTCTTAGTAGGACTGGAGGGATACATGAACACGTTAGAATAATTCTAGATTGGGATGATGATATGGCACCGGTGTGCATTGCTTGCTCGCTTGCTTGTTTGCAGCCCGTCTTCTTGCAGTTCAAGGTAGCATTGCCTGTAACAATGGCAGGAGTGCACCCAGACAAGTCAACCTCAGGTTTGTACTTTTTTCTCTTTTGTTTGTAGTAAATAACTGCCATTAGTGCTGTGTGTGTGATTATGTCAAACTTGGCTTTAAAAAAGTAGTGCTGCCAGGCATGTGGTACACCCCGCTGCACTATTATTGGTTATAGCGGTGATATCTTTTCAGAGATATCTTGACTGCCGGAAAATGCATGTTGCTTTTCATATTTTAACACAAGTAATATTTTTTCTGGTGAAAAAGGAGGACACTATGTTACGAGTTATGACTAACTGTCCACCAACGTAACCAGATCTTATACAATCAGCGAGTGCGACAAAATGGCACAAAACTGACAAGCACTCGCTGACTGTATAAGATCTGGTTACGTTGGTGGACAGTTAGTCATAACTCGTAACATTGTGTCCTTCTCCTTTTTCACCATAATCTAAATTGGCTCACCATCCGAGTTGAATTTTTGTTCTGATATCACTTTAGCCGATGTATTCTTGAACCAGGGCTCTCTATAGAGTCTATAGCCGATCCTGACTGTATAATGTGTATGTGTTATCTGCAGGGAGTGGAGCACTTGCTAACAGTGCACATGCTCGGAGAGTAGCGGCCGGAGTGACGCTGGTCTTCGCCGTGCCCACGGTGCTGTTCAGGCTGGGTGTGTTGGCACCACGACCAGCCGGTCTTGTCATTGCAGCTTGCCTGCCGATCATCGGCCTGCTGGCGCATCAAGGCATCATTTGAAGTACATGGCTAACCCAGCGCTTTCCCCGGCTCTTGTAGCTTTACACGTGCCAGCTATAAGCGGTTTGGTATACGGCATGCCTTTTCTCTGCGGCATCATCTCGCTAAGTTCTGTCGTGACATGAGTCAGCTTCATGCAGGACGCTAGACCTACCATAATAGAACCCATTCTGTAGATAGTGAACCACTGTGACCCGCCGCATTGGTCTCTACCCAACGTAGACCGTTGAGAGATACTACGGTGGCCCTTGCATTGGTATGGTGGTAGATAGTGAACCATTGTGAATCACATGGCTCTACACCACATCGGACCGTGTGGAGATACCGGCGGTGCCCTTTGCATTGGTGTGGTGCAAAGCGTGCTGCTCTATATGTACGCCGTGACACAATTTGCAGCTCAGAATCCACCGTCACTTTTCGACACCCTTGATCATGTGGTTCTGTGCCCAGGTTTGCACCTGTGGCTGCTATAACTAGCAGTACAGTGATGGCTCGTGATGAATGAGCTCCAGATCATTTCACTTTCAGGCGCAACATCGTATCATCGCATACTGATCAGGCAAGAACCACGATCAGTGGAAATACAGTTTCTTTCCAGCTCCCCGACCAGGAATATTGATATGTTACATGTACCGGTACATGTGAAATGTTCTCCGGTATGATTTGCTGAACTAGCCGATGCTCTCCAGTTGAATGATCTGCTGCTTCAAAGTAACTTACTGGCGGTGTCAGTATCCAGCAGTCTCCGATCTCCGTATTGGGCACACCCAGACATCGTCAGCTGACATAGCATACCTGGCATCCACTAGAGCCCCCCCCCCCCCCCCCCGTTTAGATTCGCTGTCAACATGCCCAGCCGACTAAGTTCTAGAGCAGTTACGACAGTTGTCAATACCTGACAATCATTTCCATGCTCGCGATGCGGACTTGTCCAGAATATCGGCATGCTGCCATTCAGCTAGGGTGTACTCTTGTTGGATCATGATTGACAGTATTTCTGATATTTCGTACATTGAACTGCAGCCCATTCTCTCACAGGACTACAGTGACTGAGTCCATTCAGAAAAAGATGAGCGCTGGCTCTGGAGAGCTCCTGTATTTGGCGATTTTGTGGTACATAGTGCCGCGAGATTCGAAACTTGAAAAGGGTCCAAAATGAACCTCAACTGGGGTTCGAACCGCAAATGTACTGTTATGCAAGTGAAGTGAACTGCCTGGATTTTCATGGTTTTCCCAAATTCAGTACGTTGGGGGCAAAACCTGGCCGAAATCCTATTCTTGTTATGGCTTGCTCTTTGGAGAACTAGACTTCAAAAACACAATTGGAAGAGCATTCCATAGGGGATTGCCAAAAATATTGAGACGAAAACTCAAAATTTGACCCGTTTATGGCCAAAAGCTAGGATATCATCTTTTTTCTGAATGGACTGTAGGTTGATGCTTGTGATTGTGTCAGTGCCGCGTATTGCCCTTTCGGCTTTCACTGACGGAGACTGCCATAGAGGCCCGTCACAAACGCTTTACGCGGCGTCGTCCCTGAAATGAACAGCGATCCTTCCCTTCACACGTGACTCCCCCAACCCCCACACGGACATTGCTTGCTATAGCGCTGTGCTGAACGGCATGGATCGCTAAGCTTGTCCGATTATGCCATAGCTATACCAGGGGCGTAGCAGCCGGTCCGGCCAAAGCCGGACCACTTTTTCGCCCTGAATGCAGGATTTTGTACCCTAATTTCAAAAAAATCCGGGGGACATCCCGGCCCCTCCGGCCGTACCACCTCCAAAGGCGTGTGTGCTATTTGCCTGTATGTGTGACTGATGTCATGTTCATCGTCTTGTGCCCCCCCCCCTTCTCCCCAATGGACTGTTTGTTTAAGGACGGCAAAACGATACGTTTGCGAGGAGTCTAAACACGCAGTAGAGTCGCGCGCCCAAGAACGTTGTTTCCAAGGGGTTAGCCTGGGACGTTCTTATTTTTCAGAAATCTGGCTGTGTTCTTATAGCACGTTCTTAGAAACAAACCATACTGGATCATATGTATCCCACAAGCTGCTAGAAAACCAACACCGCCGTTCTTAGCTTTAGTCTGTGGTGCCAAATTTCAGGCTGGACGTTCTTGGGCTCGACATTCTTCAGCGCGCGACTCTACTGTAGCCACATCAGTGTAGTGTGTGTTGGTGTGTTCATCGTTCACGGTTGGTAAGCATGGTGAGCATGGTAAGAGGAGGGGCCTGAGAAGAACAGAGGACGCATCACTGAGAACTTGGCCCGGAAAACTGCCTCGTGACCGTATGAATACTGGGAGTAAGTTAGTAGGCCGTTACTAGTATCCCATGGTGGTACCAAGAGTACATAAATAACATAATACAATCCCTTCGGGAATACGGTTGTATCCGTTATCGTCTGTCTTTGCACCGGATTTCTTTTCTTTCGGAGTCTGTGTGTGTGTGTGTTTGGGGGGGGGGGCTTCTGGTTACCGTATACTGTACATGATTGTACAAGTCATGTATGTACGGGCAAAACTCAAAACATTGAAAATGGGCACGGTTCGCGAATTCGGGCTGTCCGGTACGCGTCCGCCTTCTCCGCGTGAAAAAAATACAGGACATAAAAACACCATAAAACACATAACGTTAACATGGATCAAAAAGCAATGAGAGAGTAAAACACTGTACACTTGATGACAAAAATCCGTTCAGTTCCCACACAAAATACTGCCGGCTTCTGAGCTGGATCAGACCACAATCCGAGCTTCAGCAACTGCCAGTGCGGCAGAAAGCAGAGTCTGCCAGAGAGTCACACACAAGCACGAGTCATGTACAGAAATGTATGTACGCAGTCGTTACGTAACCTACATAACAAGGCCGGCTACATAGAGAATCTACGTAGACTACGTGAACTTGCCACGTGAAAAACTTGACACTACAAAAGACTTTGGATGGAGTGGAAAAGTGAATAGTGAAAAAAGAGCGAGAAGGTGCTTTTTTTGAATTATTACCAGCAGTAGGGCAGGTAATAAAAATAACTTGATTGAGTTTCTAAAGGAAAGAGTTATCTCGCTGGAAAACGCAGCCATGGGTAGTGTGATTGGATCAGCGATGAAGGAGAATATGAAGGAGCAAATAGAGGTTCAAGCTTCAATGCAGCGTAATATGGTAAGTACTAGTAATTATTATTATTATTTGAAGTTTGTGGCGAAGTTTCAAATTTGCTGTATTTAAAGAAGCAGTGAAAAGGCACTTACTTGAAAATTGAAACCGTCGTCCACATACATTGTGTTGCATTGCACAGATTATTTTATCTTTATCCTGTACATACATGACTATTCTTTGCCATAGTCACTCATGGAGTTGCATTATTGTGACGTACGATTACTGGTAACAGTAGAGAGGTTAAGTTACACCTTTTTTGCCTTTTTTCAAAACGCGGTGCAAATCTCACGTTACGTGTAATTTTTAGAGGTCAAGTTACACGTGCGATGTGACGTGAAATTTTGCCTGGCAGGATTCAGGTTAAGTTCGCACAAATATCAAATCTTCCAACAAACTCGATAAAACTCGATAAAACTACGGAAACTCACACAAATTCGATCGGGATAACCAAGCGAAACTTCCAAAAACCCGCGTCACGAAGTTACGTGCAGGACAGTCAACTCACGTAAAACACGTCGAATTTTACGTGAATTTTTTGAATTTTTGACATAAAAGTGGTAGTAAGTCCGTAAATAAGTACCTGCCCGAAAGAAATACCCCCTTCATTCTTTTGGCTCTGTCTGTTGAAGTCAAGTCAAGCCCGATAAACATACTGCCCGAAATAAGTACCGGTACGGTGCGCACATGCAGCACGTAGCATGTACATGTACATCGACATGAAAATGACTTCTCCACTACACACAAGTCAGGTCCGAAAGTTAGTTCGCGCCCGAAAGTCAGTACCCGCCCGAAAGTTAGTACGGGTTGTGTCACTAAATTCGAAAGTAAATACGTAATTATTTACGGTCTTTTACGGTAGTCTAGCATTACTTGTGTAACCTCATATTCTTTTCCCGGCAAGAACAATGTACATGCAGAGTGAAACCACGGTGTATAATACCCTGGTCTATAACATACCGGTACTATGGGTTATGCTGACCTTTCATACAAACTTCCAGTCAACTTGCCCATCATGCTGGCGGCTTATACTGGGCGTATAAGGCCATCATTTTTTATATCTACCGTATTTTACCGGTTGTAAGTCGACCCCGGTTATAAGTCGACCCCCCTATCTGGAGGTCTCAATTCTGTGTTTTAAAGTTTTCACCCAAAGAAGCACTACTAACCACCTCCTGGTACTAACACATCAACAAATCATGTCAGCATTCCTTATTGGAGGATATAACGTCCCAATCCTTGAAAAAGGCCAATAAACTGGCAAAAATGTGTAAACATGGTGCATCCGTGAATGCAGTGCAGGTCATTTTTTGTAAGATACTGATAGTTCCCGGTTATAAGTCGAATCCCGGTTGTAAGTCGACCCCCACCCTTTCTGCTTCTATTTTAAGTCGTAAAAGGTCGACTTACAACCGGAAAAATACGGTATGTTTCGCGTCAGTTCAACTTCCAGAATCATTATGCGAGAGGTGGAAAAAAATGCAAAATAATAAAAAAGGCTCATCAGGTATAGCACTGTACATAGCACAATACCTTGTGCATGGTGTACATTCGAAAGAAAAATCCTACATCCAAGCACAACATCTGGGTTATCAGTGTGAGTAAATATTCACTTTGGACAGAGGAGGCAACCGTTGGTGCCCATGTTTCGCTGGATTATTGTACAGTACTCAGACTTCAGCAGCGGTGCAAAGAGGTCCGGAACGACGCATCCTCTCAGCTTGAGGCGATCGATGCGGTCTGGTGTAAGCTCATAGAATACTGCTCGCAGATGCCGAACAAATGATTTACCAACGCTGGCCTCGAGGCCATTTCTGAATCCTAGCTTCGCCATATGCAACCAGTCGACACTGATGATTCGCACAATCGTACACTCACTGTGCATGTTCGATTTTTTATTTTTTTTCCTAAAAAAAGGCAAAACATATGCGTGCGGACGACGCGAAACATAGTCATAGATATAAAAAATGATGGCCTAAACCTCATACAAACCCCATATAGACCGCCACCATAGAAACAGGAAGAAGTTGACTGTCAGTTTGTATGAAGGTCAGCATAAGTATAATACATCCCACTAGTACGCTTGTACGTGAAATATAAACCATCATACAAACCTCGGCTTCGCCTCGGTTTGTATGTCGGTTTATATTTCACGTACAAGCGTACTGTTGGGTTGTATTATATACATATAAACACCCAGGTCTATAACATACCGGTACTATGGGATATAAACACCCTGGTCTATAGAGCTTGTTCAAGGACGCGGCGCCGTGCCTGTCAGCGGCGCTCACCCCAAGATTGTGGTGAACAACAGGTCACACATTGAAAAGTATACGAACAATGACAGGTTCGTCTCCGCCAGTGCTTGGAGCGATTTTGAAGCTTGTTCTTTTTCGCCCAAGCCATGGAAGGGCTTCCTGGCAGCTGCTCTGAGTCAACAGGAGTGTCGGACATGAAGTTGAGCACCATCCTAGTGCTTCTTTCACCTCCACGCGTCCATTCCATTACAAACTCAATGTGACATGGGATTCGCCTGTTCACCAGCGATTCAAAATTTTCTCACACGTGATCCCAAAAAGTGACCGTTGGTTCGTCCTTGAAAAAACCCTCTATAACACACTATGGGATATAGAGGGCTGTACTATCTTAAGGTCTCTGCACTATTAGTATTATATGCTCGTACTAGACCTGTCATTTGACCTTGGATATAGAGATGTGATTATGTCATATTTTTAGATGCTTTGTATGGAGTGACAAAGCTTCAGCGGAGTGGCAGTTGTTGTTGAAATTTTATTTTGTATCGCAGACCAAACGGGCATTGATGCCCAATATTATGATGGCGATACAGTAACGGTCAAAAGACTCAAAAAGTTAAAACCCAAGAATACAACAAACCTCCACGAAAGAGAGAAAAACACAGACTGCAAACACTCAAAAAGAAGATAGAAAAAAGTACAAGGGAAAAAGGAAAAAGAACAAAAGACAAACAAAACGAAACCAAAACTACAGTTGAGTCACTTCGCAGGACGACTCCAAATCCAAGCCTAGATGCTGGCTAACCATAGAAATAAACCTTCAAAAGTCTCTCGAATGATCTATGGCAGGCGAGGGACTTGAACTCTTGGGGCAGGGCGTTCCATAATCTAACAGCAAAAATGAGCGGCTGACAGTCACCAGAGACTCGCCTGGTGGCAGGGACAACGTACGCATTGGGATCATTGATCCGAGTGACACCTTCAGGTGGGCGACATAGGCTCTTGGACAGGAGATTGCTAATTCTGGCGGTGTGGATACGAAGCATGAGGAGGCGGAGTTTACAATGGGCGTTTTGGATGATGGGGATGAGGCCAAGACGTGTGTAGATGGGATCTGTGTGGGAGGGGAATGGCTGGTTGGCAACGCAGCAGATTCATCGCTTGTCGAGGACCGAAAGCTGATGCCGTTGGTGCGCAGAGAGAACCGAGAAGAAGGCATTGGATCCATATAACATGTCAGGTATTATTAGCGATCTGTAAAATAACAGGGTGTGTTGCTCAGTTAAGCAGGAGCGAATGGCTCGCAGCGCTGTCAGTTTCTGGGAGGTCTTCCGTGTGATAGTCGCAACTTGAATCTCCCACCGAAGCTGGGAGTCGAGATGCAGACCTAGATATCGAGCAGTTGTGGTCTGAGCAAGGGGATCTCCATTGCATTCTATGTTTTAAAAGTAGCAAGGGCTGCCTGCGGGACGCATGTAGGGCCAGAACGTGAGCTTTGGAGGGGTTTAGTATCTAGCCTCTTTCTTCCAGAAAATTGGCCAGGTTGGAGACTGAACGGGAGAGAGTTAAATTCAAGAATTCAACAGATTGACTGCTGCAGTGACCCAGTGCTCAACTGCTCGGTCACTGCCACTCCGCCACAGCTTTGCCACTCCATACAAAGCATCTAAAATCATCAGTGCATTGTGTTTGTTGTCGTTTTTCTTGTGCTGCTCTGTAGATGGAGCGGCAAATCAAGCTGCAGCTGATGCTGCGCGATCGCCAGGTGGCCATGCAGCTGGCTCGCGGCCGTGAGATGTTCAACTGGTATGCGACCTTTGCGCTGGTCGTGTCTGGTGCGTGCATCGGTGGGTTCCGCAAGACCAAGAACCCGGCAGTGTTTGCTCCACTGCTTCCAATTTCCTTTGTCACCGCTTACCAATGGGATATGTGCTACAATGGAAAGATGAACAGAATTCGCGGTCAGTACATATCACATGTCATCATTTTGATTTTCCTGACTCTCAACTTCTGCCCTTCCTCCTGTTTCATCTCCCTCAAACTTCTGAGGTTGTTTGTGAATCTTCGTGCAATATTTATTGCCACACCGAACAGGGCCATGACGTGGTGGGCAGTGGCGGATCCAGGACTTGGCCGAAGAGGGGGCCCAAGGTATCCGCCCCCCCCCCCCCAAAACAAAACAACAAATACAACAACAACAAAGTCCTGAAGCTGTGAAGAGCAGTTGTTTTTAGGGTCCGGCGGATTCTGCCGGCAGAAAAATTGACAGAATTCGGTACTTTTTCTGGTAAGTTTTATGGATGTTTGGTATGTGGATAAAAATACTATAGTATGGAGCAGAATTCGAGGAATTGCCCGCCATAAGGTTTGTATGATTCTGCCAATTTCACTGCTTTTCGAGCAGAATATGCCACCTTTTCGAGCAGAATCCGCCGGTTTCTAGTTTTATTCCATTCTCACGACATTTTCAAACTGCACTGGAACATTTCCACTCGACAGCGGCCGCGACGGACCTTTGGACGGCTCTCCAACGCGAGCTCTCTTATCTACCGGTCCACTGAAGAACGACCTGATGTCAGACCCTTTCCTCTTCATCTCATATCTGAAGGTAACCCGTTGGCTACAAGCGAAGTAGAGAGCTAGAGAGCGTATACTTGTAGTTTCTGACAATTGAAAAAGAAAAAAGGAAGGACGAAGTCGACAGCACCGTGCACCAAACAGGACTTCAGCCCAACGCGATCGCTGCACTATGTACCAGGCCCTGCATTTTTGGCACGTTTTTCACATGTTTGAAGTGCGGCCGTGTCCTCAGGTCGCAGTGCGTACAGTAGTTGTACACCGGTACACAGCGCGCTGACTAGTACAGACTCATGCTCGGTGCGTGACACCATGTACCGGAGTGATCGGACACGTATAAAAGTACCCAGCACGCGTGACCCACTTGACACGCCAAGTAATTTCGAGCGCTCATTCTACAGTCTACTGTAATCCTAGACCAAGGTCGAAATTTTCAAAGGGGGGGCCCAGGCCCCCTGGGCCCCCCCCTGGATCCGCCACTGGTGGGATGACCAGTTTCCCTATGTGGGCTTTGGACTTTCATGTGCGTCTCCCATTCAATGTGTGTGTGTGTGGGGGGGGGGGGGGTGCTTTGTCTGGAACCGAAAATATTTCACATGCACGCCGAGTGTCACTCGAGTATGTACGTGACTGTTGCTAGTGCATGCTCTTGGTATCGTGTTTGGTTCCGTGTTCTGTGCCATAGTCCAGGGAATCATGTGCTTGCTATGGCAAGTTAGTTTGCAAGCGTCCTATGAACTGCGCCATTGTGACAGTCTGTGGTCTTTCCTGCTTATGGTTGTGCCTTTGCAGCTGGGGCAGAGAAGATTATGGCTGACGAGCAAGATCTCATTGGTATTCCAGCTGGTCCACCGTCAGTTCGCAAGATCGACGAAGAGCTAAGAAAAACGATTTAGATTTCCGCTCACCCGGCATCGTATGATTGGTGTCGCCATCAACATGAACATGGAGATTCTGCTCTGCTATCCAGACTGGTTTCTCAATAGGCAAGTTGTACACTGCTGGCCTCGGCTTTCACACCACTGTAGTGCAGTGTGTAAAAGCCAGATTAACTTATAGAACTTTGCACCGATTTCTAGGTTTTTTTGTTTGTTTGTTTGTTGTTTGCGGTCGTTTCAATGCTGTCTATTTGAAAACCGCAATAGATTTGTGCGCCTCATGATATGGCATCCCCACAGCATTCCTTTCTTATTCTACTTTTTATGTACTGTCAAGACTCAGACCACTTCCATGTGCTCTGCATATCATACATTAGTTTATAAATGACTTTGGGATACCATTTGTGTCCAAGCATCTGATAATGATATACGCTATGCTGTGTGCATACTAGCGAGTGCGCTATCCATTCTGTGCAGGGTGCATCTCACCGCACTTGGGCACCACTGCAATCTGCTGAGCGTCCTTGATTGTGCACTCGCGGATGGGTCCCTCTGCGCATACATCCACATTTTCGAATCATGTTGAAGAAGTGCAATGCATGCATGTACATGTACAATTAATTAATGCACAGATGCCACCTCGACCACCATGGTAGTCCTACCAGTTCCCCTTGAAAAGCCAGTAGAAGTGACTGAATTGGTCCGGCCATCGGAACATAAGTAACACAAAACACATTGCATTCGTTTTGATCGGCTTTCATTGAACATCCCTCGTCCAGAAAAAAACCGAAAAGCAAACCATAAGCCGGAGTAAAGTCAGCATAATTGTTAAAATCAGACCAGTACATGTACCAGTACAAACTACATGACAGCCAATGATGGCACAATCGTTGAAACATGACAAAAACACCAGTCCCAGTTATCTTCCTGGAACAAAAAGAAAACACACTGTCAAACATACTGTACATGTTGAAAAGAGGAGGTAAAATAGGGTACAAATAAAACAGAAATGTGTTCATATGAGGTACACATGACCACGACAGAACACAGCAGACCACCAGTTAGTTGCAGCCTGGAGAGTAAAATGGGATAACGTTAAAACAGAGTCTGCTGTGATGACCTTGCAAGTGGCCATGTAAATGGAACAACTGGCGAACGAGCAACGAATAAACATGCTGGCATTGGTGATTTGAAAGATAACCTGTTCATCTGGCTAATATATCAAGTACTAAATGACAAAGAAGAAATTGGACGGGGGGGGGGGGGGGGGGAGTACGCGCGCGCGTGTATGTAGCATCAGCAGACGTAGACAAGCAGCTTAGTGTAAGTGGAGAATAAGTCTAAAGATACACAAGAACTAAAAGCGGAGAAGGTGAATAACATATTGCCAAATAAGGTATTGACACAGCAACTAGAAAAAGAGAGAATCATCAGCTCCGTGAACAAAGTAGTTATCTACTGGCTTGTGCACCCGCTGCTGACTTTGCTTCGGTCGGCGCATTCGCTACGACCAGAGCGCCAGATGCATAGCTAACTGAGCTGTCGTCTGCGGATGTGGCTTTACTGGACTGGGCATACTTTGTAAACTTCATTGACGGTTGCAGTGCAGGGTAGTCACGTCGCATGACGTCAACCGCCTGCGGTGGGTAACAAGGAACAGGCACAGACAAACAGAGCATAAAAAGCAAATTGAAGAAGAAAGAAATGTGCGTAATTGTACTAGGTCGCTTTAACAGGGGCATTTTAAAAGGAGTAACTCAAAGTAAGTAGAAACAAGGCTTATCTACAACCTATATTACCACAGCACTTTCACTAGCAGGGGACGATGGTGTCAGTAGACTCAGTGAGTCAAGAATGTGAGATTTTACAGGGTCTTCCCTGACCTGAGTCCTATGCCACAAAGCAAGTACAAGCACCAGTACTCACATTCAAGAAGACTCCTATCGGATGGCGCCCACAAATTGTGTTTTCTGTTCGCAACAGGTACGAGGCAAAGTGCCTGGGGTTGAGGCTCTCAATGATTTCCATGCCCTGAAGGGAAACAGAGAAAGACACACTCTTGTAATCCAGCCACATGGCTAACTGTACACTTCTAAAAATAAACCGTATCTCATAGGAAACACAGCCAGACATACAGTCCACACGCAGGCACACAGACAGACACACACACACACGCACGCGCACACAAACACGCACACACACACACACACACACACACACACACACACACACACACACACACACACACACACACACACACATATAATGATTACATAATAATAATTATATATACACACACACTTGCTGGATCTTTGTCAATCATTGTTTCATACAAATTTTGGAAGTGCGCCACAGAAACATCCAGCAACCAATTTGAAAAAATCTGCTGTAGAGGTCTCAGTCCTGATCGGGTAGACCAGCCTGTCCACATACAGTGCGGATCGGCTATAGGGTTGTCGGCTATAGTAATATACCTCTTGTAGTGATCGTATTCTCAAATTCATTTTCGTAAACCACCCCTTTCTATACATATCGGATCGGCTATAGTAATAATCGGCTATAGTAATATATCGGCTATAGTGATACGATTTCTGTGTCAAAATGATCTTACTGCATGCATTTTTCATCGGCTATAGTGATGATCATAAAAAAGTATACATCGTACATGGCGAGATCTGATCGCGGCAGCCAGGGCTTAAGCGCTGGTACGAGTATGATATCCCTCGGAGAAAATTCGAAATGTTTGGCGTTGGCTGTGCTTGTTGTTTCGGGGCATCCTCGAGCGAGATTGGAGGCAGTAATGAGTACCAGCGCTGAAGCGCTACCGTGGTCTCCGCCGAGATGTTGGAGAAGGCATTCAGGTAACAGCGAAGACGATCAGGGACGCGGAGAAGCTTCTCCGTGACATACGACATCACGCGTCGATCGACCTGCCACTTGGAACGGTTTAAGCGGTGATGAGTCGAGCGATGGCGACCCAGACTGAGACTCTACTCCCACTAATCGATCCTGTAGATATTGTTGATATGTCGATTGAATGTGTTGAAGTGTTTCTCATCCAAAAGAACACATTCCTTGAAAACTCATGTCAAAAAGTCACGAAGTTTTTGCTTCCGCAGGAAGTAGCTCTGCCCGGCGCGTATTGAACAGTCACATGCACAGCACGCTTCTGCTCGCTGCACTGATTCGAATGACACCATACACGCATTTGTCAGGCATACCTAAGTATGCATATCGCCTATAGTAATATATCGCCTATAGTGATATTTTCACGAAAATCAAACACCAACGCTATAGCCGATCCGTACTGTACATTGTACATGTAGAAGCAAATTACTGTCCAGGACTCCCCCCCCCCCCCCCCCCCCCTCTCCCTGCAAGTGGAATCTCTCTCGGCAATATGACAGCAAATATGCAATACAGAGCAGCAGCGTGGGGATGCCTGCCATTTCAAAAGAAGGCGGAAGAAAGAAGAGTCTGCTCAGGCCATGACACATGTGCACACACACACATATTTGCTACAAGGAAGGACTACAAGTGGCACTTTCCCTTCGAAACCCAGGTTACACACACACACATACAGTTGTACATACCTCTTTATCCATACACTCAATAGATTCATGGATCTTGCCCTTTGTTTTATCATATTCTACGTATCTGAAGCGCTTCCCTGCAGGCAAAAAGCAAAACATTACAACAACAAAACTCAGATTCCGGTGAAGCTAACAAACTGCACATCCAACATGCAAACAAAACACACTGCACATCAGGCACATCATACACGTACATGTACTTCAAAGTACATAAAAAAAAGTAGTTCCAAGCCAAGGCAGGCATTCCACTCTACACCCGGTACATTTTAGTATGCCGAGACCTGTGGTCGGCTGAGCTTAACGGGCCCCACCACCACACTCCATTATTCAACAAAAAAACCTAGAACAACAGTGAACTGTGGTCGCACCGAGAAAATGGCAGCTGATTGCGTGCAAATTCTGCTACACATGTGATATTATGGCAAAGAGAAAAAAAAGCACTGCTTGAAGCAAGACACATGCAAGACGATGCAGCACATCAGCTGTACCATCGCAAGAGCAGGATGTCACCACATACCCCAATGGCAGAAGTCGGATGACACAACGAATAGATTCTCGTCATCAGCGAGGTACTTGGCAAGGATAGCGCCATACTTCGCCTCCGTGTCGTGACTCAAGCTACCAACTAGAATGGGGACTATTGTGAAATTATCACGACGACTGTAGTCAATTGACAGAAAAAAAAGCACAGCAGGACAAAGAGATAATAGAGATGAGGACTTGCATTCTGAATTGCGAGACTTTTCGAATGTAGAGAGCAAGGGTTGATAATGCAGTCAGACTTTCAGAGTCTGTGGTGAAAGATGACGACCTGGATCACACTGCGGTACTCCAAAAAATCCAAAGTTCGTGTCAAGTTTGTGTGGTGTAAATAGTTCGTATGATTCTCTGCTCTGCATGCAGCCTGAAGCAGGAGGTCGTGCTGGGAAATTATGACACTCCACGGTTACATCATGTACAGCCAACCTTGCGAAAAAAGACCCTCGATCGAGAATGAGACAAGTGTCGTTGTTCGGGGAGTTGTCGTCATTCGCGAGGTTGAAAGTAGGCAGTCAAATGGTCACTTATTAGTTGAGGGAAGTCTGAAGACTGTATAATTATTATTATAATTATTAATTTTCGCGAGTTGTTGTCATACCCTAGGTTGTTATTCAATATTCACGAAGTTGACTGTACTGTACTTAGTTAGGACGACATGCTGATGAAATGCAAAACCTGCACAGAGAATAGCACAGCTGTTCTTGGCATCACTAGAACGAAGCAGTTTGCTATGTATGTGTACAATAGTGGCACAGAATGTGTAGCTGAAGTCTTGGAACGAAGACAACAAGCATGCAGAAAATCAGCATGGGGACAGCTTTCATGCGTGTACGTGCCAAGAGCCAGATGGTGGAGAATTGCAAGTGCAGTTCACAGTTCGCCGTTCGCAGTTCTTACCTTTCCATAATCTTGGCTATGTAGGGCAAGTGCATTTCCATGCTATGCTCTGCCTCGTCATCACCATGAGTCATGGAATCAAACGAAGCCGCGCCACGCAGCTCTTGATAAACTGTGGAAAGAAAGAGAGGATCGAATCATTCGAATGTGACCCGTACATACATGAATTTAATCACGGCCAGAATGTCCAAGTGACACGGACAGGCTGAGTGCCAAGCAAGCAGACGCACATGCACACCGCCATAGCTCACGTACCTGTTCTCAACCTCTCGTTCTCCCTCGCTCCACTACAATGATACCACACCCCTCCACAAGTCAAGCAAAGCAGTCTGAGAGCCTCAGCCATGACTCACTTTTCTTGTTAATGGTGAGGTTGTACAGAGGAGTTTCATAAGCGTCGACGGACGCCAGTGCACAAGTCTTCAGATAGTAATGATGAGACGGGCCGAGGATGAAAACACATTTTCTGCAATTGCACAAACGTGAGCAGCAGTCAGTGGCAAACACAGAGCGACACATTGATCAATGCACATAAATATGGAATATTTCCAGCTTCAGCACTTGTAGCGCACAGATTCAAGTACAGGCTTCAATCACATACACAGCTACATGTCCAGGGTGCTTGACATTGTGAAAGATTCAGCAGCAAAGCAGAAGAAAATGACCAAAACAACAAAATGCAGCAAGTACAGTAACCGTTGCACTAGGTGAACTTTGACCTAAAGTGCAAAGCTGGCGCCCTGGACCAGTTCCGTTGACATCACCGCATTTTTTACAAGCGTACCTCCACCAGCATTCCCATCAAATCCAGGGTTCCAGAATATGCATTTTAGGTTGGAAATAACAATAGCACAACTGTAGAATGACATGGGGCTTCACTGTACAAGACCACTCAATATGTCACATGACATCAATGTTATTTGCAAGCAATACAGTAACACCATCCAAATCGTTGACATTACGCAAATGTGGATTGGTCTCACAAAGTGTTCCGATAACCAATCTATGCCTGGCTACTGTCCTGTGCAGTTGTGCAAATATTAGCGGGGTCAAAATGTGCAACAACCGGCAAGGATCTTGTCTGACGTCAACTTACACTTTTTCTGGTACAACCTGGCGGTAAGCGAACGCAGCGCATGGACCGCTATACGAGTAGCCAGCATGCCTTTTAACACATCTCGTCAAGGACAATATCAGCAGGAGATCGAGAGCAGTGATCACACATACCACAATTTACTACAGTAGTACCTGTACTGGTACTATTTTACGGTACAGTAGATCTCCCTTAATCAGGGCACGTTGGGATCGAGCAGTGCCCGTAACTAGGAACTGCCCGTAACTCAGAAAAAACACATGTACATACTTATTACATACTGCATGCAAGAAAACATGTTTTATGCCAGTCGATAGTTTAGGGGGGCGGGGGCGTTTTCGCTGAAAAGCCAATTTTTGCGACTCCAGGTAGGTCTGAAAAAGGTTCTCGGTAGACGGGTGTGCCTAAATAATTTAATTCGGCGCGTGCGGATTAGGGCAGTTTTACTGTGATTCACACCTACGAACACAGTGATTCAATGGTCCAAGGCCACATTACAAATTTAATCATTTGCTGGTATTTCCGGTACATGTGCACGAGACTGTGCCACTAGCCACAGCCATTGACCTACAAGCTGTACTGTTGCATAATGGAATTGGAAGGCCGCAGAGGACACCGAACATACACAGGAATTCTCTGTGATGAAGAATGATGGGTACGGTGCTATACGACGACATGAACAACATGCTTGAAACAAGTAAACAAGCAGGGGCTAATTGAAATCATGTACATGAACATCAAACTATCTATTCTCTTGTAGATGGGTCTGTTCCCAGTCAGTGCGGTGAATGGTGTTCTCTTCGTTTTATACAGTGTACAATCATGTTCTAGATTGCCAGTTGCTACATACCCTAAAAATCTAAATTCAACCATTTTTAAATTGCAAAGAACGAGCTGAATTGACACGTGTAACGGCTTTTTTGTGACAATGTGAAAACAATGACTGAAACTGTTGTTGCCTTGTCGCTTATTTACGTAACTCACTCTTTTAGTTTGTAGTCTTTTGGGTGCTGAGATGGTTGCACTAGTCTGAGGAGACTGCGGAGCTCCGTTCATCCTATATTCCCCATCAAATTCACATACCTCCACCGAAATAGGAAGAGTGAGCCCTACTACAATAATGATTGTAGATCGGGGTCTGCATGGAAAATTTCACAGGAAGCATCCTTTCGTTCTTATTGAGGGACAGGCGAAGATGAAACTTTCAGAACTGGTAGTTTTCTGGGTGCTGTGGCGAATGGTGTTGATCCGAGAAGGCTGCGATGCACCATTCAACCACATGCGGAGTGTCCCAGCTTCCTCGGACCACAACCATTCGACTCAGCACCAAGAAGGCTGCGAGTGGCGAAATATTGATTTTATGCTGTACGCAATTCTGCCTGTGGTCATGCACAACGTAGCCCATATTTGGTCAAAACCAAGGCATGTGCGTGTATGCAAGCAGCCTTTCTTGGCACTGAAAAGCTGTGCGACCAATGCCTCCACTGTACATCTGCCTGCCATCACATCAATCATTCAGCTACACCTCAGGGTGCTTGCTGGACAGTGAAGGATACGGTGCTATAATAGCACGAGCTGGTGCATGAGATGGACTGGCATTCTCCAGCCACGCTTTCAATTTCGACGAAAGCACGTCACCTGAAGAAGTAGATATTCAGACCAAAATAGAATGAATAAAGACTTGCAGGAGTGCTTGTGGTGGAAAGATATTTCGTGTGCGAACAAACAAGGGCAAATGAACTTACCCTGGCTGTCATACCAGCTGCCTGCGTGGGTAGCCTTCCTTGTCTTCGAATGCTGATATGATGCAGTCATGGCAGACAGGCAAACCGTTCACCAAGGCTTCTTTGACGGGCACATAAGAAGTCGTGAGGTTCTTCAGAAAAAAAACAAAGTCAGTGAATGAAACATGGATCATTATTTTCATTTTTTTGGTTTTTTGATTTGAAACAGATTCACGATCACAAGCAAGGCGCATGTACATGTCGTCATCATGGTCATGGACTCTTAGTCGTGACGTCAAGATTGGTTGGATTGAACCAGGGAGGGCTTGAAAGTGATGACGTCAAAAACGGCCAGGGAGTAGTAAGTTGACATCAGATTTCTATTTTGGATCCACTAAGGTGTGACTTTGCTATTGCCTCAGTATGTGGGTGCATAGCAACCCACTCATGTCGTATGCAGGGGTGAATTTTACTTCGCCACCAGTTGTAACCCCGCCCCCAGTAGCCAAATCAGTCAGTTTCACTGGCTACATCACCTTGCTGTGAGTAAGACGACTTGAAATGTGCTTGGATCCATACAAAAACTGGATCCAAGTGGATCCAGTTTTTGAATTTTTGAAATTGTTGCTATGCTGTGACGTAGCACTTTCAAGCCCTATACAGCAGCTGTACATGGTATTGTACTACTCCCTGGATTGAACTAACTAAATAAAATATAAAGAAGGGCTGAGGCTTCCTGCAGCTTCATCTGTGAAAAGAATTCGGGTGGACACACCCATTCCCATAGCGCTACATATCACTTCAATATCACTGAATAATTATAATATGAGGCGGGTCACTCAAAAATGTTGGTTTGCGTTGCGCAAACCGTAGTTAACCAGCACGCCACGGGCCGCGCCCCCGCAGGGGAATATTCCCGCAAGATGACTTTAGGTGACCATACGCACTCGGCCGTGCCGCCGCAGTCGACTGGCGCAAGCACGCACTCTTGCAGAGTTCCGCATTCGGGTCGCACTCGCGTACGACATCCCGTATGAGCCACCCTTCGCCTGGCGGATGCATCCGTAGACGGCTCATCTACTGCTGGCTGGTGTAATTTTGCCAGTTGTCTGTTTTGCTGCGAGTGCTCGCCACGCAATTTTGTTTTCTATTCCTCAACATTTAGAACTTTAGTATGGCTTTCTCAGCAGCCCAGAGGGACTCCATCGCCGAGATTGTGGCTGCCAGCGTTGCAGCAGCACTTGGCAACAGCCCGCCGGCCGGACACCACGCGGCTGACTCCGAGACTGGAGCAAACGGTATGTTCCCGGATGTAATGCACCACACCCCCGCTTGTATTGCGCATGTGGCCCCAGAAGCCATTGACAAAATAAAACGGATCGAGTATGTCGATATTGCTTGTCTGCTGCCCCCAAAGCCGGGACCAGCCGCCGAACCAACCCCCAAGAGATTCCGGGTAGATGACGACGGGGCACTGGCAGTCTGCGCCGCTCCAAAACGGAAAATTGAAAACTTGGCCACGTGGATCGAGGCGTGGTCCATTTTCAGCCTGATTGCCATAGGCGAACATCACCTATGCGCCGAAGCCCTGATGATTCACCAACTCCGAATCATCCAGGCCGCCGGCAAGTACCGCTTCGCAGCAGTTGTAGAATTCGACACCAGGGCGCGGCAGGCGCTGTCGAAAGATTTGTCCCGGTCACTGGCAGACCTGGACACTGAGCTCTACACGACCTGCTTTACCGGGCAGGCACTCCCCTTTTGCAACAACTGCAAGAGGCTGGGGCACCTGACCGCCTCCTGCACAACGCAGCCCTTTCGGAGCAGGCCAAAGGAGCAAGGTGTCAGCTCCAGCGCAAAACCAAACGAGACCTGCCGCCGTTACAACTACGGCACCTGCGTCGGCTCGTGCAAGTTTCGCCACGCATGCATGTTTTGCTCGGGAGAGCACCCAGCTTCCGCCTGCCCAGCCAAGAAATAGCGATGCCGCGAAGGCAGCCCCGGCAGTATCCTCTCTTAATAGTCTTATTTATAATATTGCACCGCACACACCCATCCACATTGATGTATTGCACGATGAATTGCGCACGCACCCCGACCCCTCTTTTGTTCTTGCTTTGATTAATGACTTGCGTTTTGGCTTTCGCATTGGTTTTACCGGGCCTCGTAATGTTTCTGTTCATAGTGCTAATCTGTCCTCTGCAACAGCTCACCCCGAAGTCGTTGACCAATATCTCGCAACTGAATGCCAGCGGGGCCATACGGCCGGTCCCTTCACAGCTCCGCCATTCGCCTGCCTCCGCACATCAGGAGTCGGCGTGGTCCCGAAAAAATCAGGCGGGCACCGGTTGATCATGCACCTCTCCGCCCCGCAGGGGAACAGCGTGAACACGTTCATTGACCCTGACCAATACCGCTTCAAACTGATTACGATCGACTGCATTGCCGATCATGTTCGCAGAACAGGCCCCTGCGCACTGATAACCAAGGTGGACCTGAAGCACGCGTTTCGGCTCTGTCCAGTACACCCCGACGACTGGCCACTGCTTGGCATGCAATGGAGATCGAAGTATTACTTCGACACAGTCTTGCCGTTCGGTCTGCGGTCCGCCCCTAGCTTGTTTAACCGCCTAGCAGACGCGCTTGAGTGGATCCTACGCCACAAGTACAGCATACCCGCACTCGAGCACTACCTCGACGACTTTGTTTCGGTATCACCACCAGCCACTGTGGTGCCATCGTCGACAGCCGCAGTCCACAAGGCCACGATCCTTCAGGTGTTCGACAACCTGGGTGTCCCCACTGCAGTTGGCACCGACAAGGTGGTGGGTCCATCCACGTGCGTCACCGTGTTGGGCATCGAGATTGACTCGGCCACCGGGGAACTCCGCCTTCCCACTGACAAGCTCCGCGCGCTGCAACATCTGCTGCAGTCATGGTCCACCCGCCACACCGCCTCACGGCGGGAACTCCAATCTCTAGTGGGCCACCTGTCTTTCGCAGCAAAGGTTGTTCCAGCTGGACGCACCTTCACTAGACGGCTCATTGATGCATGCACTTCCGCTCACAGCTCATCGCCCATCGTCCACCTGAGCAGCGATGCCCTAGCCGATATCCGGTGGTGGCAGGAATTCCTTCCCGTCTGGAACGGCAAAGCCCTTATGCGCGACCCAGAGTGGTCTAGGTCACCGGACCTTGAGTTGTTCACGGACGCATCCGGCCTAGGCTTCGGTGGCTTCTTTCAAGGTCGCTGGTTCGCCGGCGCATGGTCCGCAACGCAACAGACGCCGCCATACACCTCCATCATGTGGAGGGAGATGTGGCCAATCTCCCTCGCCTGCCAGCTGTGGGGACCGCTTTGGACGCAGAAGAAGATCCTGCTCCACTGCGACAACGCTTCCGTGTGCGCTGCCTGGGAGTCGGGCACCTGCCGGCACCCAGGAGTCGTGGCGCTCATACGCAGCACCCTCCAGACGGCCGCTCGCCACAACTTCTGTCTGCTTATCCGCCACATCGCCGGAGTGGACAACGGTATCGCAGATGCCCTATCCCGCGCTCAGTTCCCACGGTTCCGCCTCTTGGCGCCCGGGGCCGACCTCAGTCCGTCGTCACTCGCAAACATCCACGCCGCAGCGTGAGGAAGTCGCCATCCAGGGTCCGCCGTTACCGAGATTGGACGCTCTGCTCCTGAGACCACAGAACTTTGCTTCTGCCCCCGTGTTTTCTTTTGTTTCCTTTACTTTTTCCGCTGTGTATCGCTGCTCGCACAGCCTACTGCCACGCCCCACCCGTTGCACCTCTGCACTAGTTGTTAAGCCCTCGCCGGGGTGTTACTGCCTATCATTTCTGCCTCAACCCTGTGTGCTTACGGATTGTCAAGTCCTTTAGAATCGCATCCCTGTGTGCTTATGGACCGAGTCAAGTCCTCTAGATTTGCCGCCCGGTGTGCTTAGGGACTGAATCAGGTCCCCTAGACGCCTGCACTTTCTTTGGGAGCAGTTCGGTCCCGCCGCTGCCTAGGGAGACCACCGCAATAGACACATCTAGATGGGGAATCAAATAGGCAAGCCGCAAGCAAAATCCGCACGCCTCATGGCAGTAGGCCTCCGCCGGTCAGAGAGCCCCGTTACACCTAGGATCATGACTGCGCTCATGGGGGTGGGTCGTACGAAGCAGGGTCACTCGCACTGACTGAATTTCTTTGTCCTTTGTTGTGTTGATTCCAGGCTCGCTGGCCGTTGCCGCATGCAACCGCTCACATGATGGCTCGCCAGCCCAGATCGCTCATCTATCCGCAGAAAAGCAACCTCCCGCAGGAGGGCCACCGCAGTCGCTTCCTCCGCAACGTACCGCTGGCCCCAGTCAGCACGCAGGGCTAGCTATCGTGTTTCTCGCTCGCTTCCTAGCCGCTGTCTAGGGCAGGTGGTGATGGATGTGCGCATGTTTGTGTATATGCTTGTGTTTATGTGCGCGCATGTGGGCATGTGCGCTGCTATACGCGGTCACTGGTGGATGCATGTGGCACGCTATCTCTTCTCCTGTGTCCTCTCTGCCAGGCTCGCCAGCCGCCGCACTTTCCGCACGAGCCGAACAACTCATATCCAATTCAGTGGCCGCAGCCACGCAACACACATATGCCCCGGGCTGGCACGCATTCCGCAAGTTCATGCAACAGATTCACCGCGACCCGCTGTCACCGCGTCACGATGACATCCTGCTATTTGCCGCTTCCATGTCGCATTCTGTCAGTGCCGGCACTTTGAAAGTATACCTGGCCGCAGTCAGATACAACCTCCTCTGCAGGGGAGGACCTGTCGAAGTCCTTCCATCCAGCCGGCTCACCGCTCTGGTGAAAGGCCTGGAGAGAGAACGCGCATCGCTCCCACGGCACGCAACTGCCCAGCCTCGGAGACAGGCTATCACCGCCGCACAACTCAAGGCACTACATCTTTTCCTGCAGCGTTCCGCTTATAGCCCTGGCGACACGCTCATGCTATGGGCCGCATTGACGACAGCATTCCATGGTCTGCTGCGAGTTAGCGAGTACACGTCCCCGTCGCCAGCAGGGTCGGGTACCCTGAAAACTCTCAGGCGCGCTCACCTCGTGCTCTCTCAGGCCACAGCCAGCTTACGGCTTCAACGCACGAAGACATCGCAGCTGACAAGCGGTGGCGAGGTTGTGCTGCATCGCCATGCAGACCCGCAAATATGCCCCGTCCTGGCCCTCGAGGCATACGTCAGATCATGCGCATGGGGTAGTGACGAACAACCTCTCTTCAAGTTCGGCAATGGACGATGGCTCACGCCCAATGACATCAACGTAGTGTTGCGCAGGGTTCTGGGCCCCAGCTACAGTAGCCACTCCCTCCGTGCAGGTGGCGCAACGCACATGGCGAACCAAGGTGCCCCGGAGTATGCCTTGATGGCAGCCGGGCGGTGGTCCAGCGGAGCTTACCGCACGTACGTTCGCAGGCCTGCAGGCATGCCGCGGCGTTACTGAGCCACGGGTCGCAAGCACCGCACGCCCCCCTTTTCTTGGAGGCACGGGCTCGGCCGATGGGCACGAAATCCGCATGGTGCACATCCATCGGCTGCCGCAGACAATACAATTAATATACTTGTGGGTACTACCGAGTACTTAGTGGTCATGCAGTTGCCATAGCAATGTACTGGTACACCCAGCCTTTATGATTGTTACATGACCCCATGGGTCGTCTTTCAAACGCTCTTTCATAGCCGATAGATGGCGTTATTTGTTCCTATCATACTATGTTACAGATGGGCGGCCTTAGACGGCCCAGTCCGATCATTTCACGCGAACTATGTTATACGTCATCATGATCACAATAATCATGTCGTGCTCACGTTCAATATAAGCTTGCGACACCCCACTGGCTCATCTCTTCTGTGGTGTGAGGGTTAAATGTTGGTTTGCGTTGCGCAAACCGTAGTTAACCAGCACGCCACGGGCCGCGCCCCCGCAGGGGAATATTCCCGCAAGATGACTTTAGGTGACCATACGCACTCGGCCGTGCCGCCGCAGTCGACTGGCGCAAGCACGCACTCTTGCAGAGTTCCGCATTCGGGTCGCACTCGCGTACGACATCCCGTATGAGCCACCCTTCGCCTGGCGGATGCATCCGTAGACGGCTCATCTACTGCTGGCTGGTGTAATTTTGCCAGTTGTCTGTTTTGCTGCGAGTGCTCGCCACGCAATTTTGTTTCCCACCCGCCCACGCCTACCGGACGGAGGGGAGGCACGGGCTCGGCCGATGGGCACGAAATCCGCATGGTGCACATCCATCGGCTGCCGCAGACAATACAATTAATATACTTGTGGGTACTACCGAGTACTTAGTGGTCATGCAGTTGCCATAGCAATGTACTGGTACACCCAGCCTTTATGATTGTTACATGACCCCATGGGTCGTCTTTCAAACGCTCTTTCATAGCCGATAGATGGCGTTATTTGTTCCTATCATACTATGTTACAGATGGGCGGCCTTAGACGGCCCAGTCCGATCATTTCACGCGAACTATGTTATACGTCATCATGATCACAATAATCATGTCGTGCTCACGTTCAATATAAGCTTGCGACACCCCACTGGCTCATCTCTTCTGTGGTGTGAGGGTTAACCATTCTATTCCTGATGCCTCGTCGCGTCCCTGGTGGTAACAGTTTGGCATGGAAGTTTTAACCTCATTTAGAAAAGCGATCCTGTCAGCTTTTCTATTATTGTGTTCACATGGCAGAAAAAACGACACCGCTATGCTACGTAAGTTTCTACGTAAGGTGCTCGGTACTTCACTTAGGCTACGTAAGTTTCTACGTAAGGTGCTCGGTATTAGATCTACCAACGCGTGGTAGCCGCATGCTGTGCACGTGCACGGCAGACATTGTGTTGCATGCAGTGCAGTCCGTTTTCGGATGTGCATGCGCGAGGAACTTCCTTCTTTGGAACTGCTTCTTGCATGAGCTGTTTCGGATATTTCGTGTCCTGGCTTATTTCGCTTCGGCTCTGCTGAGACCTCTTTTCACGGAATATTACTCAATGACAGGTGAGTTGACCAGTTCCCTTTGATTCATTTGCTTGTGTTGACTCTTTCATTTACGAAAAGTGGGCTGATTTTAGGTGGAATACAATAAAATTAATAATGGAAAAGCTGACAGGATCTCGTTTCTATACTATTAACTTTTCTGCTGTCGAGGCCTCCTTTTACGGGATACTCAATGACAGGTGATCTCTGAATTGACCAGCTTCCTTCGATTCATTTGCTTATGCTCACCCTTTCATTTACGGAAACGTGTGCTGTTGTTATTCGGATTTAGATCCATTCGTATCTCTTTGCCCTTGCCAACAGTGTGCGAAGAACGCGAGTTCACCTTCTTGACGGTAAGGCTTATGTTGCTGCTGAGGCTTAGATGTGTTGTCGAAATACTCATGTTCATTGTACATTGGTAGTACGTTACAAGTAAGGCACTGGTCATGATTACTTCCGGCATTCCGTGCTCCGATCATAGGGTAGAATCTGAATCAGTGGCATAGCATCGTTGGCAGTTCCCAATCTGGAGGGAAAGGTTCAAGGACGCATTGGCCGAGTATTAGTATGCAAATTAAATTCGCATATCAGGGAAAATCTCCATTATGGAGAGGTTCATGCATTCAGTGACTTGTTTGCTTCATACGAAACAAGCCAATGGGTGCAGTCTCGTGAAAATCTCGTACGATCGGATTTGTTTACTCGAGTCTGGGCTGTTTGATTTGTGAGTAGCGCCGAGATTGCACTGCCCCAAATAAAGTTGCGTGCCGGTAGAGCAAGAATTACGATCTGCAATCTGTTTGTAGTACCTGCAAGAATGTGCTGTACATGTATCGTATTTTCTCTGTTGTTGTTTCAGTTGCCGTCATGATGTTGCTAAAGAAAGGTTCAGTGACTCATTTCTTTCATAAAAGACTAGTCAATGGTTTGGTCTGGCTTCGAATCTTTCGCTGTAGAAGAAATCTATTCGTGTCTCTATTGGAGAAATAATTGTATTCACTCGTTATAAAATAGGGTTAAGACAAACTCACAGAGCAAATGCCATCGGTCCCTTGATGTTCGTCCTAAAGAGGTTTGACTGGATATCATTCATACTCCCCCAAAGTCGTGTAACATATTATTATTATGGAGTGCCTTGTTTATCTCTCAGTACCTCCAACCATATATCCTTGCCCCTTACATTGTATATCCTCAGGATCAGTGTAGTTGTTGGAACGAGGTGTCGAACTCAGCAATGTATATGTTTACATTTTAATACATGTTTATTGTTCCCACTTTGCTGTGTTGTTTTAGACAATCGTGGACTTGTAACACTTTGAAGTCATTGAACCGCTTCCAAAAGTTTTATCGACATCAACAGGATTACGATTTCACTACAATATGATGCTGGATGACCTTATCACGACAACCCATGACTACAATTATAAACACAGAATCAACAAAAACATCTGCGGCACGCACCTTGTTACAATTCTCAAGTAAATCTGATTTAGGGTGTGGACACCTGAATTTTCTGAAAGACAAGACAATTTATGACAGAGTCATGAAATTCTGCAACATCCACAGAATGACCTGCGTATAAAAAAGTATCACCGCCACGACCCATATGATTCCCCTGCGGAAGAACATGAATACATGTATGCAAGACTAGTTCCATTTTCTGCAAGAAAAGGCTTGCACATCAATGCGTAATTGCGTATACTACGGTATTGAATTTGATATGATACACGTACATAGGGGCTCCCGTAAGAAGACCAGAGGTCTGTGGGAAACACCCTAGTAAAATAAAATAATAATAACATGTAGAGGCACTACATGTAGGCCATCATTTATTTGGGCATTCCATTGGTGACACAATTATATCCTTTAGCCAAAAAAACAAAAGAAATTATAGCAATAAAAACTGCTTTATGGCAGTTTTCTAAAAAAAGTTATTGTGTTCTAGTCCATGGACCCCGTCTAAAAAGTAAAAAATTAACGAAATGTGATAGCCGAAAATTACAATTTCACACAAAACCTCACAATAATCACACACAGAATGCGAGACGACCTTTTCCCCTCGTGGTCCTCTTTCATATGCATGTACTTGTACAAGTACAAGTGTCGGAATAAACAAGTGTTGAAAGTGTCGTGATTATTGTGAGGTTTTGTGTGAAATTGTAATTTTCGGCTATCACATTTCGTTAATTTTTTACTTTTTAGACGGGGTCCATGGACTAGAACACAATAACTTTTTTTAGAAAACTGCCATAAAGCAGTTTTTATTGCTATAATAGATTAGTGCATTGACTCATGGGGCTCCGTGCTCCCCTCCTAGATCCTGTGCTAGAATTAACACCATAATTATTTGGCATGTACCCTCACTTCGTAGAGCACAACGGCGCGCTCTTCTTCTCCGTGATGTGCACAGTTGCACCTTCTCTCCCCCCCCCCCCCCCCCTCTGTATAGAGGTGACATAACTCGCATCATTTTATTTTTTGGCGCTACACTCTGCGCAACGCCATTCACAGAGCACAATGCGCGCTACCTTCTGCTCCTTCTCCTCCGTGATGTGCTATTTGCGCCTTTTCTCTCTCTCTGTCATGGTCATACTAGGTGACATAATTCGCATCTTTTTTGGCGCTACACTCTGCGTATATACTGCTCTTGTGTGGCTTCCACGGTATAGACCCTTTGCATATGCGGCCAAAAAGGCTGCGTTTTGTACGCCACGCGTCATACCCATGACTCACCATTGTCACGTGCACGGTGTTTCTTCAAAATGGGACATGTCGTGAACATGGTGAAGGAGATTGAATGTTTGGCAATTGAGAATGCCACTTTGACGTCCATATTTTCACTTTCATCGTGCTCTACCACTGGTCTGTATTGATTGTTATGATGGACACGGAGCCTGTAGTCTCATCTGACCCACTGCAGCCAGTAGTTACCCCCAAGTTATCTGTGTATGCCGAGAAATTGGATTCCATTGGGAAGAAACGATATGAAGAGAAATTGTCTTTGCTTTCTGGATTCGACCCAATGCTGGGCGTTCCTCGTGGTGCGAAACCTGTTGAGCCGTGTGTGGAAATGTCTGACCTTATGTCCTACTTGGTCCATGAAACGAGTTTCTGCTCCAAAAAGCAGTTTAAAGCAAAGAAGGGCCTTGACGCATATAACCAGTTCGTATCAGGTTGGGTGAAGGAAGTGAAGTCGTTCGAGTGCTGCGGGAAACATGTCACTGTAGCACGGGTAAGAGTTTTGTTCATCACAATAAATAATCACTCTTCATCGGTAACACTAGTATGGCAGAACTGACAAAACTGAATCTGCTGAGTTGGCTATTTACTCCTGATTAGTATGTGTGTATGAAAGTGGTTCAAATTTTGAACTTATAGGGGAATAATTGATAAACAAATTTCAGCACATGTACTAGATGCGCCACTTACTGTGCCATGAGATTGTGACTTGACGTAGTACTTACTATACCCTTCTTGCGGACATGTCCAGGGCTATATTTCTCAGTATGCATATGTACAAATTATTCCAAATTGTTGGTGAGTGATGAACGTGCATTCCATGTGTTCCATGTGCTCCATGTCTCTCACAGGTCCGTCACTCACAAAGGTTCAGCGAAACACCACTACACTGTTGGCTTATCACAGACCCCGATGGTGTTGTCTGCTGTGCGCACTGCAACTGTATGGCAGGCTTGGGAGAAACGTGCACACATGTTGCTGCTACTCTGTTTTTCCTGGAGGCTGTTCATCGGCATAAGGAACCCGCCGCGACCGTAACTGGAGTGCCATGCCAGTGGAAGGTCCCAACCTTTCAGAAGGAAATGGAGTATGCCAGGGTAGCAGACATTGATTTCTCGTCGCCTCAGCAGAGGCAGGAAGCACTTGATCGAGATGTGTCACCTCCCCCAAGCCCAAAGCGCCTCTGTGTGAAGCTACCCTCAGACGCCGAGAAGAAGTGCTTCTATAAGACCCTTGCGTCCCTGAAAACGAAGCCCGCCGTCCTGTCCGTCATCAAGCCTTTCCTATCAGGTTATGTACCAGCATCAACTTCACCCACCCTCCCGAAGCCACTGAATAGCCTTTATCAAGAGGAATGCCTCGCTATGAGCCATGAGCAGCTTCTTGATGTGTGTGCACAGAGTAATGTGGACATAAGCGAGAGGGAAGTGGCAGCTGTTGAGACAGCTACAAGGATGCAATCTGGCAGCAGAGTGTGGTTTGAACAAAGAGCCGGCCGTGTGACGGCTTCCCGAATGTATGATATATGTCACACATCTGCGCAGTCTCCATCCAGGAGCCTCATCCAGGCTATATGCTACCCCGATCCTCTGCCAAAGGGTGCTCCCTCTACACGCTGGGGACAAGAACACGAAGGCCCTGCACGGGAGCGGTACACTGCTATGATATCTGCCAATCACATGAATTTCGAGGTGTCTGATTCTGGTTTAGTCATCAGCAAGGAGCTGCCATTCATCGCTGCCTCACCGGATGGCATTGTCCAATGTGATTGTTGTGGATCCGGTCTGGTGGAGGTGAAGTGCCCTTATACTCATCGGGGGACTCCATTGGATTCGGCTTCCCAGGACAAGAAGTTTTGCCTGGAAATGGTTGGGAGCAAGTTACAGCTCAAGCGGACTCACGCTTATTATTTGCAAATCCAGACCCAGCTGTATGTTACGGGAGCAGATTTCTGTGATTTGTGTTTGTGCCTCTTCTCTGAGGATGGCAAGAATGATTTACATGTTGAACGCATCTACCCGGACTGTGATGCCTGGAAGGACTTCATTACAAAGGCGAAGAAGTTCTTCTTTGGGTGCATCTTGCCAGAGCTCGTTGGGAAATGGTATACGTCCAAGGGTGCTCGTCTTAGTATTGGCACTACCATGGGCCCTCAACAACCACCACCAATGTTGTCGCCTGCCAGAGAAGCCACATCTTCCTCGACAGTCCAAATGACGACGCAAAGCCTCTCTCTTCAGTCAGCTGCGAGCATCGCCCAAGTCCAGTATCCGATGGCGTCGAGTCTGGCACTTCATTCGCCGTCAATGGTGAAGGCCTGCTGCAAGAGTGGATGCTCCTATTCTTTAGATCTTCGTCCTTGCCGCTGTGGTCACCACTTTCATCATATATGTACGACTGATGAGGATGGAAAGCTGTGTGCTTGCTGTTATACAGCGTACCCCTTTTTATAGTCATTGACGTATTCGTCATTTTGTGTTATTTATGGTGGTAGTGCCACTCATTAACCACTATAGTTTCCCTTGCCACTGGAAATGACCTTAGCATATATAGCTCGCGCGTGTGTGTGTGTGTGTGTGCGCGCGCGCGCGCGTGTGTGTGTGTGTGTGTGCACATGTGTGTGTGTGTACGTGCGTGTGTGCCTGTACGCACAATGAACGAACAGCTTTTCGCTATCATTGCTGTTGCAATGGGCAAGTAACGGGTGTGTGTATGTGTTTATGAAGAAGGATTCCGGTTGTATACCCCAGTGACACAGTACTCTCTTGGCTCCCTGGCCCCTAACTACTGTACTGCGGGCATGACCATTACAAGTTAGTCTAGTAGGATGTTTTTGTTTATAACCTGAGAATGTGGAGAGCATGAACGCGAATGTTTTCTGATTTTCTGAATTTCTTTGCTAAATTTGATTTCTTCTTTGCCTGCCTGACGTACGAGTAGTAGTTTTGTACAAGTATCTCTCCACATCTGCTAATATTAGTCCGTAAAAGCGGCATCCTTCCTTGGCTGTTCCCCAGTCCAATACAATACCACTACCTCACAAAGCATTGTGTTTGCTTGTCTCAACCATGCAGGGAGTGAAAATATATCCCATGCTCTGCTTGCTGTATATTGAAGTCAAGCGAGAAGTAGGTATTGCTGCATGCTAAGAAGCCCCTGGTGTATTGTCACAAGCTAACAATACAGCGGATATAGGGACAAGATTTTGAGGCCCGGAGGCATGTCGTTGTAACCAATGTTGTCTGTACATGTATGTGGGACACAAGACGAGTAAATCGTTATAAATTTTTTCAAACTGTATCTACGGGACTGCATGGCAGCTCTCAGATTGCGGGATAAGATCAGAAGATACAAGCAACAGAGGAAAAAGCCCACAGCCAACATGTTCGGTGTCTCCGCTGTCACCGTGAACAAATCAAGTGAAGCGAAAAAAGATCATGATATGGCAGTGTCATTACAATAGAGGTAACTTGCAAATCTGGAAACTGTAAAAAGGACAACTGTGATTTCAGCAACAACAAAACACACACACACACTCTACAGCCATCACGTTCGGGCTCTCCACCGTCTCCGTGGACAAGTCAAGTGAAGTCGAAACGGGTCATCGGCGCAGGCAACAGGTGTAGTCACTCGAAAGGCACAACCGAATCACAGAGATTGGTCAGGGCACAACATACAGGAATGATACGGCAAATCAAAGGTCGGTCATCTCCAGAGCGACTACGCAGGAAATCAATCGGCAGTATTCCTCGCAAAATAGAATATTTCTTGCGGAGATTCCCAATAACTCGTTCGACGTGGATGCGCACGTTTGCGATGCTGCGGGTGGTATGCACATCATCGGCCGACAGTTGCTTCTTACCCCTTGTGAACGCTGGGATGTGGAGCTTGGCTCCCTGCACGGCAACTAGCTCCTGGATGTCAAAGCCACGGTCTGCAAGGACAATGTCTCCAGGTAAAAGGTTTGACAAGAACTGAGAGTGCTGGGTTAGATACTTGTCACTGACGCGCCCGCCCCACGGCTCGGAGATGAAGGAGATGACACCTTGCGGGGTGATCCCAATCAGCACTTTAATTGTGTTATGTTGTTTGTAGTTCGACCATGTCTGGGCACGGGTGTACAAGTTTGAAGGCCTGTCTATGAACACTTCGAAGCAGTCGATGATTGATGACACTTTCACGCCAAACGCCTCCCTGAAACAAACTGGTGTTGTCGCTTGTAGCTCCTCCCTCCCTGGCCAGACAACCAAATGTGATAGTCGACGGTCCATGGCTGTATACCATTTGGTAAGAATGCGGGAAATGGTGCCAGCCGATACACCCATCCGATGGCCCAGGTCTTGTAATGATGAGTCCAACCGTAACTTCACAAGGGCAACAACCATCTCTTGAAACGGGGACAAGGCACAGCCAAATGAGTCTGGCATTCCCTCACGCACATGCTCGTACACAGCCAGTAACATCTCGAAGGTTGGCAAACCCGTAAAGAACCGCACATCGCTATCATTTTGCAACTTGGCTTGCGTGAACGGCGCGTGACTGGCCAATTTGCCTTCAAGCACCTTGTATTCCGCTGTCAGCTTGGTCAGCCTATCTTGCAAGCCCTTGTTCTCTGTAGATAGCCTGGCCAGCTGCACCTGGACGTCCAAGTTGTTGGAGCTAGCCGTTGGAGCATGGAGGGAAGAAGGTGAGAAGGTGGCTTCCGTTAAAGATTGAAAGGCAAATGTTATATCATCACCAGATAACAACGTCCCCACGCATTTGTCATTGGTGTCCTTACTGCCTTCTTCAGAAAAGTCTAGCTCTTGAACCAGCTGGCCAGGTGGAAAATTGGATAAATCCATGCTCTCCTCCACAAGGACGTCACTCTCATCATCAACATCATGTGGCGGTGACAGATCCAAAGCAGCAGGCCCAGCATCAGGTGATGGTGGTGGTTGTAACGAGGCAACGCCAACATCACACAGATGTGGCGGATCATTGACATCCAATGAAGCTGCAGCCTCTGAATGGGCCTCCTCCACTCTCTGTCTGGCTTTGCGACGGGCATAACGCTCCACTACCTGCTCCTCACTCGCCTTCCTTTTGCCAGGACCAGGCAAATTCTTCGAAGGAACCCAATCTGGGTTTGTTTTGTCCCAGAGTTCAGAAGGGCGGCCGGAAATGAAATGATCGCTGCAAACACGAGCATCATCCAATGTCTTCCCAACTAGGTCTGCTCTGGCTATCGCTGCAATCCACAGCCGTCGCCTCTCCTTGACCAGTTCGATGTCAGCACTTTTCGTTTTCGAGTTCACATTGGGAAGAGAAAACCTCTTGATTTTATCTCGACCCGTCCGCTTCGTACAGCGGGCAATAGAACATATACCCATCACCACAATGGACACAGACTACAGAAATGCAAAAAGCGGACTGCTTGGCAAGGAACAAGCGCAAGAAGAAGGGGAAGAAAACTCTAATATCAATTTGAAAACAATTTATTATAATCGAGGATGGGACATGTCCCAAGTTGCTTCCAACCTAGCACGGGTCCCTGACGTCATGATAATGATGACATAATGCGTACGCTGTGCAAAGGGTCTATTTAGAAAAGCGATCCTGTCAGCTTTTCTATTATTGTGTTCACATGGCAGAAAAAACGACACCGCTATGCTACGTAAGTTTCTACGTAAGGTGCTCGGTATTAGATCTACCAACGGGTGGTAGCCGCGTGCTGTGCACGTGCACGGCAGACATTGTGTTGCATGCCGTGCATGCAGTCCGTTTTCGGATGTGCATGCGCGAGGAACTTCCTTCTTTGGAACTGCTTCTTGCATGAGCTGTTTCGGATATTTCGTGTCCTGGCTTATTTCGCTTCGGCTCTGCTGAGACCTCTTTTCACGGAATATTACTCAATGACAGGTGAGTTGACCAGTTCCCTTTGATTCATTTGCTTGTGTTGACTCTTTCATTTACGAAAAGTGTGCTGATTTTAGGTGGAATACAATAAAATAATAATGGAAAAGCTGACAGGATCTCTTTTCTAAATTTAGCTTTTCTGCTGTCGAGGCCTCCTTTTACGGAATACTCAATGACAGGTGATCTCTGAGTTGACCAGTTTCCTTCAAATCATTTGCTTATGCTCACCCTTTCATTTACGGAAACGTGTGCTGATTTTATTCGGATTTAATAGATCCATTCGTATCTCTTTGCACTTGCCAACAGTGTGCGAAGAACGCGAGTTCACCTTCTTGACGGTAAGGCTTAGATGTGTTGTCGAAATACATGTACTCATGTTCATTGTACATTGGTACGTTACAAGTAAGGCACTGGTCATGATTGCTTCCGGGATTCCGTGCTCCGATCATGGGGTAGAATCTGAATTTTGCAGTGGCATAGCATCGTTGGCAGTTCCCAATCTGGAGGCGAAGGTTCAAGGACGCATTGGCCGAGTACTAACGTTTATAATAGTATGCAAAATAAATTCGCATATCAGGGAAAATCTCCATTATGGAGAGGTTCATGCATTCAGTGACTTGTTTGCTTCATACGAAACAAGCCAATGGGTGCAGTCGTGAAAATCTCGTACGATTGGATTTGTTTACTCGAGTCTGGGCTGTTTGATTTGTGAGTACCGCCGAGATTGCACTGCCCCAAATAAAGTTGCGTGCCGGTAGAGCAAGAATTACGATCTGCAATCTGTTTGTTGTACCTGCAAGAATGTGCTGTACATGTATCGTATTTTCTCTGTTGTTGTTTCAGTTGCCGTCATGTTGCTAAAGAAAGGTTCAGTGACTCATTTGTTTCATAAAAGACGAGTCAATGGTTTGGTCTGGCTTAGAATCTTTCGCTGTAGAAGAAATCTATTCGTGTCGCTATTGCAGTATTGGAGAAATAATTGTATTCACTCGTTATAAAAATAGGGTTAAGACAAACTCACAGAGCAAATGCCATCGGTCCCTTGATGTTCGTCCTAAAGAGGTTTGACTGGATATCATTCATACTCCCCCAAAGTCGTGTAACATGTTATTATTATGGAGTGCCTTGTTTATCTCTCAGTACCTCCAACCATATATCCTTGCCCCTTATATCCTCAGGATCAGTGTAGTTGTTGGAACGAGGTGTCGGACTCAGCAATGTATTTGTTTACATTTTAATACATGTTTATTGTTCCTACTTTGCTGTGTTGTTTTAGATAATCGTGGACTTGTAACACTTTGAAGTCATTGAACTGCTTCCAAAAGTTTTACCGACATCAACAGGATTACGATTTCACTACAATATGATGCCGGATGACCTTATCACGACAACCCATGACTACAATTATAAACACAGAATCAACAAAAACATCTGCGGCACGCACCTGGTTACAATTCTCATGCAAATGTGATTTAGGGTGTGGACATCTGAATTTTCTGAAACACAAGACAATTTTATGACAGAGTCATGGAATTCTGCAACATCCACAGAATGACCTGCGTATAAAAAAAAGTATCACCGCCACTACTCATATGATTCCCCTGCAGAAGAACATGAATACATGTATGCAAGACTAGTTCCATTTTCTGCAAGAAAAGGCTTGCACATCAATGCAAATTGATATGATACACGTACATGTACATAGCCATAGGGGCTCCCGTAAGAAGACCATAGGTCTGTGCGAAACACCCTAGTAAAATAAAATAATAATAATAATAACATGTAGAGTCGCTACATTTAGGCCATCATTTAGGGCATTCCATTGGTGACACAATTATAGGTTCTGATCGGTGGAATATGCTGCCTTCCACTGTTCGCTCTTGTACAGATTATCGCCCATTTGTTCGTTCATGCTTAACCTTTCTAGGGGCTCCCGTAAGAAGACCATAGGTCTGTGGGAAACACCCTAGTAAAATAAATAAAATAAAAATAATACCGGTAATATCCTTTAGCCAAAAAACAAAAGAAATTATAGCAATAAAAACTGCTTTATGGCAGTTTTCTAAAAAAGGTTATTGTGTTCTAGTCCATGGACCCCGTCTAAAAAGTAAGAAATTAACGAAATGTGATAGCCGAAAATTAAAATTTCACACAAAACCTCACAATAATCACACACAGGATGCGAGACGACCTTTTCCCCTCGTGGTCCTCTTTCACATGCAAGCATGTTGGCGCAGTACATGTACTTGTACAAGTACAAGTGTCGGAATAAACAAGTGTTGAAAGCCGTACTATTAGATCTTCAAGTGTCGTGATTATTGTGAGGTTTTGTGTGAAATTTTAATTTTCGGCTATCACATTTCGTTAATTTCTTACTTTTTAGACGGGGTCCATGGACTAGAACACAATAACCTTTTTTAGAAAACTGCCATAAAGCAGTTTTTATTGCTATAATTCATTGTGTTATTACCTGATGATGACCAAGTGCCGAAACGTTGTAAATAGTCCGGAATCCGGATTCTGAGAAATCAATTTTTCGCAGTAGGTGTGCCACTTTGGAAGGAGGATTTGGGCATGGTCCAGTTAGATAGGGAAGGGGTTTGGTAGCATGGATTCACTTGTCGGACTCCTGAACGCTGTGCCATAAGCTTGCTACGAGGGGGTCAGTGGCGTGCACCGAGTCTTGAAAGGGGGGTTTCTAGAGTTGGTAATTTTTTTCTTGAGACCCACTGTATAAGTATGTATTTGTGCACATGCGCATCCCCCGAACATCCCGTCGGAGATAACGGCGAGGGCTAGGGAGGAGACTGGGGGGGGGGGGGGGGGGGGGACTCAAGATCAGAGGTGCAGGGCACCAATGAACACTGGTGCTGATGAGATGCAGGGCTCGTCCGACTGCTATCATCAGATCATGCCGGCACAAACGCGTCTGAGAGGGCACCAGGTACAGGGGTAGAAAGGACAGAAATAAGAGTATTATGAGGAATGGAGGGCTAGGGAGGGGACGGTGTTACATGGAAATGTTGGCAGATCTACATGTACATGTATAACCTGTAGCAGGAAAAAACGGGCACGGGTTACCTTTTACATACCAGCACTTCAAAAAGTATTTGCAAAGACGGTGCAAATTTAAAATGTACTCATGTGCACTGTACATGTTTGTCATATTGAACCCGTAAAAGTTTGATAGGCCTAGGCGCCCAGGCTACATGTATACACTACAGTCTATACGTATAACACAAATTCAATGTCTATGGTACTTCACGAAATCGAATCCACTCCATGCAGGCATGTTTGTTTCATCAAAACACTGCTTACATTCAACGTATCTTTCTTTCTGTTCTTATGACGACGTTTTCGGCATGTATTGGCAATGTCCCACATGATTTCAAGAGTTATGGACCTTGCTTCGATGGAAGCTCGCGGGAGAAAAGCGAAGCCCCGAGCCCTTGAGTCGCGGCCGGAGCTGCGCTTCGTTCTGAAGCAGCGCAAGTGGATCATGGACGCACATTTTTACGTCTTCCAGTCGACAACGTTTTTGACGAACATCTCTGCTGCGCACATGAGCGAAAACGAAAGGCTGTCATCTTGATTTGAGCCAACAGTTTGGAAGGAGATATCGTCAATCATATCCTTGAACTGACTTGCATCGCGCGTGCTTGACTCAAATTTCGAGACAAAACGGATTTCTTGAACGTCATCGCCAATCCAGGAGCGAACCAGAGCTAGAGATCGATCTCTCTGTGGCTACTCTCCACTGAAGAAAGAGAGAATATTGTATTTCGAACTGCATGCAAAGCTACTCTCTCTCACTTCGAAATAAGGACATAGTCACTGTACTGTAAACTGCCCGTCGATCGACGCGTATGCAGGATAACCAATCCAGTACGAGCGTAGGCACGCTTTTCCTTTGGCAAGATTGCCCGAAAAAAGGTGGTTTCCAGACACCAAAAAACTCATACGGTGCACGCGCCTGGGGGTTTTCATGGCAATTTCTCCTCGCCGATTTCAAGATCTTCGTGCACCTGAGCATTGATTGGGCACGCTCACATGAAGCATTTTACGCGCAGTGAGGGAAATGCATCAGTACAGTACAGTATTTTTGAATTATTTCAAAAAGTTGTCAACACTAGTAATAGCACTCGACTCGAGTGAAGGATTACTTATTAGTGGTGTCGAGTCTGAAGCCCGAGCCAATGCTGTAGTTGCTGAAGCCCCATCCTATGGAATACTACCCACTCCCCGGCACAAGGTGAGCCAGTATTTTGTCTTGAATCACGAACTTGAAAAATATATTTCGTTTGATATCAATATTCAATGTTCAATAACAATGCACTTCTGTGTTGGTACACTGATTCTGGTATCCAATGAAAAGAACAAAATAACTTGTCAGTATGTGTCCTCGCTGCATCTCTCTCAAGAAATATTCGTTCAGTTCATCACTAGAATAATTGTCAGTAGATAATTATTATCAGTACATGATGATATGTTGCAATGATGCGCACATCCAGGTAAAATGTTTTAAAATAGATCATCATGTACTGATAATTAATCTACTGACAATTATTCTAGTGATGAACTGAAAGAATATTTCAAAAAAGTAATACAATAGTATCTCACACATACAACTGCCCACACACGCTCTCTAGGCTGCAAAGTTCTGGCACAGAGCTCTCCTTCTCACCACCACCATCAGTTCGCGCCTGGCGCCTGGTCGGTGCATGGCTGGCGGTATCCGGCATAGCAGGCTGGTACATCAAGTAGCGCATGGCACATAGATGATGACACAGCAACGACATAGCTCGATTGCGACGTACGTTTCGTCCCCGCTGGACTCATCAGGCAATCTTCTTCTTGGATGTCTTCATACGGAGCTTGACTCGGGAGAATGAAGTTGAAGACACTGCAGCTGTACTTATGGTTGATAAATATGGTGGTAAAGACACACCTGGCAGCATGGCGGTAAACACACGCCTGCCCACACACTGTGTCATCATCTATGTGCCATGCGCTACTTGATGTACCAGCCTGCTATGCCGGATACCGCCAGCCATGCATCGACCAGGCGCGAACTGATGGTGGTGGTGAGAAGGAGAGCTCTGTGCCAGAACTTTGCAGCCTAGAGAGCGTGTGTGGGCAGGCGTGTGTTTACCGCCATGCTGCCAGGTGTGTCTTTACCACCATATTTATCAACCATAAGTACAGCTGCAGTGTCTTCAACTTCATTCACACATACAATGTTTATCAATATACAAAAGGAATATGCTGCAATGATTCGCGCATCCTGGTAAAATAGTTAAAAAGTAGTACAATTCTACACTGTATATTACACAAACTGTTTCTCAATGTATATGATGATATGCTGCAATGATGCCGTGCACGTGCGCACATCCAGCCCACAGTGTCTGTGTAGCACTGGCCGTGCATGGAAAAACGGTCGTAGGTGGTCGGTAAAACGAGAGGTCGCTTACACCAGGTTTTACTGTAGCACAATAGTACACACAATGTTTATCCACATACAAAATCTAGGAATATCTGGGAATATTGCCACATGGCATGTATGTTAGTTGTAGGGCCTTGCTGTCACTGTTAGTTTTCTAACTTGATTCATTCTTGTATGTCTAATTTCTCCCTTTACAATATGGCAGCTGCGCAGGGAATTCAAACTGACGCACAGTCACTATCAACGTTATCATTGCTGAGATCATCACTCGTACACGCAGCTGATCCATCACTATCGGACACACATGAGTCGTCGCAATCTGAGTTTGGCTGGGCATGATTGGACTCAGTTTCCAGTTGCGATATGTCAACGGACGTACTTTGCTGTGGTGGTTGCTCTGGCCTACTGGTGAGCGGATTTGCGCATGCAGTTTCGCAGCGGCAGATGTCAGTGCACGCAAGAGATGACTTCTTGCATGAGCAGCGTTGAGTGTCACACACTCCTCGGCACCCGCAGCTGATGAGGCTCTGAAGTTCTTTGCAACTGCCTGCTGTTCCGTCCAATTCACAGCGACTTTGCCTGAGGGAAGAAACAAACATTGTCACAGACAGTTAATTTATTCCTCGCGTATATTTGTGCAGTAGACAGTCAACGCTTCCGGCTGGTTGACCGTGCTTCCTCTCAAGCAGGAAGGTTATGACATGTCGGCGGTCCAGTTCCGCGATCAGTTGGCCATTCGCTATGGCCAGGAGCCGAACGCTCTCCCGTCGCATTGCGATGGCTGTGGAGCTGCTTTCTCTCTACAGCATGGTCTGGATTGCATGAAGGGTGGGCTCATCAAGCGCGGGCACAACGATGTCCGCGACTTCGATGCCCGGCTGGCAGACGTTGCATGGGGAGGTGTGGCTGTCGAGCCGGTGATGGTACCTGTGCAGGATGGCAACAACCGCCCCACACTGCAGGCGGATTGGCTGGTCCGGGGAGTTTGGGAAGGAGACAGGGTGGCGTACTTTGACAACCGCATCGTGGATGCCGACGCACCCAGCTACGTCCGCTCGAACCTCTCTTGGAACGCCGTATCCAACAGTGCTGCCTCTTCCAAGAAGAGAAAGTACAAGGCGGCCGCAGAGGAGCTGCGAGCATCCTTCACCCCGCTGGTCTGCTCAACTGATGGTGCACTGCACACAGAGTACCGTGCGTATCAACGGCGACTTGCTATGCGCCTTGCCTCCAGGTGGGACAAGTCCTACAGCAACGTCATGTCCTGGGTGCGGATCCACCATCAGTTTGCTGTTTTCCGGGCTGTCGACCTTCGTCTCCGGGGTTCACGTCGTCGTCTCGGTGGGCTGGCAATTTGCGATGGTGTCGGCCTTGGCGTTGGCCGTTAACATTCATGCGTATGGCACTTGTTGTTGTTGTGTGTGTGTGTGTGTGTGTTTGTTTTCTTTCCTTTTCTTTTCAGCTATCATTTGCCCTGATCATGCCTCATGCGTGTTTCACAGCATAGTACGTTTCCGCTCATTTTCTTCTTCAACATACGCTAGCTGTATTACTTTGTTCTTGCCCGTACAAGAGGCTTTTCCACCCGTAGACAGTCATAGATATCTGGTTAAATGGGAAGGGCAGCACTGTATCCTTTATCCTTTTATCTGCTAATTACAATTCTTTCAACCTTGCAGTATGTTTCTCAATATCCGCAGACTCCACTGTAGCCTTTGTAGACGCGTACCATACCATAACAATTACACAAGTGTAAATTTCCTCATGCATAACTTGATCCAAAGTTGGGTACATTACCGGTGCTAATTATTTATCGGAACAACTTACCGTCGCTGTCTTGAATCCATCCTCTGCCGATGGGCGTAGGCACATCGGGCTTCGGTTGCAAAGCCAGTCGCCACACAGTAGCCTGGTAATTAGCGCGTGCTGTGTGGACATTATGTAGCTCTAACACATCTCCAGTGCGTAAGCAAACAGCCTTCCAGCTTGGAAGGTTCCAGAACCTTGAACCTTCCAAGCAGGAAGGTCCAATCAGTGGCCAGAGCCAGTACTACTACCAGGTAGTATCATCAGGCGATGTTTTATGGCTCTACCATCAGGGGAAATGGAAAGAGGAAGGCACACGGGAGAGACTTATCTGGAGCTGAATGACCTGAACTACTTTCGGAAAGGACAGCGACGAACGAAAAACCAGGACGTTGCATAGAAGCAAGTAATTCCTTCAAAGAAATCCACGCCGAGCATCGCCTTTTGAAAAGTTTTTGAATTGTGGCGTCGTTTTCTTCTTCCTTTCCTAGTCAGAGGTGTTTCACATTTTTGCGCGCGCTCTCTTTTCTCTCAATGGTTGCATTCATGATTTTTCGCCCAGTGAGCCAAAAATATTACGATATCTCCTGCCTGAAATTGTCGATTTGTCGTCGGATATATTCCCTTCTCCTGAGGCTATGGCACAGCTTTGAGATGTCCGACAACTTCAGGCATACTCACTGTTAGGTACTTGAAGGGTTGGCGAAGAGTTTTTGTGCTCCCTACGAAGTGGTACCCAAATTTTCGATTTCGAGATCGGGATCCCGGACTAAAAATAACGGAACTGGTTCGGATGTGATATGTAGCGCTATGGCCCATGGCCATGGGTGTGTCCACCCGAATTCTTTTCATAAATAAATATAAAAGTTACTTTTGTGATTTTCTACACAAAATCTACGCAATCAACCACTCGCGCGATCGCACGCGCATCGCGCTGGGCCATATCATGCATGATGGGGATGGGATCAGGGAGTCGTCAAGTATTTGACGACTCCCTGGATGGGATATAGCTAGCTCCGGGTTGTGAAAATAATTAATTAATAATAATTATTATTATCATGATTGTGTCCTCACGATCTTATGATTTTGCTTGTTTATCAAACGCGACAGTTAAGCAAGGTTATCAGCCATTCTTTCTTCTTATAGTTTATACCATAGTTGTTATGGTTGACGCGCTAGTCTCATTGTAGAAGTAGAGTGTACACTACATCTGTGGGTAGTCTGGCAGCAGAAACGGAAAAAAAACTGACTTGAACATTTGAAAGAGATCTGGCTGCCCTGCCTTGGAAGGAAGGCTTCTTGTAGATAATCATGGCTATGATGCAGCAGCTCCTTGAGGACGCCAGAAGTCTTTCGGCACATTTCAAGGCACAGGAGAGAGCTGTCGATAGCCTCTTGTCTCAGGCATCTTCCTTGAAAAACAGCATCAACGAATTCAAACAGGTAGGTAGGTTTTGATTGCCTAGCGGTGCTGCAATATCAAGTCCATTTTCCTATCTACACGTGGCGTTAACTGACGTACTAAGGTTGATATGTGAAGGCGTGATGATTGAGAGCTTCAATATCATGCTGTGCTTGTCTGTGTGTTGAGAGGTTTTACTGCTAAGCCTAGGCTATCTTAGCCAAGACCATCTAAACATATCTAACCACCTGCAGTCATACGTCCATCGGTGAAAGGTATAATAGGGTATTCACACGACAGGCACTTGCACGTTTTACAGGGATTGACATACGAGAAAAGTGACTGTGTAGATTCACACAGCTGCACTTGACGACAGGCACGTTTGCATTTTTGAATGCTTCACCGACCAGTAGCCATGGGTATTTCAAATTTTCAAAACACACATACTATAATTATCATGCACTAAAGAGCCGCGTAAAAAATCAAGTCTTGTTTCGCGCTTTTTGATGTAAATGTACTCGTGCACGCCACAATTATCGTGAAAGTGGGCCCCCAGCTCGCTTGCACTTTTCAGCCACTTTTCTCGTTCACAGGTAAAATACCATAGCAACTTTCCGGTGCACGTGGATTTGCCTGTCGTGTGAATACCCTATAAGAAAGATGATACCGTAAACATGAGAAAAAGGAAATAAGCGAAGCCACCCACCAGTGCACCCCCGCCCACATCATGGACATTTCTGGCAAGGAATGGTCTGCAGTGAGGTCTTCCACAGTCTTGTTTTGTGTGCATGCGTATAGCACTGTACGCGCCATAAGATGCCACCGTTGTCCATCCTGCACGTGTACAACAAACACATGTGCTCTTTTTTTTCGGTACCGTATTTTGGCTGCAGTATCGTCAAGAGGTGGACGATCTAAATACCAGCGCTGGCAGGAGGCCGAAGATGGTGCTTGCTCACGGCGCAGCGCACGAGAGCACACGAGTTCAGTCATTGGAGCAGGAGAACTCCGATCTGCGGACATCTGTGATGGCGTACCAGCAAGCCATGAAGATTGTTATGACCAAGTTCAAAGAGCAGGTTTGTGATTTGACCGTATCCTCTCCCCCCCCCCGAACGCAGCTCACCAGATCAAGCTGGTGGCTGCTGGTCCGTAGCCAAGGGCTATGGCATCAGAATGTGTGCTGGGGAGAAAATGCCTTGTTTGTTTGGCACCAGTTTTTTGGTTGCTAGCTGTCTCAATGATCTGTATGTTGAATTGTTGATGGCACACTTTGTAGTCCTGCTATACAATCGTGTTTACCGTGCTTGCTTGAAAATGTCTGCTGGAGTTGTGTTTTGAATGTGTGTGCCAAGTCATCATGACGACGGTTTCCCCTCGATTTTCTTGTGTCCTGTACTTTCCTCGCGTATTGTTCTATTGGTGCAGAGGGAGGGGCTGGTGGCGGCGAACCGGCAAGATCGCAAGATTCACTCGCAGCATGATCGCTCTCAGGTGAGAAGAGTTGCAAAATAGGCTGCCGTGTCGTCTGATCAGTAGATAGGTAGCACCAAGAGTGCATAACCAGGTTATGTACTCTTGGTAGCACGCTTTTCTATGGTTTGTGGCAATTATGTGGCTGCACGACTGCTTGACCTCTCTTCTCACAATGGTCTTCTCTTGTGCAACACGTAACCACTCTGCCCTTCAGGAGATCAAGCAGCGAAACTGGCACATAAAGCTCATGGCAGGTGTCATTGAAGAATCTATAAATGTGGACAACAAGGCGGAAGCTAACAAAGAAAAGCGTTTCCAGCAACTGCAGAATGAGATCAAGGCTATGAAACAGCTACTGGAAGATTCAGTTGATTCTGAAAATCTGGAAGAAGAGGTAAGACTGTACCTTCTCTTTGGTTTCTGCTTCTGTGTGTGTGTGTGTGTGTGTGTGTGTGTGTGTGTCTCTCTCTCTCTCTCTCTCTCTCTCTCTCTCTCTCTCTCTCTCTCTCTCTCTCTCTCTCTCTCTCTCTCTCTCTCTCTCTCTCTCTCTCTCTCTCTCTCTCTCTCTCTCTCTCTCTCTCTGCGAACAATCCCGCACGAATCCACTCCCTGTCATAATGAGTCTTTACTTCATGTCCTGAATCAACGGGACATGGACAAGGTAGAAGTCCGGCAGTCCCTACTGCTACCGTCAGCCAAAAACACCAAGGCATGGCACACAATAAACGCTCAGTTGAAGATCCATCTCACTCAACATTTCCCAACCTCATACCTCAAAAACACTAACATCGAAGAGACTCTGGACAAACTAGAGAACTTCATTCACTGGTTTTTCGACCAGAAACCACCACCACCTCCACCAAAACACAAGAATGCAAATAAAAACCGTGCAGTGGAAAAACTCCGGGCTCACAGGCGTGATTTAAAGCGCCAATTTCGTAAGATCAAAAACCCGGACGAAGTACCTGCAGCGCTCAGAAATGAGTATTTTTCAATTGGAAAACAAATCAAGCGTCTTTTGAAACAACAAAAGATGTACGACGATCGATCCCGGAACAAGAGGGACCAGGATGCCATTCTCAAGGACCCATATGCCTTCGGAAAGAAATTGTTTCAACCAACCAACCATGTCAAACCCACTTTCTCTGACACTACCTGCTTTGAGTACTTCCAACACACATATGCAGACCAGGATTGTGCCACTTCGTACGAATCCTGCCCCAGTGCAGGGAAGCCCCGGGATTGCACCCACCCAGTCGATGAGGGGACCCCTACATGGACTGAGTTTCAGAATGTTTTGAAGAAGTGTCGCAACACCTCTGCACCGGGGCCTGACAAGATACCTTACATAGTTTGGAAGCTTTGTCCCTCCCTTCAATCCATTCTTTTCACCATCTTTGGGCGGGTTTGGGAGAGCAAGATCATTCCAAGGCAGTGGCAGGTAGCGTCAAGAGTCCATAACCCCCCAGAGTGTGCAACTCGTGATCCTTCTCAGCACAAATCAGTGCCGCAACGAAATCCAAACTTCATACGTCATGTAGTGAGTAGCTATGACGAAATGGGAAGTTTGGCCCGGACCTACTTCGCCCGTTTGCCCAATTTGGGGTCTTTCTTTACGAATCCACGGAACACGCCGCGCCTGGAAAGGCTCAAGTACACAAAGAATTTTTAGAGTTTTCGAACAGTTTTCTCTTTTGAGTGTCTCTCCGATAAGAGAAGAACAATGGCCACTGTTGAACCTAAAGCAAAGCGCTCCCCATTGTCGCCGGGGTGCAGTGTCTCTGTGGACGATATTCGTCAGTTTTTGCTCGATCTGGGCTCCTCATTTTCTTCTCTCGATTGTCGAGGTTGAAGCACATCTACTTCGAAATCGATCGGGTCTTCATGCCGTGTGCCAAGAGCTATTTCCATCAAATCTTGTAAATCTATATCCATGCCTATTCTTGCTATCCCGGAGTCACGAACTCTCCCAATACAAGCTTTTCAGACAACGAGCAGAGAAACTCTCTTCAAATAAAAAAATTCTGTGACTGTGAAATCAAAGCCGTTCTGCTGACACTGCATAGCCCGTGGCATGGAGCAAACGTTTTACGTGACACTTCCGCGGCTTCAAAGCAACCTTCAACTACTTGGAACCCCCGCCGGATGTACCAGATATGCACATGGCCCCATCCGCCCATGCTTGCCCGGGGACCGGATGACGCAATGTTTGGATTTCGTTGCGCCAGACCCCAACCTGGAGTTGCACACTCTGGGGGGTTATGGACTCTTGGTAGCGTGTATCACACTCCTGGCCAAGGGGGAGGTGTCTGATGATCCTTCGAAATTCCGACCGATTGCTCTAGCAAACACGTCCGGGAAGATCTTTTTCACCTTAGTTGCAAAGCGCCTCTTGAAACATATGCTAGGCAATAAGTTCTTCGATGGTGACAACCAGAAAGGATTTATGCCTGCAAAGGCTGGGTGCTTAGAGCATACATCACTTTGTTATGAGGCGATGCGTGATGCAAAGACGGCAAAACGCCAAATTTGCATTGCGTGGATAGATTTGAAGAATGTCTTTGCGCTTTCGTCGTACAACCACACACTCCCACCTCGTGCACCCCCTAAACAGGGGACCAGCTACAGCCCTGGGGGGGGGGGGGGGGGGATTGATAGCGGAGTAAACCCTGGTGTGGAAAAATGTGCTGCGCTTACGTAGTTGTTCTTTACTGCTTTACATTCTAACAATATTGCAGGGAATTTTCTAGAACCGCCCCAACCGGTTTTTGACCGGTTGAAATTGTTGGCGACCGGTTGAAAAGTTACAAATCAGTTCCAACCGCCCGTACTTTTCTGTGGGTGAATGGAGCTGTGAATGGTCAAACGCTTTTTTCTGGACGGATACTTCCAGCGAAGCCGCGTGGGCTGGTACTAGGGTCACGAGTTAGTAAGAAATCTGTTAAATTGCTGTCGAGTGCCATATTTGGGTTGTATTTTGAAAAAAATTTCCGGGGGACCCCCCCCCCCACTCTTCATTGGACCGTAACCGGTTGGAAAATCGTCCTAGAATATACCCTGTATTGAGATGCCTTTTGTTGGCTCTTCTGCCTGGATTTCAGTGACAAATGCGTTAAGCCCAAGGATCCTTCCATGAGTGACATGCGAACTGCAACTATTATTATTACTATGTCTTTTTCATGCTTTGCTACTTTAGTACGCTCGCCTGACCGGTACGTTGAAAGCATCTGCTGAGCAGCCCGACCAGGAAACCTCTTAGCGGCGTGATGTGTTGTCTCCTTTCCACGTCTTGCTTGTGCTTGTCTGACTTCTGCCTTCGCAATGCTTGCAATGAACATATTGAGAAAATACACTGTATCGCCGTCACGCTATCCCTCCCCTATGCCCGTTGAATACTATTTATATAAGAAAACTACGACACACTAGCTCTTGGACTCCTGCATTCACGAATGTCAATTATTTTCTTCTGAAGACACCTCCATTGAACATACAATATCCTTTTCACGAAACACATGCCCTAGGACCCACACTCCTCTGAACCAACATTTCTAGAATTCGTTCAGTTGATTTCTTTTTTTATTTTGCTGTTTTACTGGCGAATGTACTGTCACTGTGATTTGACCTCTTCCCATTTTATGCTTTTGTCTTTGGTATTAGCCTGTCCTCGTCTACCTGATGAATGAATGATCCTATTTTTGCTTCAGTATTTTCTTTTTACGCAGGGTGTTTGTTGAAAACTTGCCGTTGTAGTTTCTATTGCCTGCTAGCAATTTGCCCACTGGCTAACTGTTGGTTCCCGGTAGCTTTCCTTTTTCTTACTCGTGTGTCATCACTCTGACTGGCTGCTTGGAATACAGTTCAATCTGACTTGTGTCCCAGGTCTGTAACACTGGTGTGTACCCTTACATGGAGTCCTCCCTGCATTCTGGGCTGTGTGCTTGCTAACGCATGAGATGTAGCTAGCCCCTCCCCCTTATGCGGTGGTTGTCGATGCACTGGCCACGAAATAACCTGCACTGTTCTCGGAGATGTGTGGCTTCAACAGGAGCCAAAGCCAGACATTTCCAGGAAGGGAATGAAGCTGAACTTCTTCGCTGTATCATCAACTTGTTTATTCTGCTCTACGCTACGGGAATGCGACGCGAAGAATCAAAGGAACATTCTTCGCATTCCCGGAACGTATAGGAAGCCTGTTCTGCTCTAGGTTCATGCAAAGAAGTCAAGTGTAATGTGTACTGGGAATTTCCCGTTCCAGATATTGTGCAGTTTTCCGCCTGATATATGAATGATGCCGGCATGACACTACGCCTTTTCTTTGCGTGAGCCACAACGTACGTAAAGAACCTCACCTCTGAAATTTGGACCCAAAACACGCAAAGCCATAGACTCCAGGGAGTCGTCAAATATTTGACGACTCCTCGATAGACTCTATCCAAGGGTACACCCCCCCCCCCCCCCCAAGATCTTAAGAGTGTGTAACTCGACTATGGCTGCTGTCCCAACAGGATTTCAAGTGGACATCATTTTTATGATGCAATGTGCACTTATTGTCAGACGTATCCTAAACATGGGGTGGACAATGCCCCATTTGATCCCATACAAATAAAACCAGTGCAAAAGAAACGTGTGCACAAGTCATGCGCATATGCAATGCATTGACACCCCAAATGTTGTATCATTGGTACAAGGAACAGTGCATCATAAAAAAAGTGACGTAAACTTGAAATTCTGTGGGGACAGCAGGGTATGTGGGAGTTGCACGCTCTTGAGATGGGAGGCTATGTACTCTTGCTCTACAGTAGAACGGCTAATCTTAGCGAGCAAAATTTGTAGCATTTTCTGAATCTGGAACAATTCGCGATGAAATATTTTAGCGATCCGAGTTTCAGAGTTTAAAAAGAAGGATGAATAGTACCAAGAGTACATTAACCTTTTATGTACTCTTGATAGTACTGTACACGCAAAAATTTCGATTGGTGCGGCAAAGCTGTAGCGAAAACACTCCTTTCGCTAAAATTAGCCATTTTTTACAGTAACCCAGACACTTGTTCCCTACGTTCACAGATAGCAGAACCTCACTATTATCAGGGGATTGGAATTTTTTTACTACTCCCCGGTCTATATCAATGACCAGCGATGACGAATCGTATAAGACTTTATGAAGAGAAAGGATAAAGCATGAAAATATAGTTCCAGCAGCAAACGTCACAAACAAACACCCTACTTCACGGGTAGCAGAACCTCACTATTATCAGGGGGTTGGCATTTTTTACTGCTCCCGGGTCTATATCAACGACCAGCGATAACGCGTCGTATAAGATTTTATCAAGAAAAAGGAACAATAACAAGGCATGAAAATATAGTTCCAGCAGCAAACGTCACAAACAAACACCCCACCCCAATCAAAAATAGATATTTATAGTTGCTACATATAATAGTTGCTGCATATAATTTTGTCTATGTAACTTTCGAAACACACATGCCTAGGAACGGCCACCTCTCGCTGTTCTCATCATATCAACGAAAAACCCAGTACAGCGTCAAGAGAAAAGGAGAGACCACCGATAAGAAGAGCAGGCGCATGTATATGTGCATGTTGGATGCTTTCAGCTGATTCACAATGGCTACTGTTTGTTGGCGTGTCTCTTCCAGAGTGCCACGGTTTGATATGACTATGTCTGCCCGTTGTACTTTCTGCTCCAGTGGCATTTGCGAGTTGATTCGTGCCAGTGCCTGTTCACGGGATAAGCTATTTCTCAGCATGAGACGCTCAACTTCCTGATCCGGTGTGCTGCCGATATGAAAGGATGCACAGACGGACACAGGCACGCACAAACAGATGGAGAGACACACACACACACACACACACACATGCATCAGCATAATAGAATTACTAGCTCGCATCCGTATCATGCAGTAAACGGCTCGTGATGATGTTTCTCTCTGTCTATCGAACTCCATTCGCCTTCCACTAGTACCACAAACGTACTGGAAGTTGCTCCCAGGAAACACTGTGCATGCAGCAATGGTGAATGACAGCCTCCATCTCAGCATGCTGAGCTCCTCAGCCGTGCATGATCAGTTGCATGCCGCTGTCAGTCTGGTGAACTGACCTACCACACTGGTGTAGGCCATAGATCAAGTTAGTGTCACTGCCTGGCTTGGCACAAACCTTTCCACAACTCCCGAACAAGTACAGGCTTTCCCGAGTTAGTTCGCATGGAACTTACAGTATACTACCCTACAAGAAACAGTGCATGAGAAAAGACGCTAGCAACTTATTACGGACATGCCCTACCATTCAACAACAATGACTTTGTGGAAGAGCTTCAGGAACGTCCCTGTTTCATAGAGCAGGGGTAGATCCATCACAATGAACTGATGTCCTGGAACACATACAAAAATTCAAGACACACAGACACATCAGATCAAGGCACCGAAGGGAAAGGGCAGACACTGACAAGCTGTATCCAGATTTTTTGTGTGCAGTATTATACTATTATTACATCTACTTCGAAGTACACTCGGCTGCTCGTAGTATGGTATATGCCAGGGCACGTTATCAACGTTAGGGGGCTCTTCTAAAAAATGGCCACTCCGTTTCCCCACTGCTGCTCTCTCATCTGTGGATAGGTTAGGTGCCAAGAGAGTGATGTGGCCACCTAGGGAAACCAGACGCATAATATTGCAGAATGCATGATTGAAGTACAGTGGAACTGCAGAATTCCAACCGCATTTCCGACCGTCAGGCAAAGTGGTTCGATCTCCAGGATGGTCTGATTGGTGAAAATGATCATCATGTATGCATGCTTATTTAGGGAAATCTGGGACCGAGCAAAAGTCGTCAGATAGGTGAGGTAGTCGGAAAGCAAGGTTCCACTCTACATGGATGCCAGTACGTACATCTCTTGCCAATTGCCACACGGCGACGCCTTGCTCACAACCTCCTACCCACGCCAGCCACATACTCTGCTCTAATATTACACTGCTAGGCACGAAACTAACACAACTGTCCCTGCCTCCACTGCTCCCTGCCTACCACAACCACACACTCTGTACAGAGCCTCCTGCCCAAACCAACCACACTTTTAAACTAACAAAACATTGCTTGCCCTGAAACCTATACAGCTCCCACACTCATACACAGATTTCCACACAGCACTTTAAAACACTATCGAATCAACACCCCATGAAAATTATTATTATTATATGCACGTCCGCGTTTACGTCAACAGTAAGTCCACGTATTCGCATGTGCCAGAAGACAGGCAGAGTGGGCAGAGAGGAAAAAAATAAAAAAATAAAAAAATAAATGTAAGACAGCAGGCGATAGGCACATAACTCATGTTCGATGATAGGTGCTCAATGCACGGCATCTATTCGAAAGATCAAAAAATTAAACAAGAATAACAGACAACGACGATAGGTTTGTAACTCATGGTCGATGGTAAGTGCTAAATGCACGGGATCTGTACAATGCCTCTGTCCCATCCGTTAGTTACTGCGTACATCCTGGCACAGCTCGCGCCACGCAGGCCAGTCAGCGGCGATGGCCTGCAGGTGCTCCAGGTCTGCCAAGTTCCTCAGACTCCTCAGTCCTGCTGATTCTAGGTCCGCGGATGGTGTGGACACGATGGTTGTCCGTGGCCGCCCTCGCCAGACCTTGTCCCCACAGGTGAAGTAACTCCGCATAGCGAGGGCGGCAGGCGTGTCTTGAGGGAGTCTGAGGATATGCCCAAACAGGTCCCATCTGGATCGCCGCATGAGGGCACTGATGGGCTCTGCGTGGCATCTGCCGTACAGGGCTTTGTTTGGAATCACCTGCGGCCAGCGGATACCCAGGAGACTCCGAAGTTGTCTTCGATGGAATGTGTCCAGACGCTCCCATGCTGAAGCCGTCAGTCCCCAGGTGCCTCCATTGTACGTTAGCACAGGGATGATAAACGCGTTGTAAAGCCTTAGCCGTAGACTTTCGCTGATGATCGATCGACGACACCATACCGTAAATAGCGCTCTGAAGGCTGCCGTTGCTAATTGTTTCCTTCGTGCAACATCTTCCTCGTCGCCGAGGAGTGATCCGAGTTTTTTTGTTTTCCGCCATACTTCAGCCAGGCGGTCTCCTTCCCGGCGCAATGTTGTTTTTTTCTGTTTTATCTTTGTTGATCTTTAGGTGCCAGTCTCCAAGGATAGCGATGATATCCGGTTCGATGCTCTCCAGCCAGGGTCTGGATTGGCTGATGAAATCAGTGTCATCGGCATAAATCACTTCTGGTGGTAGAGCCATGTCGCGCATTGGCCTGGGCGGAATCGATGCTCTGATCTCCCTCAAGGCTGATTCCAGGTAGATCACAAATACTACAGGAGAGAGAGAGTCACCTTGGGGGGTTCCGATGGTGGACTTGAAATCAGGTGAAACTTCCTTTCCAAGACGGACAGATATGGTTGTGTTTGACAGCAATATCCGTACCAGTCGGATGTCATCCTCCGTGACGATTGCTGTCATGGTACTCAGCAGCTTCTCCTTTGAAACGGTGTCGAAAGCCTTCGACATATCTATTCCGTGAATCTCTATTACGCTCTGGTACTTCTGGGCAATTGCAGCCATCCACCGGTGTGCCCAGACGGCATCCGCCGTCGACCTTCCGGGTCTGAATCCACTGTGTGTAGGGCTAAGGTACTTATTCACTGCCGGTTGGATACGTCTGAGGGTCAATAATGATACAGCCTTCCTGACGGAATCCAGCAGAGTGATTGGGCGCAAATTACTGGTCGGTCCCCTTTTCTTGTTGGGCTTCTGCAGTAGGATTAGGGTGCCTGCTCCTAGATCTATAGGGCTATGGAGTTCGAACATGCGGTTGAGGCAGAGAGCGATCCTGGCTGCTAGTTCGGCGCCACCATACTTCACCAACTCAGCATTCACCCATCCGGGCCTGGTGCTCTGCCATTGTTGAGGCGCCCGATGCACTTTTCTAGTTCTGCTGCTGTTATTGGATGCTGCAGAGGCCTCGGCTTTCCCTCAAATGGGTCGATAGGCTTCTCACTGTTGCGATTGAATTGCGTGCTGAAGTGCGTTCTGATGATATTCAGGGATTCTTCGGCATTTCCAACAATTCTTCCCTGGGAGTCCTCGACCACCACTTTCTGTGCTTGCTTTCTTGTCATAACTGTCACAGCTTTAAACATTCTGGCACCATCTTTCAATCTCTCCACTTCCTCTGCCATCGAGTTCAATCTCCTCTCGTTGCTCTCTTTGCATCGCCGCCTGATGTCATGTTGAATGATGTTGCGTTGAATTTTCAAGTCCGCCCATTTACTAATGTTAGTTGTGCTTGCCCAGCTCAGTCTAAGCTCCTTCTGCTTCTTCGACAGCCTTACTATCTCGGGATCCGTCGATTGTCTTCTTTGCGGCTTTTTCTCGTGCCCCACAACGCTGCTCGCAACCGTACTGATACTTCTTTATCCACTGACGATGTTGTTCAGAACAACGAAACGTCTGGAGAAGTATCGTAAAAATTTCTATCGTTATTAAATGTTATCAAATATACCACTCTTTGGTCTAGAAAGAATACTTTTTGATATTACAATGAGAGTGAATAATCAACGGCTTGTCCACCAACTCTTCGTACTGATAGTGTTAAAGGAGAAGTTAAGGCAAAAATTAAAATTTCACCAGTTGTAGTCTTCGGGGTGCTGAGTCGAATGGTCTTGGTCCGAGAAAGCTGAGACGCTCTCTTCCTACTTTAATCCCAATCGAACTCGCGCACTTCCACCGAAACTGGGTGACTGCGCCCTACTAGATGGGGATTTGTATGCAAAATGTCACTAAAAGCGCCATTTCGTTCTTATAAAAGCACGGATGACCGCGATTGGCCCATATGTTGTAGTCTTTTGGACGCTGAGTCGACTGGTTTGGTCCGAAAAGGCTGCGATGCAGCGTTCCTCCTTTATTCCCAATCGAACATGGTTGAACAAGTGGTCACGTGCTCCTGGGTGCCCAAATCACCTGGTCACCACGCCAGCAGGCGACAACTTTCACACCAAGGTTCAACTTGAGTTCAACTCGAGTGACAGGACTGCACCCAAAAAAGGTCAAACAGGCTAGTAAGTTGTACCCTGCAGGCACGGTGACCAGGTGACTGGTGTACGCAGGAGCACGTGACCGCTTGTTCAACCATGTTCGATTGGGAATAAAGGAGGAACGCTGCATCGCAGCCTTTTCGGACCAAAACCAGTCGACTCAGCGTCCAAAAGACTACAACATATTGGCCAATCGCGGTCATCCGTGCTTTTATAAGAACGAAATGGCGCTTTTAGTGACATTTTGCATACAAATCCCCATCTAGTAGGGCGCAGTCACCCAGTTTCGGTGGAAGTGCGCGAGTTCGATTGGGATTCAAGTAGGAAGGGAGCGTCTCAGCTTTCTCGGACCAAGACCATTCGACTCAGCACCCCGAAGACTACAACTGGTGAAATTAGTAATAATAATAATTTTTCATAATTTTTTTGACAGGATATTTCCTTATCCAGTGACCGCAAAGACTCCGTGACTGCCTCCCGGTACTGACATTGAACCTCCTTGCTCTCTGCAAGTTTCTTGACGTTGATCTTGTCCGCCGAGACGGAGGGTACTGAGGTTGGTCCTGTCACTGTTCGTTGTCTGCCATGGAGCACTCCATCTAGTCTGGAGAGGTCCAACTCAGCAACAACTAGTCGGTGATCAGTTGTAAGTTCAATTCCAGCATAACTTCTGCTATTCCTCAAGAGCCTTTTTTGAGACGAGCGACACAGTACATAATCTATCTGGTTGTAGACCGGTACAACCTTCTGTGTTTGGCTATCCTTCCGCCACCCGGTCCAGGTAGTAATGTGGCGTGCTGGATGCTGAAATGATGTGTTGGCCAAGAATAGGTTGTTACATTCACAAAAATCCAGGAGCAGCTGGCCAGCTATATTCCGCTTTCCCCTGCCGTGACTGCCGACCGTAGTTTCTCTTGCTTTGCGGGTGCCAGCCTTTGCATTGAAGCCACCCGTGATGTACAGCAAAGTGCTCGACTTGTCCGTATCATATGCTTGCGAGAGTGCAAAGCATCACAAAATCCATCCATATTTCTCCTGGCATAAATACCGGCATGGCCAATAGCATCCTCATGTTGCCTGATGACTGTGTAGCCTGAAACTCAGAGTAGCCACAAACTAGCCTTGCTTGCCCTTGTTGTTCTGTGTCACAAACTAGCCTTGCTTGCCCTTGTTGTTCTGTGTCACAAACTAGCCTTGCTTGCCCTTGTTGTTCTGTGTCACAAACTAGCCTTGCTTGCCCTTGTTGTTCTGTGTCACAAACTAGCCTTGCTTGCCCTTGTTGTTCTGTGTCACAAACTAGCCTTGCTTGCCCTTGTTGTTCTGTGTCACAAACTAGCCTTGCTTGCCCTTGTTGTTCTGTGTCACAAACTAGCCTTGCTTGCCCTTGTTGTTCTGTGTCACAAACTAGCCTTGCTTGCCCTTGTTGTTCTGTGTCACAAACTAGCCTTGCTTGCCCTTGTTGTTCTGTGTCACAAACTAGCCTTGCTTGCCCTTGTTGTTCTGTGTCACAAACTAGCCTTGCTTGCCCTTGTTGTTCTGTGTCACAAACTAGCCTTGCTTGCCCTTGTTGTTCTGTGTCACAAACTAGCCTTGCTTGCCCTTGTTGTTCTGTGTCACAAACTAGCCTTGCTTGCCCTTGTTGTTCTGTGTCACAAACTAGCCTTGCTTGCCCTTGTTGTTCTGTGTCACAAACTAGCCTTGCTTGCCCTTGTTGTTCTGTGTCACAAACTAGCCTTGCTTGCCCTTGTTGTTCTGTGTCACAAACTAGCCTTGCTTGCCCTTGTTGTTCTGTGTCACAAACTAGCCTTGCTTGCCCTTGTTGTTCTGTGTCACAAACTAGCCTTGCTTGCCCTTGTTGTTCTGTGTCTCATGGCAATTGTATAGCCGGTGGTAATGCGGATGTGCGAACCTTACTTCTTTAAAAAAAAATTAACATCCCTTGCCAACACTAATACCAGCTAATTAGCATGAAGAAATAGTAGATACGCCTGGAATCAAGTACAGCAGTCGCAACAGAACACACACAGCACCTTACCACGTAGAAAGCTGCATAGCACGATGTACCGCATTCGCCGATGGATATACGTGTGGGTACATTTGTTCAGGAGCCGCCGTTTCGATTCATCGTTGAAAATAATCTCTCCAAGTGCAGCCCGGTTTAGTTCCCCAGATGGCAACAGTACTGATTCACCAAATTCGGACACAATCTTCTTATAAGCAGGCTGGCCAACTTCGACAACTGCAAGCTCACAAGTTCAAACGAAACAAACACCAAACACCAGAGTGTGAGCAAAGAAGATAGACCAGTAGACTGGTGGACTTCATTATTTCAAAAATCAACAAGTTTCCTCTCTCTTCAGTGTTCCGTATTTCAAACGTACGTTTTTAGTGGCGGTGGCATCACACGCATGATCTATAAATTCGTTATGCTCACATTGAATAACCAGTTGGTGAGACGTACACCAAAAATAAAAGACGAGTAATAGAGCGAGTGGCGTTATTGGAATCACCAGTGGCTTCCTTGCTACGTGTGTTGTACACTACACTCACCATCTCGAGATATTTGATCAGCATCAATCACAGGACAGCCGAGCTCCCGTATCATGCCAGATACGGTCGACTTGCCAGTGGCTATGCCACCTGTGAGACCGACGATGAACATGGCTTTGAAGTGGCTTCTGCCAGGGGCTAACTATAATACCCACTTCCTTCTTGGTCCTCCAAGCTGTGCCTTATACACTCATATCGGCTGCCAAACTCTCACGTCTGAGCAGGTTAAAGAGGGAGAGAGCAAGAGAAGGGGGGGGGGGGGAGAGAACAAAAGAGAGAGAGAGAGAGAGAGAGAGGGGGGGGGGGGGGAGGGGGGAGGAGAGAGGGGGTCATGTTGAATTGTTGATACCTCAATACAATATTGGTCTGCTAGTCTCCGCTGACTCTTAAATCGATGCTGTTATAAAAATGACATTTCGCTCATGGTTCCTCACTTTACTGGATATGTTTGGGTACATAAAATGTCTACGGGCTGGGTACGATGGCACGGTGCATATACGGAACACAGTTCACCTGTCATCATTTGGTCACATGGGACATGGTAATGCGAACATACCCTACCTGCACGGACAAAAGGTTTAAGGAACGTTGGACGCTGGCTTTGCCAGACGCACTATGTCGGGAATATTCTTATTATTATTATTAAGCACTGCCGCGTTCAAGTCGGTGGATCCAATTAGGTCCACCCACAGGTTCGCTTGTACCGGATAGATTAAAGTAAGGGGATAATGATTTGATGATGTTGATGTCGGGAATAAGTGACAGGTACAGTTCGTTTGAATGGCTAGTTTGCTGCATGTACTAGTAGTAGTAGCTACAATATGCAATACAGCTATATTCCAGGCTTCGGCAAATGTAGTACATCTGGCAGACCCGTTGTGCATGTAAAATAATTACATGTATGCAGTCATAGGCCTTGTAATTATATTATAAGTTATAGGCCAAACTTTTATTTGGCCAAAATTATAACGCAAATTTCATCTACCTACGCCCTCACCGGCAGTGTTCTGTCCCACTCACAGCACGTAACTCAGTAGTCTTGCTGAAACTCAGTTATCACTTCGATGGGTAGAACAAGAACAGTAGAACTAGAAGGATACGTGACACAGTTTGTACTCGTACAGCAAGCCATAAATACTGAGCACCTCGCTCTGCGAATGCCACACCAAACAAAGATTTTTCGAATCAAAGATTCGAAAGTGAACTACTTTTAATAGACGGGATTTTCCCGCTCGATCAATGACCACGATATGGTGCCTCGTTCAAAATCTGGCTGCGTCGCGCCCTGGACATGCCCCCAAAATGAGCTCATCATTCACGCGACGATATCGCGATCGGCGCATGCAGCTACGCCGGGTAGACCAGCTGAGCAGTGCTCCATCATCTGATCAAATCACGAGCACACAGAAAATGCGGCATGCATGCCTTGTATTGGGTGATCGTGAGATACAAGTAGTCGAGCGAGGCCAGAAAGAGAAGAGGAATCAGGGACCAGCCTGTGGTGAGGGTTGCTTTCCGTCGATCTCCCTGAAACGTTGTTTTGCTACAGCTTCGTTGCTTAGTAGTCAACCCGTAGGATGAACAGTATGTTTTGCCGTTGCGGACAGAGGTTTTTGGCCCTGCCCTCGTCTGCAGTTCGCCATTTGAGCACAGACTCGACACCACCTCGTGTGCTCATCACAGGTCAGTGGACGTTACTGACTGAACTCTCATCATTTATACTTTGTATTTCTAGACTTTGCATGCCCTTGTATCCCGAATTCCCTGCTGAAAAAATCGCACGTGGTGGTAGCGGAGGAGTAGGTTTTTCTCTGCATATCGCCATCACAGCTGGTACATGTATAACTTTTAATTATTGGAGTAGCCAACATGTCCTCATTTTTTCGAATTGTCCCTACCATTCACCTCCACAACACATGCACTCTTCATTGGAGTGGTACTCTGCATCGTGACAAGTACCTACAGCTGCAGTGCACTACTTGGTTTACAATGTTGGTGAACAGAGTGGATGAAATCCTGAGAATTCATGTTTTGAACTAGTTATAGTATCTGTGGAAGAAAGGAAAATATGGGATAATTATGTCAGCACCTTCTTTATCAAACTTCACATGTTGTGGAGGGGAAGCCCATTGTCTTTCCACTTGAAGCTAGCTGTTTGTAGGGACAGCTGTTAGGCCTGTTCCTGTGTGGCCACTGTGAAGTCAGTGTAATTGTGCATCCTGTTATTCTATGCCTGTGAGGGTGACCTGTAGAATTGATACACTGCAGGAGGAGGACAATGCAGCTACTTCAGTAATAGGCTACATCAGTGTAACAGGCATTCTCACTCAGCTCTAGCTGAGATGTATATGTGTTGTGGTTAGAAAACGACAGCTGATGTCAGTGGCGGTGGGTGACTTGTAGTTGTTGTGATGGTGTGGCTTCCTCGGGATGTCAGACGTCCCATTACTCATGTGAGGAAATGTCAACAACCGCATGATTACAAACATGGCTCCTGTCGAAGTGTCATGAAATTCAACTCGGTGCTGCAGCTCAACGTATTATAGGCGAAGTTAGTTTTTTTTTAATTTTTCGACGTCACAATAGAGAATTTTTCATCCAGCGCATGCGCCGATTGTGAATAGCAACTGAATAGAGCAGCTGTCAGTTGACAAACCCCCTTTCTTTATAATGCAGTTGTGTGGTGTCCACTACTTTCTTAGTCAGTTAGTTTTTTTTTAATTTTCGTCTCCGTCCCCAAAGGAAAATAATCATGATGACCACTACCACCCAACCGGTATACTGTTGAAAAACACCCACACGGATTATCATCGAGTTGCTGTGCAGTCCTGGTCACTAGTGGATTGCCTACTAGTGCACTATGTGGTTTGATGGGGAGATGTATATCAAAAGGCCTCATTCCATGTGATGGAATTTGCTTTGCACGCTTACAGTGCGTTACCTCCGTTTCGTGCATGTGTCTGAATCTCTGGTGCACCACAATATTTCGTAATGCTATGAATATGATGCTTTCCTTCGCACTGCTTAGCAGCTGGAGGGGGTCTGCCCTTTGTTCCGCAGCGATGGCGGTGTTGCTGTGGATGTGTAAAAGTCAGTCTAACTGGCTCTCGCTCGGTTCATGGGATTGTTCTAGTTTGCATTGGGGCAATTTTGCTCTTTAGGGGCCATTCGCAAATACCGATATTTATTTAGAAACGAAAACTAGTCGTTTCTCTTCAACCCTCTCCTCCTCCCTGAGAAACGAACACATACAAACGGTACATAGTATCGATATTTTTTTATTTTTTCTGGACCTGCCCACACATACAAACTGTGCATCGATATTTTTCGAGAAACGAACAGGCGCTCAACCCCCTCACCCCTAAACGACTAGTTTTCGTTTCTAAATAAATATCTATATTTACGGATGGCCCCTTACATGATTTCAACTACATTTCTGTTGTCCCGAGTGGAACAGCTGTCTGGATCAGCAAATTCAGCCAAAGTGGTCTCAGCACAGTAGATGTAAAACTCACTTTGTTGCACGATGAGGGGGGGGGGGGGGGGGGGGCTCAACCTCAGGCTTCTGCTTTGTATTACCAGAGCACTATACGGAGGCCTAGTTGTTAGTTTGGTGCATCACCCTTCCTACTTTCTTACTCTCAATATGTTTGTGTGTTGTGTGTGCACTGGTATCTGCATGTGCATGACTGTGCTCTCAGGAGGACTTGGGCAGCTGGGTCGAAGCCTAGCATCTGTCTTGCGCAAGACTCATGGCAATGACAGTGTTGTACTTACCGACATCAAGAAAGCGCCCAGTGATGTGCTTTCTGCCGGTGAGTGTTCTCTCTCTCTCTCCCTCTCTCCCTCTCTCTCTCTCTCTCTGGCTGGCTGGCTGGCTGGCTGGCTGTCTCCACCTGTCTCTAGACCTGCCTCTGCCTCTCTCCTTCTCTTTCATTTTTTTCTCTATTGCATTCTAGCTTTGCAATGATTTCTTGCAAATCACTAGAGGCCGGCTGGTGTGTTGTGGTCAAGTGGTGAAGAATGTTTGTGACTGGTGCTGTCTAACACTTGACCACATGCATATAACTTGTCTTCTTGTCTTCTTGTGTTCTCATTCCTCTGTGTACAGGTCCATACTCCTACCTGGATGTCCTTGACGAGGCATCGCTGCGTCGCACCGTTGTGGAAGAGCGCATCACCACTCTCGTGCATTACAGTGCTCTGTTGAGTGTGGTGGGTGAGAGCAACATACCGCTGGCGATGAAGGTCAACATTGACAGCGTACATTCCTGCATGCAGATTGCCCAGGAATACAACCTGCGCTTGTTCATTCCGAGCACGATCGGTGCGTTCGGACCTCACTGTCCACGCAACCCCACCCCCGACTTGACAGTGCAGAGGCCCAGGACTATCTATGGAGTGTCCAAGGTTCACATGGAGTTACTCGGAGAGGTAGGTTGTTGCTTGTCATGTCCATGTGTGTGTTCATGTCTGTCAGGGTCTACCTATGTGCGTGTTCATGTCTATCTACCTATGTGTGTTCCTCATTCTTTTTTAAACTGTTTCTCTGTGTAGGCTTGCGTTTGAGTGGCTTTTTCCGTATTATGTGTGCGTGCGTGTGTGTGTGTGTGTGTGTGTGTGTGTGTGTGCGTGTGTGCGTGAAATAAATAAGGGGAATTGCTTCACCTGAATACCAAAAGCACTGTAGTATCTACATTATGTTTTTATGAGACCAAAATGTGATTACACTTAGCAATCATACTTTCTGGACTTCATGTCCAAGTATTAAAAACAGAGTCGCATTACTTTGATACAAGCTTAGTTACTATGGGTGGTTTTGAGTATTGCTGTCACTCTCACAATGTGGAGACATGTCTGTAAACTGTGATCTCTATTTAACTACTTGTGTTGGCCTTGTCTGCTCCATTGCAGTATTTCCAGGCGAGCAGGGGCCTGGACTTTCGTTCACTGCGCTTCCCCGGCGTTCTGTCAGCTGATACTCCACCTGGTGGTGGCACAACAGGTAAAGTTCCTGACAACATGCACTGTACCTTGTGTCCTCCGCCGTGTGTGCACCTTGTCATTCCTGATTTGCTTGCTCATGATCTGAAAGGCGAAGCCCTGCCAAGTTCGTGGGTCGAGTACAAGTGACGTGCACTTGTGTGTTCTTCTGTGAGCTTGACTGTGATGTCCTGTGCGCTTGTCTTTACTATGCTTGCTTGCCTGCTGCTGCTGCTGCTGTACAGACTATGCCGTGCACATGGCCGTGGCGGCTGCCAAGGATCGGCCATTCGAGTGCAACCTTCGGCCAGACACTCGCCTGCCTATGATGTATCTGTCGGACTGTGTGCGTGCCACCGTGGAAATGCTAACAGCACCGGCCGATAGCCTTCGCCTGCGCACCTACAACGTGACCGCGATGAGCTTCACACCCGAGGAACTTGTTGCTGAGATTCGCAAGCACAAGAAGGACTTCACCGTCACGTATAAACCAGACCCTATTGTCCAAGCTATTGGTAAGAGAACGTAGTGCGCAACTCCAGAACCCATTGTACACAGTGCTTGCTGGGTTGCAGCGAAATACAAACCTTAGTCTGTTAGTCTCTATCTTGCAGGTTGTGCACATACGTGATTACACATTTTCTTGCATTTGCTAAGTTTTGCTTGTGTTGTGTTGTCTGTGCTCAGCTGACTCATGGCCGGAGGTGTTCGACGACTCTGGTGCTCGCAACGACTGGGGCTGGAATCATGAGTATGATCTATCTCGGCTTGTGCGGCGCATGCTGGAAAGTGCTGCCAAGTACCACTAAAACGATATGCTAGGTACTAGTATGTCTTCTTCTTCTTTTTTTCAGATTTCATACTTTCACATGCTTACTGCAAGGTTGTCAATTTTCTGATTTTCTGATTTATTTCTCGATGGGTCTGTGCATCCATGAGACCTATAGCCTACCTGCGGGTCAGGTATATATGTATTGTTCCTTGGCATGTGCCTTCCTTCCCCGTGCTTCGTCATTCCCGCACCTTTCCTGGTGGATTCCCTTGAATGAAGTTGACTGGATTTATTGGTTTCAACTGCTTCCCTTCACCAGGCTTGCTTTGTTCTTGTTACAGGCGCCGGACGATGCCAGCAGCAGTAGAATACTATGCCAGGCATGATACCGTAGTTAGTTCTAACACCGTGTGTAGGTGTGTAGGTCCGGTTTGTGTTTGAATCTCGCTCCACGTAGGTGATAGTAAACTCTTCTAGTGGGCTGCCACACGCTTGTTTTTCTTGATTTGTTTTTGTTTTTGTTGCTGCCTTCTGAACAGCTTAGATTCACACCAGCCCTCTGGTTAAGGTGTAACGGTAGTTCTGCCATGGATGCTATGGTTGTCCTGTGCTCACTCACAGTCGCTAGTTTCTATTCCTCAAACTCCTTTTCTCATGCTACTTAGACTTGCAATACTTTGCTTCACTTCAAAATTTTCATAAAATTGATAGTCAAATTTCCGTTTAGAAGCCCAGGCCAGGCTTTTGCTATTATATCTTTTGAACTAACTTGTAAAATTATTCTAATTTTATATGGTAACTGTTAGCTTAGTATCTGACTGTAAAGGACAAGACTTGCGCTGTGGGCGCAGCTGACTTTCCTGATAGGAACGCAGCGACCTTCATGAACGTGGAACAGTGTGTGGTACATTGTGGAGGGAGTGGATTAGTATTATTCTTATTATTATGAAAATGCCCAAAGGCATTTCGAGGGGTTCATTTGATTGAAAAAACAGTACTAGTATGTACAAAGACAGGTAGAGCTTGATGAGGAGAGAAACGGGGAAGATCGACTGCAAGGTGACGGAATTCCGTTGATTGCATAAGCATAATGTATGATCACGAATACATCACCAATTGCTTACATTAAACACATCGGACAACTAGCTGTTTCGATAATTGCACAATATGTAATCTTGGTATGACTATCATTGCGTTTCGCTAGAGCTGATGACTCCCTGAAGGTGATGACATTATAAGTCAATAAAATTAATAACGACTTATGGGCCAAATTGGATCCACTTGCGACCACAGCGAAGATATCCGGTGGCCAGATCCCTTATGTTTCATACTACATGTAGTACCAAGAGTATATAAGCCCCCATGGGGATTATAAGTATATTCTTGCTAGTACTGGTCTGGTGTGATATTACTTTAGTTTTCGGTTCTAGCATGCACTCTCTGTGTCCTCGGCCAGGACAGGAGGGCCCAACCAAGTCACTACTTGCGGTATCAAGAGCTTGGCGGCATTAGTACGGACGTATGGTTATGTCAAAGAAAAAGGAAAGACCACCCAAACCGTCTGGGTGGTCTTACGAGCGCGCGTGTGTATTCTTGCTAATACGCCATGATCCACAAGTCGGCATTGTCATGACTCCGCCTGTGACATACCGTAGCATTGTTCAAGCCCTACAGCATTAGCAAGAGTATATACAAGCGCTCGTAAGCTCCCAGTTTCTCTTGGTATTAGCAAGAGTATAATTATAAGCCCCCATACATGTATGTACAGCTGTACCAAGCTTGAGTGTAATGAATGAATCCTTGGAATTGATGGGGGAAATGGCGGTTTCCTCTTGCAAGCCCAGTAAGGTGGAAGTCACCATTATTTTGGGCAGATTATGGCACAGACACGTAACAGTTCCATACTGGTACCTCGTACCTCATTAATGTTGTACTTTCAATGCTGTAAGTGTCCATTACCAAAAGAAAAGGTACATTAGGAAGCTAGTGAATACAAGGGCGGTAGTCGCACTTAGACAGGACAGAGGTCTGAGGATGACTCCCTGGTGTTCTCAATGACTTCAGGAGAAACAAAGAGAGAGAAAATGGTTGTGTATGTAAAAACAGGCATGCAGAGCCTAAATCCGACAGGCTCCTACATTCAGCACACTGATAAAACCAAGATGCTACTGGACTGGGTGGCTGGGTGGAGAGAGAGAGAGAGAGAGAGAGAGAGAGAGAGAGAGAGAGAGAGAGAGAGAGAGAGAGAGAGAGAGAGAGGCAGTTCACACAGGTAGCATCAAGCGCTGTAAGCCACAAGCATGAGCCTCCCGCTGTACGGCATGGAGGTATGGGCAAAATAATGGCGGATAGGGAACTATTGATGATATGTTGTGAGAGGCATGAGGCGAACTGTCATGCCACCATGGCGTGAGGACAGAATGTACAGGATCAATGCTGCTAAAAGATAAACGACCATGCACAGCACGGCCAATACTGGCAATCGTGTGGCAAACCATGTGCACGCATGACTACACACAACCCGCACACCACCTAATAGACCAACACAGCGCTCACCAGCGGCGCTCCATTCAAGAAACGCATGCAGCAAATAACGTTACAAGGGAAAGAGCAAACACCAGCAAAGTTTCAGACAAACAGGCAGTTTACACAACGAAAGTGAAGTACTACATTGAATGAAAACGTGGACAGAAGCAGAAGAAGACAAAGACAAGGTTAGTTTGCTGTGTCCACACGAGAGGAGCATGATCAAGAACATAAAAAAGCATTGCTCTGTCAACTGGAAGTCATCTATTTCCGCCGGTTCTTACTAGGTGGGGGCTTTGCCAGTGTAAGACCTTTATTGGCAGCTTGGCCAGCGCCAAGACCACCGCCAAGACCGCCTCCGAGACCACCGCCGAGACCACCGCCGAGACCTCCGCCAAGACCACCGCCGAGACCACCACCAAGAGCTAGTCCGCCAGCTTGACCTGCGAGGCCACCGGCTGCAGTCGCTCCGGCAAGACCGCCACCAGCAGTCGCGCCCGTTGCTCCGAGTCCGCCGCCGAGTCCTCCACCGAGTCCTCCACCGAGACCGCCGCCAAGGCCACCGCCAAGGCCTCCACCTGTCTTAAGGCCACCACCTAGAGCACCGCCAGTCGTACTGAGACCACCGCCTAGACCACCGCCAAGACCTCCGCCTAGACCGCCGCCAAGGCCTCCCCCAAGACCGCCGCCAAGGCCTCCCCCAAGACCGCCGCCAAGACCTCCACCGAGACCTGTAGTACCAAGGCCACCACCGCCAGCCTTGAGACCACCAGTCGTCCCGAGACCACCACCGAGGCCTCCGCCGAGACCACCACCCAGACCACCGCCAAGACCACCGCCAAGACCTCCGGTGAGACCACCTGCAGCCTTGAGACCTCCAGCAGCTGCGGTACTACCAAGACCAGTTAGCCCGCCGGTTGCTCCCAGTCCTCCAGTCGTGCCACCAAGTGAGAGACCAGTGGTGCCCAGGCCTGTTGTGGTGGTTCCAAGGCTGGTCTTCAATCCAGTACCGAGACCACCACCTAAGCCTGTCAGTCCTGTAGTTCCGAGGCCAGTCAGGCCAACTGTTTGTTGGGGCTGCTGCTGTTGTTGGATAAAACTGCCTCCAAGACCTGAAGCCACAGCAGTAAACAAACAAAAACAGAAAATGAAATCCAGTGGTGCATCAATTGCAGTTGGGGTAGGAGTACGACGTAGGTAACACAGCAGGTATGTACTGGCAGTGTAGTCTCATCAACACACACACAAATACACACACACGCACACACACACGCGCGCGCACACACATGCACACACGCAAGCACGCACGCACTCACTTCTGTAATTCATAATCTCATCTAAAGCGGATGCCACGAGGATGTACAACATCCTGTAGCCATGCATCATCAGCACCTACGTGTCCACCACCACAACAGGTGAGAATGCATGCAAGCAAACAGGTAAGGTATGTTGACATGTATGACTATATGGCCAGGATAGCTACAACTCACCTGCAGTGGCATTGGCAACTTGTGTAGCTGTGGCCATGGCTGCCATACCGCTCACACCAAAAAGGTTAGGTCTGGTCGATTTGGGCTCCTCTGCCTCTAAGATACAATGAACACAAGACAACAGAAGCACAGTATACATATACGTACAGACATGCTCAGGATCAGAGCACGACCACAGCCAACTGCAGGCACAGAGGGCCACAGTGCCACAGAGCAATAGCCACACAGACCAGGTAGTAACGTTTAACTCATGAACCTCAGGACAGGTGCACACATCTACTCTCTCCACGTGACATCCACACAAAGTATGCGCACGCAGAGAACAGCTTACTTCTTTTTTCCGCTTTCCGGCGAGCTTCGAATACATCTGTGGAATTATCTTTGACAACTTTCAAGTAATTCAAATACTGCTCTTTCTGGTTCTGCAGTTCGGAGAGAAAACAAAGAACGCATGAAGATCAACAATCAGTGCAGTCCAGCTACACAAAGAGCACGACTACGAACTAATAGTAGGCACAAACCATATGGATAAAAAAAAAAAGGTGAAAACATCCGCCATGCAAACACAAAGTACAAATAAAGAAACCACCTACAATGTAAGGTGATCTTACCTTGACTTGCTCACGAACAGACTGCAAGTGTGCTGCCAGTGAGAGGAATGTTTGATGCTGATGTCGTAACAAATGGGACAACGCTGATATGCAAGGATAAACAACAGGAATAAGCAACCAGTACACAAAAGGCGAGAAAAAATAGAAGCCCTTTAGCAGCCAATAGTAACAGTTAACTATACATTTCGTGCAAGGAGGACATGCAAAGTCATGCAATTCAAAGCAAGTACACTACAACGCGACAAGCGCAGCATGCGCACTTACCGCGCTACATGCAAAACAGTCAAAATCGTCATAATGTAGCAGGATTGAACAAGCAACAACACATTCAAAGTTTCAAACTGTACATCGAGTTGTACGACTACAAACCAGATAATATTACCGTACTGTACCGTCGTACACGACTAACGGGTACTCATTTGCTAACGGGTTAGCAGCTAAACAAACGGGTACCCGATCACCCCTAAAAAAAACCTAGAGGATCACACAGTTGAAAGTGTGACGTCATCAGCCTGCAGTGTGACCTCATCAAACTGCAGTTCATCTCATTACCCTGCAGTGTGACCTCATCACCCTGCAATGCTACCTCAATACTGTAAAGCGACAAACTTTCGCGGCGCGCAAATTTAGCGTTTTCATAAATTGGGCTGGTTCACGATGAGAAACTTTTGCGATTCTATCTCTTCAGTCGGATCTTGTACTGTCTACAATCAATGTACACAGAGGTTTGCGGCGATTTATATTTGCGAATGTGTGATGGTCGTGAAAATAGCGAAATTTAATCTCTAGCGAAAGTTTCTCACTTTACAGTATCCTGCAATGTGACCTCATCACCCCGCAGTGCTACCTCACAACCCTGCCCTGTGACCTCGTCTTCCCTTTACTCACCATCTGGCGTGAAGGTAGCAGACTCATTTGCCACCCACGTTAAGTGAACTTCCAGCTCGTCCAGCTGCTGACGATACAGGTGCATTTGCTCTTCAAAGCGAGCCACAAGCCGATTGAAATATCTGCAGCAAGCACGTCACAATAAGGACACACTAGTAAGGATGATCAGAACACACTTGGTTGCCTCACTAGATCTCCACAAGTACTCTACCCTAGGTCGTATCAATGACCAGGGCTACCTTAGTGCTGCTAGTTACTAGTACAAACGTGTTGTCTCCTGTTGGCCATAGATACAGGAAAACAATGCCACATAGTAGCACATAGACAGAAGAACGCTAACCAGCCCTTCCTGTATTTGCAACTACAGTAAAACTCCCCTAATCCGGACGCTCCGAATTTGGGCACGTCTGTCTACCGAGCACCTTTCTGACCCATCTAGAGTCACAAAAACTGGCTTTTCAATGAAATGGTCCCAAAACCTATTGATTGGCACAAACATAATATTTTACTTGCATGCAGTAAGTATGCAAGTGACTTAGTTCTGAGTACAGGTGATTCCTAGTTTCGGGCAGTGTTTGGTCCCATCCTGCCTGGATCTGGGGATTTTCACTGTATACATTGTATGCAGATTGTTATTCAATAACTTACTCTGTTGGTGCAACATGCTCAGGTTGAAGGCCAGCTGGGATATCCTTTGTTCTCTGCGCTATTTCAGCATCTTTCAACTCCTACACAAGTCAGGGAGAAGGGCAATACAACCAAGAGGAAAGCGGGCAAGTTGAGCAAACTGCAACTATGCCAAACAGACAAACCAAAGTCACTACAGCACACATACCAGTACATCTGCAATATATATATACGCAATATGTAGACAGACCTGCTTTACTGGGTGCAGATACCCAATGGGGAAGTTCTGCTTCCCGTTATTATTGAAATGGTCATCGAGACTGAATTCAACGGTGATGTGGGCTCGGCACAATGAAGCTCATCATCATATCCCTTTATAGTCGAAACAACCTCAACAGATGTTGTGCTGTGAAGTTAACCAATATCTAGCCATGTCCTTGAGACGTCAAATAACTAGTAGTAGAGCTCCTGGAAAGTCTGCCATGCCTGGCTGGTTTTATATTAAAAGGCACTTGAAAAAGAGTTCAATACACGGCCATGACGGCATACAAGTAAACTACGTAGCAATCTTAAATGCAGTGAATGTGATAATCACAGCCATGGAAAGCCAGCAAACACACACACACACACACACACACACACACACACACACACACACACACACACACACACACACACACACACACACATGGATGATGCACATGCAATAGTGTACTGGGCATACCTCGGACATGTCATGTTTAAGCTGGAAGACACTGTGCGAATCTCTCTGAACATCTGTCGCAACGATTCCTAAAGTCTGAAATTGTAAAAGAACAGACAGTAGAAAGCAATGCACATCAAACAACCCTTCAATGTAAATACATTAAATTTGTGCACTCGGGCAATTTCTCCTCTCCAGAAACTGGCATGGTGTGCTTGAGAAGGTGTAACCGACTTTACTGCATCCACCGTGATAGCTGATATGCTTGCAAATGTGTGACCAGCTTACATGGCAGTTACATACATGATACAGCCATAGCATGGCACACGGGATGTGTGCGTAGCTTACCCGACTGAGGCATTTCGTTTCCTTGCACAGCTGCTGAATGTCCTTATCTGAATAATGATGTATGCTCTCACAGAGTGACTTCTGCTCTTTCACAAACGCCCTGCATCAAGAATCACACCGCAGAATAGATAGACATACAATCTACATTAGGTGGAGATTGGCAGACAACGGAGACTAATCTAGCCAGCTTAACCCACCAAGTGAACACGGAGATGAACACGTATACACACAAACACCACATACTCAATCTCTGGACAGCTAGCTCTTACAACCAAGCTAACACACACAAACACCACGTAAACCATTGAAACCAAAATGCATCAGAGCTGGATTGAGCAGCTCGGACCCACTACCACATGCTCACAACGCACACAACACAAGATAATCACCAAGTATCAGTATACAATCAGAGTATAGGGTGTGTAGCTGCCACATTGTGAGCAGTGCTACTGTCAGCACAGTACCGTATTTCCCCGTAAGTTAGTACGTACTAACTTTCGAACTTAGCAGCCACATGAGTACTAACTTTCGGGGATGGTTCTATCTTTCGGGGAGTACTTTTTTATCGGGGGTAAATGACACGAAGTGGGAAGCCTGCGCAACTCTAGTGTCCGTGCATATGATGTATGTACTGTACGGTGTCTGTACATGTAGGACGGGTACGAACTTACTCTCTTTTGGGGGAACTGTCTTTCGGGGTGATAACCTCGGCAGTGGAAAGTGTATTTTTTATAGGGGGGGGGGGGGGGGGGGTACTAAGTCATTGGGGAGAACTAACTTACGGGGAAATACGGTAGTACTCACGTGAGCTGATTGTAAATATTCGTCAGTAACGGAGGTAGCTCGTTGGACGATGTGTTACTATATCCACAACAGGACACAATCAAAACAACACAAACTTAGTCACATACCATACAGCAGAACACAAATAGAACAAGAGCAATAGCGTCAGGAAAGAGGATGTACCACTTATAGAAGAGAATAGAATGGACAAACAAAAGCGAGGTGAGTGATGGGGTGCATCATCTGTCATCTCCATATACCACCTCCTCACATTCACAAGCAGCAAGTCAATCACTTCCAACTAACATGGCACATTCTATGCATGCACACTAAACCAGCAGCCATCATCCACCATACACACTTACTCTGTTTTAGACTCTGGTACAGAGAGGTGGCGAACAAGTCCAACCACATGTTGATTGCAAAACAAACGCACAAACAACGAACAAACCGCACACATACACATACATGCAGACAAACACACACAGACACACATACACACAGGCAGACACAACACACACAGAGGGCATGGCATACGGGCATAGTCAAGCAGAGTGCACTATGAGCTGAGTCAGCACTGGTGTACAGCTGACGGCAAACTAAAGTCGGCCCTTGCTCAACTAGAACAGAACAATGGCAGCGGTATTCTACCCTGGGTGTTAGAGTCGACGATATACTGTAAACCCGGAATCGTTTGCGCCCGTTTTAGTTCGCAAATTGCGATGATAGACCATTTTGCACCTGCAAACGTTTGCGATTGGAGTCAATTTTGATGATTGACTCGAGTCTACAGTTTAGCGTTTCGCACCCACTTACTTTCGCGATTACACACTTAATAAGTGACTTATCGCGCAAATCACGAACGTTTCAGGATCGCAAAGGTTTCTGGGTTTACAGTAGCTGTTTGGCACATTCTGACGACCAAGCACCCGCCGGTAGAACCTGTACACCCGGGCACTATCATTCCGGTTTTTTTGCACCCGCATGGCCACATCCAGTGGGACTCAAGTCATTAACTTATCAGCCGTTCTGTCCGAAAGGCGCATGGAGCAACGGGCCCCTCGGGAGTAGATGCCGACACCTGAAGGTGTATGTGCACATGATTTGCAGACATCTCTGATGGGGTTGCTGAAGTCCTGGCTACCTGTGCTCGCCGGCTGGCAGCAACAATCGTCGATCCGGTATCTCTGCAGGCATACCTTGCATGTATATTATACATGTGCCGGGTTATGCTGGTTTCTGATACATCTACCACAAGAGATCATCTGTTATAAGCGACGCTTTAGGCTGCACCAAGGGGTGGTGGTTGCTTCTGATAGATTTGACTGTCATTGATGAGTTGGCCATACCAGTGCTTACCTGGAACCACAGCCTTTCCTCCTAAGCCGGTTGTTTTCGTCGTGGAAGTGCCTCCCAGGCCAATACTCGCTGTGGTGGCTGTACCACCAAGTCCGAGACCGGCAGTGGTTGTTGCTGCAGTGCTGCCCAGGGTAAGGCCTGTGGTGGCTGGCTTGGATGTTGCGCCGCCGAGTGCGAGGCCAGTACCTGCCTTTCCCATACCTGGCACGTACACACACATACACATGCACGTACACACACACAGACACACAAGTACACACACATATACACACGTACACACACACACATACAGACATACATTTGAGACAGGGAAAACATTTACAATGTAGCTTATTGCAACCAGCATGGTACAGTAGTTCCAAGATATCCCTGAGCTCGAAGTGAGCCATTCACATACAAAATACTCACTCAACTTAGGCGGAGGCATACTTTCAACCTCCAAACACGTGGCACAATACTTGGTGCAGAACAGCAAGAAATACAAGCTGAGACACAAAGCATTTTATAGTCTCGGGTTTCAGTTCTTACCACTCAAACCACCAGACAGACCTCCAAGACTCAGACCAGCTGCACTTGTGGCTGCACACACACACACACACACACACACACACAAACATGCACAAACATGCACAAACATGCACAAACATGCACACACCCACACCCACACACACACCCACACCCACACCCACACCCACACACACACAAGACGAACAAGAATACAAAGTTCTGCACGCGCACTTGTAACGGCTTGCCTATACACATTAACGGAAATATAGAGCTTCTGCGTGTGGACAACTTAGATCACGAGAATTGCCAAGAAATACAAAGAGAAGTAATGACAGCACACCAGTCACAACAGAAGGTGCCTAGCAAAGAAACACAACTAGAATAGTTTGCTAATCATTGCTTACCTGCACCTGCAGTAGCAGTGGTGCCTCCAAGAGTCAGGCCAGTTGCAGCACCTACAACAGCAAACACAGCAAATACAAACACTCGAGTGCATCAATGACATCATGCAAACACTTGAATGAGTGCACCAATGGCATCATACAAACACTCGAGTACATCAATGACATCAGCGCGCAGAAGCTCAGTAACAAAGCAGTGTTTGTTGTGCCTCTGAAAAGATCCCTCAAAACCTTTTGTTTGCGTGGGTAAACTCTCACACCCGCTGGCCCAGCGAATAAAAGATTTCGGGCATAAACACGTTACTCAAATTTAGTACCAGTAGTTCGAAAGAAGTCGACTAAGGTACATTCCGCATTGACCAATCAATATGGTTTCTTGTTGGTAGGTGTAGGAGAAGCACACACTAGATTTGAATAGAGTACTGCCAACATACCAGTGGCAGCTGTGCTGGCCCCAAGCTTCAATCCTCCCGCACCTACAGACAACACAGAGACGAACAAATCCAAGCATAGAATTATTTTTTAAGGAACAACAAGCATTCCACAACATGCACCAATGCACACGCATGCGGGCGCGCACGCACGCGTGCACACCCACACACACACACATGCACACCCACAAACACACACACACACACACAACATATGAGGAATAGAGTAACATACATACCAGGGGCGGCGGCTGTGCTAGCACCAAGCTTCAATCCTCCAGCACCTGCACACGGCAAAATGAATAAATAACACGGAGTGCAGAACTTCTTGAAGCAACAAGTAACATAGACAACCATTCGACACACATCGGTATACACACAAAATCAGATGAGCCAAAACGAATGCAACCTGGTCAAGGAAAAGTAGAACAGGGTTGCAAACATACCAGCAGCGGCGGTTGTACTAGCACCGAGTGTCAGTCCTCCAGCACCTACACACAGTAAGGGACGAAAAACATCAGATACAGAGAAAATAACAGAACAGTAACCAACTTCCTATTCAAGTATGCATGTACGTGCCCACACATTCTCTCTCTCTGCTCTCTCTCTCTCTCTCTCTCTCTCTCTCTCTCTCTCTCTCTCTCTCTCTCTCTCTCTCTCTCTCTCTCTCTCTCTCTCTCTCTGTCTCTCTCTCTCTCTCTCTCTCTCTTTCTCTCTCTGTCTCTCTCTCTCTCTCTGTCTGTCTCTCTCTGTCTCTCTCTGTCTCTCTCTGTCTCTCTCTCGCTCAGTTGAACAGCACGACAATGCTCTTCCAATCTCATCCAGCCATTACCTGAATTGAGTGAATGGCCTTAGATGTACCATCTCAAATCATTTGAGAAAATCAGTCACTGCTAGGTGATCATGGCATGACTGACAGCAGTACCCCTAATAGAAAAGAAGCACATACTTACCCAAAGCAGCTGTAGTAGCACCCAGCTTCAGTCCTCCAGCACCTACATGCAGTATAGAAATTGATGAGGCAAAGCACAGAACAAGCTAACACCCTGGACAGAATAATTCATCGAGCAACTAATAGCTGGGTTGGGAGCAGTTCAACACGTACCCTAGTACTTCCAAGTCATACAGTACAGGAGGGCTGGAGTTCTCTGCAGACGCACCTACAGTACACAAGTCATTACCCTATGGTAGAAGGACTAACTTACTTAGCCACAACACACACACACACACACACACACACACACACACACACACACACACACACACACACACACACACACACAAACGAGTGAGCAAGCTAGCTTACCGCCTAGGCCTCCAGCTGCTCCAATTCCACCGAGGCTGAGACCAGTACCTGAAGCACGACAAGATCCATGAAAGATAGGTAGCATAGGCCATCAATTCGCACCTCATGATTCGATTCCTGGTGGTATCATTCAAGTTTCTCTCCAAACAATTTAATTTCCCCTGTCCAGTTTATGAAAGGGTAACACTTCTGTCCATCATAATAAGCTCCATGAACGCATTGGAGACACAAGGTCGGCCATGAGCAATGTGCTCTTGCACACAGTCAAGTGGATTACAGCACGAAAAATGACTGGAAACGAGTCACGGCGGAGTTCTGGTAAAGATGAACACAGTGGAGAGTTATGAGTTACGCACTACTGCTTGCTAACACATTGTACATGACATTGCGCACATACAGCTGACAAGAGAAAACAAAAACAGACAATCAAGCAAGCGAACAGAATATAGGCATGGTGCACAGTCTTTCACTCAGGACTACATGTACAGTGACTATTCAAAGTGAATTTGCTGCTAGTCTGAGCAGAAGAACTATACACACTACATAACACAATAACACTATTATAGTCCATACCTGCGGCTGTCGTTGCAGTGGACGCTCCACCAAGGGTTCCACCGAGGGCGAGACCAGGTTTTGCACCAGCTGCAGAAAGATGAAAGGAGCATGAACCCAGGTTTAGAAAGAAACTGCCAGTACAGGATAAACGGGTGAGAGCCAGGTGCCTAAGTTAAGACAATCTGTAACTTGGCCTTGGACTCAGCGGTATTCCAAGCATGAAACGGATACTGTGTATTTCGCAAAGAGAAATGGCCAGCCGACGTGCTGCGCGCATTGTTGCTTAGTCGGCTCAGTGCAGCGGTGAGAGGATGGTGGACGCCTAGCACAAACATAAGCATTGCTTGGACATGATCAGCTCACGTCCTGAAGAGCATGCTACAAATACAGCTGCACTGCAGAACATCCCCACGACACTACAGGCTGAAGTTCTGCTAGGAAGAATAGCCACCCGCCAATACAACGGTTTTGATGGGAACCCAAAAAATAATGAACAGAAGTTGAAAGTCAGTGTGTGGTAATGACACGCTTAGCCAAAGCTACTCTACATGCACGTGTCTGCAACATACGAGTAGCAAAGTTGTAACTTGTACAAGTACATACAGGTTTACTCCACAGTTAGGCCTTGAAATGACACGCTCAAAAGACATACCTAAGCCAGCAGCTGCTGTACCACCTCCAAGTGTCAATCCACCACCACCAACACCTCCGAGTGACAAGCCACCAGCACCACCTGAAGTAGCAGCAGCGGCAGCAGCAGCAGCAGAGTCTATTAGCATTCGTTAGTGATATGTACCTTGCACGGTCAATGCGCCTTATTCGATCACACTGCCCTATTCAACCTGCCTGGGGATACTGCATGTACTACACAAGTAACATACAGTGTTATACTACAGGAAACTGACAGATAGATAGATAGATAGATAGAGAGAGAGAGAGAGGGAATAGCAGTGAGCAAGTGTATGTATACGTGTGCATTTACGTGTGTGCGTGTGTGCTTAAAGTAGCACGATCGCCCCAACTGAGGTGACTTGGATACGTGCTACATGTAGTAATTGGCAGCATACCTAATGCTGTGGCAGTTGTTGCCGCTGCTGTGGTGGCAATAGCACCAGTTTTGAGACCAGCCCCACCAAGTGACAATCCACCACCTGCAGAACATAGAAGATGGCAGTACACAGTGTGAGGGTAACAGACAGACACACACATACACACACACAGACATGCACAGACAGACAGGCACATAATACACACACACACATGCAGACACAATGTGCATGTACAGTGAACTTGGCTAATAACGACTGCGGATACAATGACAATTCGCGAATAACGACTATCTAACTGTAATACATGTACATAATTATAATGAAACTTCGGGTATAAGGACACTTTTCTGATGCCCCGCCGAGTGTCGTTACATGCAAAGTTGACGTAGATAGAAAAGGGGAATACAGGAGGTACAGTGCTCATCAGTGACCCCCCCCCCCCCCCCTTTCTCCCCCTTGTCCTGCCATGAACAAAAAATAACAATGCATTCAAGCACAGCCTTGTGTTTGTAGTACTAGGATCATACAACGCCTGGGGCTAGGTTAAGCTGTCACCGTCACTTAATCATGGAGACAATATTTACTGACGAGCACAGTACATACCAAGCGTGGGCGCAGCAGCCGTACTGCCACCAAGTTTGAGGCCACCACCAGCTACACAGCACACAATAAGACAAACAATAAAATTAATACTAGTAAACGTTTTGACTTTACCGGTAGTGCAATGTGTATGCCTATCGGAGAATCAGCATACTTAGTTGCTGCTGCGATCAGTCCAAACAGAGCCAACGACAGCCAATAGAGATCAATTTTCCGAGTTGTGACAACTTTTATAAAGCAATGAATGAAACAGCACCAAAAGTGCTGGTCTTTTTCCTGGACCTGGACGGTAATCTCTCCCCACAGAGTACTCTTGATATCCACCGAATCGTTTTCATGGATATGCAGTCAAGTCAGCGTGAAGTTACGTATCAAAAAAAGACTGAAGTAAACAACTTCAAAGCAAGCTGTTCCACGACACAGTACTACTGCACAGTGAAACCAGTCTAAGACGACCGCTCAAGGGACCGTCAAAACGTGGTCCCCATTACCAGGTGGTCTCCTTATCCAGGGGCATTTGACTGGAAATAGGATCGCTTGATCCTGGTTTCAGTGGTCTTCTAGGACAAGTGGTCGCCTTGACAGGTTTTATCGTAACTGTATAGTGCAGACATCTAGCTTACCTGCACCACCGCCCAGCGTTAGACCTGCGCCGGCTGTAGTAGCAGCAGCAGCAGCACCGCCTAGTGCAAAGCCCGTACCTGCTGCAGGAGCAGCAGCAGGAGCAGCAGCACCAACACCGGTCAAGCCTCCTGCAGCAAAATATCCCAGAGGCAGACCCGGCAACCTTAGAGTATCAAGTAAACACAAGCTACATTGTACATGTATCCGCCACCAGTGATTCACACAACCCGGACCACTAACATCTGCACATGACTCCTAATGAAGGTCAAAGGATCTTCAAATCCTTCAAAACTGCTGGAATCCAGGGTACACATTAAAATCTTCAACGATGAGTTGACACCGGCAACACTGGATATCAACACCGGATTCAGCCAAGGGAAAATGGCGAGGCAAGCTTGTTCTACTACATTCCTTACCTGCACCACCCAGTGAAAGACCGGCTCCGGTAGATAGTCCACCTGTTGACAGACCTCCTCCTGCTGTTGCACCTTCAATGAATAAGAGGAGGAGGAAAGGGGAGGTTAAAAAAAAAGAAAGGAAGGAGAAATAAGAGCACAGAATGAACCGCCATGATCAGCCCTAGTATCTATTCTGTCTATTCTAGCGTGCCGCAATGCAGACAATACTGAGCATCTGCATTACTCCTCGAAACAAGGCAAATGGAACAGCAGCGTACACACTGCAAAGCACACATTTGAAGTACTAGTAGTGCACGGTCTTCGCTGAGGCCACATATGGGCGTTACCCCCCCCCCCCTCCCCCCGAATAAACGTTGTACCCCGTCATAACATCGTGTGTTTGAATGCAGAGGGTGAATCCTATCATTGCATTATACCGTTACGCTTTGCATCTGTCCGCGAGCCATGAGGCCCCATGAAGAACAGGCACATCTTCCATACAGAGTCCGTGTCATGCAATTATTCTACATGTTACACACCTCTGGAAGCATGGATGCAGTGAATGGGATTTTCGGTCTTTGACCACTTTGGTGGGACTGATCTCTTCACCTCCCACCGCTTTAGGAGCTGCATCTGCGCCTTGATCCTTGAAGAGTGGTGGCGCTCCTACGGATGCGGAAAACTTGGCCTCTAGCCGAGTCTGACGCGAGCCGTGGATTTTTTATTATTTTTAACACACCTTCCCCACCCTCCTTTGATTTTGACCTGGTTAATTCCCTGAAGGGTAGCAGGTTCCACCATCGCATGCACCCCCCCCCCCCCCCACACACACATTGACACAGGCTTACCTCCAAGGGTGAGACCGGTAGCAGCAGGCTTCCCCCCTAGATTGAAGCCCGTGCCAGCAGTGGTTGCTCCAGCACCAGCACCGCCCAACATCAAGCCTCCACCAGCTGAGGCACCGCCACCTAGAGCACCACCCAGTGATAGTCGCCCAGCACCTACAAATAAACATCGGCACACACGTATACATACACGTACACACATACACACACACACACACACTTGTACTTGCTCATTGCCAAAACTGGTCACATGGGTCTCCCCGGGAGAGGGGAGAGAGACTCTAAAAAGGAATTTTGGAAAGATGACTCAATTGGCTATTGAACCGCCCAACGGCCGACACCCCCTGAAATCCCCAAACTATGGGTGGACTTGGAAAGGATCCCACTTATGGGCTCACCACACCTCAGTAAGTGGGTGAGGACAAGGTGCAGAAAAAGGATAAACGGCATCAGGGTATCCGCCCCGGGATCCAACTGCAGTTACCCCTGCCCCCAGTGAAGGTAATACGTGCTACTAGTGTGGGTGGCTAAACCATAGTGACCTCCTGAAAATGCCGGGAAATTTAAAATTTCGAATTTTCCATTTAAAATAATAGTTCACGCACTACACGCAGCGCGTACTATCAACAACTGACACTTTTGCTGACGTGAAAAGTATAATCGTGAGCACAAGGGCCCCAGCCAAGTTCAAAAATCAGTTGCACGCACGTGTCCAAGTTAATCGTATGCGAGTAAATACTAAATATCTTGGAAAGGGTACGATAAAAGTGAGTTTTCACGTGGCGTGAATGGCCTATTACAGGACTGCGGCTACATTCCGTACCTGCACCACCCAGTGAAAGACCGCCTCCGGTAGATAGTCCACCTGTTGACAGACCTCCTCCTGCTGTTGGAAAGAAAAGAGCAAGAAAGGGAGGGGAAGAGAGAGAGAGAGAGAGAGAGAGAGAGAGAGAGAGAGAGAGAGAGAGAGAGAGAGAGAGAGAGAGAGAGAGAGAGAGAGAGAGAGAGAGAGGAGAAAGAACAGCAAACAATGAACATGAGTATCTGCATTACTCCAGATAACGAGGCAGACAAAAAAAACTGAAGAATACACACTGCCATTCAAGTTGTTGAACAGGACTGGGTTTTTTGCTGAGGGTGCAGCACACACAGCGGTGCTGCCCCCCCCCCCCCCCCCCCCCCCAGGGGTTACACCGTCGCATGGGCAACGCACACACATTGTGTCATGCGTCGTATCCTTCTATGAGGCATACAGCATATCCAAAACTCTACAGACCCTGAAATTACATGTAATACATGCTTACCTCCTAGGGTGAGACCGGTAGCAGCAGGCTTCCCACCTAGAGCGAGACCTGCGCCACCAGTGGTTGCTCCAGCACCACCACCGCCCAGTGCCAGGCCTCCGCCACCTAAAGCACCGCCGAATGACAGTCCTCCGGCACCTACACCCACCAGAGCATCGGCACACACAGGCAAACTGACTGGCTATAGGGCTGGTAAAGGGACGATGCATGCACTCCAAAAGTTAACTGAACACTCTCTCTCTCTCACTCTCTCTCCTTCCCTCTTCCCCCAACACACACAGACACACAGACACACACACAGACACACACACACACACACACACACACACACACACACACACACACACACACACACACACACACACACACACACATTGCGAGCTAAGGAAGATGCATATCTCCCGCTCATTTTGATTCCAATTGGTTTGAGATCTTCTTCCACACGTCATGCACCATGTGGATTCAAAGAGTGTTGGACTGAGCAAAGCAAGATATTGCCGGTAAAGTAAAGAGCGAGTACAGGACATACCGTAGTGTCTTGTATTAAAGCCTGTCTCATATAGAAGCCTGTTTTGAATATGATCCTGATTTTCAAGATACACTGTCGGCACATAAGCCTGGTTTTAGTGTTGACATACATAGAAATACCTGTCTTGTATAGAAGCCTGTCTCATATAGAACTTATATAGAAGCCTGCAAAATTTCCCCCAAAAGTCATATAATTAAAGCCACGGCTTTTATACACGACTTTACGGTAGTCCACAGTCCATTTCAAAACTATAGACGCGTACCTAGGCAAAAACCGTTATGCCAGCATCTATACCACATAAAATCTGTGATCACTTTGTGCATAATTTTTTCCAAATTGGGCGTCTGTTATCCAATCCTTTAGAAACTATAATGAGAGTAATTGTGGAGCGATCCTGAGCAATATTCCGAAAACTATTCTCAAAAAGTTCCAGCCAAATTTGAAATATTTCAAAAACCCTACGCGTCTATAGTTTTGAAATGCACTGTACACAGTATCTGAACACACGATATATGCCAGCTCACCTGCAGTAGTGGCAGCAGTGGAAGTACCTCCGAGACTAAGGCCAGCACTGGCTGCACATGGAATGATGACATTCAACCAAATAATGAAGAGTAGAACGAGGACCGTCTTCCTAGACGACCAATCAGCCACGTCCCCACTAAGGGCCTTATCAGAGTTCAAAACCCGCTCAAGTGAAATTTTACTACTCTTTGACGACGCACTGAATGTACTCTAAACAGGTGCGAACAAAAATGTGTTCGCACAGTGCAGATCCTGAGCCCTGCAGAAGATGTACTGTACGCGGTGTACAACTAACAGCTACACATTTGAAGAAAAAAGTGTGCGTTATTTGCCTCCCGTTAACTTTGATATGTACGATTTTCCTTTGTCCACAGTTGGCTGAACCTTAGGCCCTATAAAAACCCAAGTTCAATTTATCATAGGTACCGACAAGGGGCTGCCATGCACCAACCTATAATTAATGAATACTGGGGAAGAGCCATGTACTTGGTTGAGTGTGGTATGTGCCTATTGACCAGGTTTTGATATTTGTTACAATGTCAATGGTCCCTTCAAAATCCGGCACCATTTGTGCTGCGGAAATTTTGCTGGATTCAGGAGGGTACTGCATTAACAAAACCTGATTTATTGGTGCAGGGGGCATGAATAGGACATTTTGGTTACTGAAAATTATGCTGGTATATTGAGGGTGCTGGTAAAGTGCTTGGTTAACCCAAAATCGCCCCATCCCCCGCCTATCAAGATACTAGACACTAGATAGATGCTACCATCCACCAAACAGCAATACAGATAATATACTAGAAGCTTTTGATAGATAATACACTTTTTAAAACATGGAAAACAGTGGGGAACAAGTAATTAGTTATGCGTTAGAGTCCACCAACTACATGTATACTGTACCAGATTTTGAACAGTCAGACATGCACAGCCATGTCTCACCATCTGAGTTCTTAGTAACTTCTTACTGCACACCTAAAAATGATATCATACTTATTACTTTCGAAGTACAAGACAAGACTCTGAATACCACGCTCGACACCAGCGTAATAGTATTCTAAGCACGTACCTGCGTTGCCTCCTAGACTCAGACCTGTGCCACCAGCGAGCCCACCTACAGCACCAAAACTCAGCTGTCCTCGATTATCCATTTTAGCACCACATCCAGTCAACGATACAGATGTCCGAACGTCCTCACTACCAGAAAGCTAAAAGACTTTCTTTCTACAAAAAGTGCGTTTCAAAAGTAGTGCTCAAACGGGTACCGCGTACCATGAACCAAGACTACCCTCCAAGAGTACAATCATCTTCATACAGCATGCATAAAGCATGCAGAGTGTGCAACTCGGCATCCGCATAAAACCGCTTTCACGGCGAAGTAATTAGTTTTGTTTTGTTTATTATGTCATCATGAATCATTCGCTTCCACGACAGTTCGCAGAAAACATTTCGACGAACGTCTGTTCGTCCCCAAGCCATTTCGTTGACTGGCCCATTTTTTTTTGGCATTTAAGGTGGCTGTCCTTTTCGCCGTGTGAACCAGGGAGTAGTACAATACCGGTATTGTACTACTCCCTGGTGTGAACTTCCCTGCGGAGGCCCAATACAAAGTCAATGTAAGGGGATGGGAGGAGAGAAGGCCAGCGGAGAGTCAAATTCAGAAGAGGGAGGAGAGAATAGCTAAAGTACACGGTTACTGAGCGAATTCAAACAAACCAAACAAACAGCAAAACAAGTACAGTGCGTATCAGTTATAGCGTGGTCGTGTAAAAGAATATACTGCCTACAAGAATGAACTCTCATGTTTTCATAATCATAACATGGATTTCATGTGCACATTTATTCTTACAAGCAATTTTATCGTACAGTAGAATAATTATATCGGTCCAAGAATGGACTTTGTGTAGCGAAACATGCCAGATCACAGGATGATCAGTACAAAGGATATCGCCTGTACTGTAGTAATAACATCGGCGTCCAAAGCAGTTCTGATCTGACTCGCGTTGGGTCGCGTAGTGCTGCAGGTTCAACTATTGTGGTCATGTAACTCATGTTGCCACATGGTACGCCTATGTCAGTATGTGACTGTGACCAGCCGCATGCACAGTAGCACGACCTTGTATGTACGATGATCTTCCTGCCTTTGCGCACATGCACATGATATGTCACACTTGAGTTATCGTGTGTAAGAAATATCGGAAATAAGAATAGAAAGTCGTTTTTCAAACACCCACGCTATAGCCGATACCTACTGTACACAGCTCACGAGAATAAAGAGGACTGGAGCACAGAATTGAACTGCTGAAGTACACAGCTCACGAGAATAAAGACAGGAGCACAGAAATGAACGGGGGGCAGTCTACGAAGTGGTGGTACCATCGGTGCATGCACCACGGTACATTATCATAATTATCGGCTTTGCAAAGTTCGTGGGTACTGAATACCATGGTATGACCAACTGTGTAGCAGTCTACAACGTGTAGGGAATGGCAGCTCGGCGGAATGCTGGGATGTTGCCCATGGCTCGCACCGTGTCAGGTATGGTTCCATAACAGGCAACCGCGAGATGCCGGTCGGCATTGGCCTGCTCGGCTTCTGGCTATTGGTTGTTGCAGGCCCAGACTGCGCTGCAGCGCTGAAGGCGAGTTGCTCCGCAGTTGAGGACAAACAGTGCCTGCAGAGCAGGACTGGCACGGTTATGAACGCACCGCCATACCAGCACGAGCAGTTTCTGGCGATATACCTCGTCCACGCGATAAACAGAGAGCCTCTCCAAGAGGTCGCTGGCCCTGGTAAATCGTGGTCGTCCGAACACCGCCCTTGCTGCGCGGTTTTGGGCCACCTGCAAGCGGTTTAGCTGGTTGTGGGTCAAGCCAGAGCCATATGCTGACGATCCATAATATCAAATCCGGCATGATGACAGATAGGAAGTACTTGCTTCGACTAGCTAGAGTGAGGCAGCGTCGCGCCCGCCACAGACTACCGATCTTCCTAGCAGTGCGTGAGATGCACCGGTCAACTTGCGGTTGCCAGGCCATTCGTTCATCGATCAAGATGCCGAGGTATTTCGCGCTGGTGGTGTGCGGAAGGACATCATTTCGACATCGTACAACCACGTCCGGCTGCTGCCCACTGCTGCTGGTAAAAACCAATACATTGCTCTTCTTTGCATTTAATACAAGACCACGAGCGTCCAGCCAACTTGAGAGGGAGGTAACCGCCAAGCTGAGCGCATCAGACACCTCTTGCGCTGTCCGTCTTGCACATGTAAGGGCGATGTCGTCCGCAAACTGCAGTGATGATGCCAGCGCAGATTCAGAGGGGACATCTCTGGTGTATATGGAGAACAGCATGGGTCCTAGTACAGAGCCCTGCGGCACACCACAAGTGCACAATACAGTTCTGCCCAGTCGGGAGCCCATACGAACGCGTTGATGGCGCCCAGACAGATAGTCCCGAAACCATTTCAGGGCTGTGCCGAAGATACCGATGCTGAACAAGTCCTGGATGAGGGTGGCATGCTTCACCTTGTCGAAGGCTTTACTCATATCTAACAGGCATGTTGCTACAACAGAACCATTGTCTCGGGCTTGGAGGACGGTGTACGAGAGCAGTGCCAGTGCATCTTCGGTCGAGTGTCCAGGGCGGAATGCAAACTGGGTGTTAGGGAGAGCTGGGTCGACGAAGTCAACCAGGGCTTTCTGCACCAGCTTTTCGAGTAGCTTAGAGATCACGGGTAACAGCGACACAGGGCGGTAGTTTGTGGGCACGGATGGGTCTCCAGCCTTGAACAGGGGTGTGACGTGGGCTAGCTTGAAACCTCTTGGCACTTCCCCGCTGGACAGGGACGCATTAAACAGTGTGACCAGTGAAGGGGCAAGGATATCAGCGCTATGTTTCAGTACAAAACCGGGTATGTCGTCACTTCCTGTGGCCTTGGTCGTGTTGATTGATCGTAGTAACCGCTCAACTTCCCTGACAGTAACCAGCGGAAAGGAGATGAGACATTGCTGTGGGGGTGGTCCGCTTGGTATCTGGAGACTTTGCGGCCGGCTGGTGTCCGTGATAACCTTGTGGAACGCGGTAGTTACTGCATCCATAGGGCATGCGGGCTCCTGGTGTTGACGGCTTCGTCCTGTGACCTGATTAATAACCGACCACATTTGACGAGGATTAGAGTTATTCGCACTGCACTGGGTGCGGAAGTACTCATTGCGTTTTCTGCGGTACGCATTTGAGCATGCAGATCTGGCTCGGAACTGCATAGGTCAGCTCAACGTTGTTCAGAATCTCATAGCATTCTATTGCCTTCAAGCACGTGTTATCTGATCCAAATCTCCACGATGTAATTGTTGATAGTTTACAATGATCCTTCTTTGCTTTCTCTGTTGCCGCCTCGCAACATGTAATCATCCCCCGGGCTATGTCCCTTCATTTTCATCTATGTTTGACACCTGTGTGTGTGCACTGGAAACACCACTATTAAAGTGGTGTTTCCAGTCTTCATCTAAATCAAAGTAAATTCCTGTAGGTAAGAGGTGCTTCTGAAGCATGGTTTGAGTCAGGGAGTAGTATTGTATTACTCCCTGGTTTGAGTGGTTGTCCAACACGCAACAGGCCAGGCGATGAAAAGACAACTCGTCTAAGGGAGAGTCGACGCCTTGGCGCTGATAGGTGGAATTCTCTGCCTGTCTCGTGTCGTCAGGTTGAGCATCTATCCGTTTTTGTTTCGCTCTGTAAAGAGCACTTAGGGTTCCCCGGTGTAACGAGACGGCAACGTCTGTTGGGCCTTCCCTATCAAAATAATAAAATCTACTACTACTACTACTACTACTACTACTACGAAAAGACCAGTCGTCGAACAAGGTTGTCGGCCAAAATGTCAGACGGCGAAAAAGGCTGTCGACATCAGGGAGTAGTATTTTACTACTCCCATTTTACTACTCCCTGGTCGACATGTTGCATGTCGGCGAACGGGGTTGTCGTCGAACAGGTTTCGACGAACTGTCGTTCGTCCAACAGAAGACTCGATCGACCCACCATCAGAGAGTCGTCAAATAACGACTCCCTGCCCATCATACCAAGACTGCAAGAGTACATGTGGGTTATGTACTCTTGATCATACCATGTACCGCTACCCGGCAGGGAGTCGTAAAATACCGGTATTTTACGACTCCCTGCTACCCGGTATCCCCGTGATGATACCAGGGAGTCGTAAAAATACATTTTTTACGACTCCCTGCATGAATCCTAGGCCTATACTATTATTACTTTTTTTTTAAAATTATTTGTACATATCGTCGATGGCGCCATGGCGTCACATCATACACTTCCGCAATTCCACCTCTTGCCAGTCTTGACAACCAGAGTCTTGGCCAATACTAAGGTGGCGGGGAGCACACTATACTCTGTAGTACAATACTAAAGTACTCCCTGCTTACTAATACCAAGAGTATTATATACTCTTGCTAATACTAGGCCCTATGACTAGGCTATAATGTCAGTGGTATTCACAAGGTTTTGTTGTGTACAAAAGGAAACGGAGCGTCTCTGTAAATCTGTATCCCTGGTAATACAATTGTTGGCCTTGAGGCGTAAGTGGTGCTCTTCAGACACAATCTTCCTCAGCCTATTCAAGCTCAACTGATAAGGGGTGAATTATAAAATACTGTGTCACTGATCGAGTAGGGAGTGGTGCTTTCTTGCAGGTTTGCCGAGCCGAAGGTTCGATGAACTTCTTGCCAGGGTGCTCTGGATAGCAGTCGAGTGAGTCACTCGGTCAAGTGCCAAGTCAAGTCGGCGGGGAAAGCGTGAGCAACCAGCCTTCAGTTCTAGCTCAAAGAGTGTTCCAGGATCCTAGTGTCATGCTTTGGGGAGGGGGGTTCGAGCGCTGATTGGAGGAGGGCTGTCCGGGTCAGATTGGCAGAATGAAACTTTGGCTTTCTTCTCTGTTGGTTTGGGCCTAGCACTTGGTGGGTGAGTGGTATAGTATATCCGAGGTAAACTAAAGTTGAGTCTTCTTTCAAAGTGCTCGTACATTTATAACAGGGTCCGTCCAGTTTGACATTAGTTCAGCCGTCTACCGTGATCAGCTTGCTATGATGGTCAAAGTGGGCGGATAGTTATTAAAAAGACGGGAGCGTCTACATGTCAGCTGTAAGCATTTTCTCTATACATGTATATGTACACATACAGCCAGTTGAACCTCTTTTCAGATGACGGAACATGTTTGTTTGTCTTGTTCGGAGTGTATTATCATACAGATTGTATTGACGTGAACGTGCATGCCGCCAGTGGCACATGTAAAGCTTATACTTAGTATTCACACAATTTCACAGCATACGGAGCCAGCAACAGGAAGTACAATGGGCAATGACTTCATGTGAGTCTTGTACGTGTAACGTTAGTGTGCTCTACTGCGTGTAGGCCGCTAGTTAGCTATACATGTACACATGCATGACCAGACTGTGCATGTGGGTCACACGTTCACCTTGCACACTGATTTGTTCAAATTACGCTTGAAATATACGGTTCGTCTTCATGAAAGTTCGCTGGACAGGGGTTCATCACACACTTGCCAATTGTGACTTGATCTGGCCCGCCGTACGACTGGATCTAGTTCATACAAATGGTAAGGGTTCCTTTAAAAGAGCGTTCGTCCTAAAGAAGTTTGACTGTACCGTTGGATTACCTTCGACACCAGACAGCTCTTGTGGCAGATGCAGCACAATGACATGTTGTAATCAAACTCTGTGACGCTGTCAGGTTTAGCATCGTATACCGCTGCTCCACACAGGTAAGCAGCATCCATGGTTGACTCTAGCTCTGTTACAGGTGCCAATGGAGCTCGGAAGTTGACTGAGTAGAATAGTGGGTCATTCTTCAAGATATCACTGAAGGTCCATGGTGATTCAGAATTCCGGTTCTGTGATGCTGTGCTAAGCACATGGCCACAGTATTTCGGCCACGGGTAGACTTATAGTGGTCAAGATTGAACACCACACTCTTTGACACGACGGCCCGGCGAATACCCGAGAGTGAAACTGTTGGGACCTCCAGCAGAAGGCCCGGCGGAGGGATATCCATTGGATTGACACTGTGTTGGTTGGCAGCACCAGCTATAATGAAATTCATCAGCAGACCTTACGACACTGAGTGGGAACCGGACATGACAGATGCTCAAAAGCACATTCAGCGGATCGGCACTGCACCGGGTCAACAACACAGCGAGCAACAATGATGAAATTCATTAGTAGATTTTAGGAGTTGGAAGCCATCGGCACACTTGAAGACAGACAGACGGTCGGTGTGGGCACATCCAAGGCAAGGATCATCGGAGGCAGCACCGCCAGCCAGGCAGGTCGATACACAAGTGGCCCTAGCACCTAACATCTGCACAAAGCAGCAGCGACAAGCCGTGACTCCCAGTGCAGGCAAGTAGCTGCCTGGCAACGGAGGTCCAGAACTAGTGTCCATGCACGGGTTGACACTGCTTCTTCTCCCCATGCGATCACTTCCCAGCGGACGAATTTTCACGGATCATCACTGTGACATTCTGGCTATCAACTTTTTCTCCTGCTGTGCTTTGACCCGCATCCTAAAGCACAGAGTGACAACAGCATACAGGAACACACCATGGATGAACAATAAAAGTTTATATTTGCGAGAGGAGGGATCTTCTTTCAATTTCTTTGCATTTACACTGCCATCATAACAATGCGAGCATGATCTGAATGTGTGATTTAAAAGAAGTGATTCACAAGCATGTACATCAGGGTTCTATCCAGGTAAAATAGTATTGGGGGAGGGGGGGGGGGGGGGGGGGGAGCATGGGAAACACAGTTACCCAGAAACCCATTTTTCCATGTTCCAAAATTGTCTTGCCATCCAAATGCAACGTATGGGGTGATCCCCCCAAACTTCACCCTTCACTTCACCCCGGACAAATGTGCCTTTTGGAGCCCTCTAATAGTGACTATTGCGGACTGCATTTTGGTAATATGGCCTGAAAAACACAAAACTTCAGAAAATGAGTACTAGTACGGTGCGGCACTTTTTCACGGGGGGGGGGGGGGGGGGGGCGCAAACAGAGTAGGGAGACGCTGCCTGTCTAAAGCTAGCACTATTGAAGGCATGATTACATGAGCAGCGAGCAGTGTGAAAGCAAGTGTAGATTGGAGAAATCATTTGCAGCAGGTGAGAAAGGTACATGTATGTGAGTGGGTATGCGGGTGTTGGCATGTTTTAAGTGAAGAGTGTGAGTGCTGTAACGAATTCTGTTGGTTTGCATAAATCTTTGTGAAAGATGTTGCGACATTTCTGGTACCATAAATATCTTTCCTTTGTAGTCCAACTCTCAGTGTGATGACGGTTTCTGATGATTATTACTGAAGTAAATGAAAATGGCGTTCAAATCTTATGAGTGCGCTCACTTAATTTCATCGATATTAAACTTTGAGGGTTTGCCGTAAACAGGTGTCTGTTTTAACCTGTAACTTACTAGAGACATGGTCTTCCACAAGCCGCAGATGATCCTGACGGTTTCCATATCTTCCTGCACTGACTTGACCTTCTCTCTTATCCATTTTCGACTTTGATCGAGTTCCCGAGACACCATCCGCTCTTTACCCTGTGCCGTGAAGTGAACAAACACACACATCTCAGATCTCTCAGACCTGCCCATCGCGGAAGCGATGATAGCGAACAGCTATGTTAGACATAGCAACTTGTGCTGGGATTACACCATTCAACAGCTTGCAAGGCTGATGAATTGACCGCCACTATTTTTAGCCTGGTATCCACCACACAGCTGATTGAAGTGACTTTTTCTGGCCAGTGAATCCCTACACACATGTGGGTGTGTGCACACACACGCACATACACACACACACACACACACACACACACACACACACACACGCACGTGCGCTCTCATGCCCGCACGCACACACGCACGCACGCACACACGCACACATGTACGCATACCCTCACTGTATAATCGTCTTGTGCGTTGCATTTTACTTCCCAGAAAGTTGCCAGCAAATCGACTTGCAGCTGGATCATCATTGTACCTCACATCCAATGAAGTCAAGCTTCACAGAACACCAGACGTAGGGCTGCTGCCTTGCTTACACAGTGCGCCTTCTGCACTAATCCCGCCAAGAAGAGAACTTGCACGTGATCCCGAGAGCTTGTCGTGATACAGGAAAAACGAAAATTGATTCACATGCCAGGATGCACGTACAGTACCTGCAGTACAAAACAGTACACGGAATGCCACGGTATGCATTTCCACCCCCCAGCCCCCTCATGGCACCGGGACCGTCCCGGGATAGCTCGCGGAATGCCACGGGATGCATTTCCACGAATTTTATTTTTTATTTTTATTTTTTACCTTTCAACCTTGTTGATGGCTTGTTGACTCTTGTACAGGTACATGTACCATGTTCATCCCCATCATCCAAAACGCCCATTGTAAACTCCGCCTCCTCATGCTTCGTATCCACACCGCCAGAATCAGTAATCTCCTGTCCAAGCGCGCCTACGTCGCCAGACTGAAGGCGTCACTCGGATCAAGGATCCAAATGCGTATGTTGTCCCTGCCACCAGGCGAGTCTCTGGTGACTGTCGGCCGCTCGTTTCCGCTGTTAGATTATGGAACGCCCTGCCCCAAGAGTGCAAGTCCCTCGCCTGCCACAGATCATTCAAGAGACTTTTAAAGGTTTATTTTTATGGCTAGCCAGCATCTAGGCTTGGACTTGGAGTCGTGACTCAACTGTGACTCAACTGTGCTTTCTTCTTCTTCTTTTTTTCTCTTTTTTTCCCTTTCTCTTTTTCTTTTTGAGTATTTGCAGTCTGTGTTGTCTGTGTTTTTCTCTCTTTCGTGGAGGCTTGCTTGTTGTATCCTTGGCTCTCGGCCGTTACTTTATCGCCATCATAATATTGGGCACCATTGCCCGTTTGGTCTGCGATACAAAATAAAATTTCAACAACAACAACATAGACAATGCGGTGTATCATCAGCATGCATATTCTTATTTCTCATATTATTCTGTAGCATTAAAATATGGCCTTTTACTGTTTTAAATAGCAATGAAAAATATCAATTGTGCACTCATAATCATGTATAAACAATTAAAATGAAACAATTCCAGAACGTTTTCGTGTGACCATCATCAGTGGAACATCGTCACATAGTAAGAATCACTAAAACAACCAGTTATATAGCTAGAGTAACATGAAAAGAAGCGTGAGAATGCAGCACAGCTAGCGGTTATCATAACGCGTGTAGTGTGAACCTTTGCAGTGTATCTGAGAATGGTAGCAGTAGATGAATGTGGCAGCTGTGAGTGCGTGTGAACAAAAACTGGTGAGTGTGTATTATTTAAAAAGTGTGAGTGCTACAACATTTTCTTTTTGCTTGCATAGAACAGGGTCACGTGTGCGAATATATACAGCTTCCAACACCTGCAACTGCTTAAAGAAACGCGCGCGACAAATAACACTAAACCAGGAATCGTCAAACAACTTACGACAATCCGGACTGGACACCAAATGCTTGTAGATGGCAGACTTGCTCTTGTCGATGTCGAACTCCTCCTCGTCCGTATCACTCTCATCCTCCACTTCCTGCTCCCGCTCACCCTTGCTTTCCTCCTGACCATCCTGTTCATCCCCATCATCATCCTCCATCTCCATCTCCTCATGCCATCGCTTCTTTCTCCTTGACGTGTTCACTGCTGCGCCCGTACTTTCACCTGCCACTACTGGTTCCGCCTTCTCCATTTTTCTCAGTCGTGTCTCCGCTAGTCTCTGGCTTCTCCTCAGATTCGTTTTTCCTCCATTTTCATTTCGTTCTCCTGGTGATCTTTCCGTTACCGCCGTCAGGTTTGTTAACGAACGATCGTCCGGTGGTCTCCCATGCCGTGTTGTTGTCGTCAAGAGTGACACCAGATTCGTGTGTTGCGCTACTGTTGAGTCCGGTGTTGTATCCGTTTCCGGTTGTGTTGTAATACTGACAGGCGTAGTAGTAGGCAACGGGTGTTTTCTCGGCCTCCCACGCTTTGGCCTGCCTGCCCTGCTGCATTCTCACGCTTCTTTTCATGTTCTTTTCATGTTACTCTAGCATGTTACTCTAGCTATATAACTGGTTGTTTTAGTGATTCTTACTATGTGACGATGTTCCACTGATGATGGTCACACGAAAACGTTCTGGAATTGTTTCATTTTAATTGTTTATACATGATTATGAGTGCACAATTGATATTTTTCATTGCTATTTTACGACTGTTGTCTCCTCGTCGGTTATTTACTGTTTTAGGCCCAATTTTCAAAACAATCCCGGGGGAGGACCCCCGGATCCCCCTCTCACAATTTCGCCGCACCAATATTAAACTGCTTCCTACGCCCCTGTAAGTATGGAAGGAGGGATGACACTTTTAGATAACTTTTTTATAGCGTGAACAGTTGTCAGTAATACTAATACGCATGCCTTTGTACAGGTAGAGATCTGTTATAGCGTTCGTGTTTGACGAAGTGAAATTTGATCACTACGATTATCATTACATGCGACTGGACATGGTGGTAGTTCAAAGTATGCAAGTGATAACTTTACAGCTTTGTAGTCATGATGATATACACAAACAGATATGCATCATGTATGTACAATCATGTAAATGCCACACCCAGACTTGTAAACTGTACAAATAACAACAACCTGCATCTACTCTAGTATGACCACACTGCTGGTAGTACACAGTATTTACATAATATCAGTTTCCCAAAGTTTTCCCTGCAGGAACAATCGATTACTAATAGTCTATAAACGATCCATAATGTATGCAATTGAGTGGTTTTGAAGTGAGAATTTGATCACAATAGGCAATATATTGCCATAACCGATTACTATTGTAACCGGTTTAGTTTGAGTGGAAAAGATACTTTTGCTTTTAAATTTTGAAGGCGATAACACTACAGTCCATTTCAAAACTAGACGCGTAGGGTTTTTGAAATATTTCAAATTTGGCTGGAACTTTTTGAGAATAGTTTTCGGAATATTGCTCAGGTCCGCTCCACAATTACTCTCATTATAGTTTCTAAACGATTGGATAACAGACGCCCAATTTGGAAAAATTTATGCACAAAGTGATCACATTTTTTATGTGGTATACATGTAGATGCTGGCATAACGGTTCTTGCCTAGGTACGCGTCTATAGTTTTGAAATGGACTGTATAACTGGTATGTTATTATAGCCGCCATCCCTATAGTCGATCTCTTCCTGTACTCCGTCGAGTTACCCGAGCCGCCCAGCTAGTACAGCTATGATGAGTAAGTGACAAGTAATCGGCATGATCTTTTCACCTTCAAGTCAAAAACATCCTTCTTACCATCAATATGGCGCTGATAGCCGCGGACGAGTCACTGTGATCAGGCTGAGTTGCCTTCATAGGTACGGGTGCCAGTTGCTGCAAGAGTTCAGCATGGTTCGGGTAGAGCAGGCACCTACAATGATGCTTAAAACGCTCCCTCTCCAGCTCCTTCAAACATTCCTTCGCCAGTTTATGCTGTTCGTCAAGCTCAGTTTTAGCACGCTTCAATTTCAACATCAATGACCGGCTCAGCAAGTTTGTCGTAGCCTCTTTCAGCTGCTGCTGGGCATCCTTGAACAGCAGCCGGTCTTGTCTGGCGCTCATTTCGGTGTACAGCAGCTTTTCTTTGCACGATTTCAGCTCCTGGTTGGCCCTGGCTATTCTCTGTTTGCACCTAGCTTCCCTCTGGGTGGCTTGCTGTAGCTGTGCCTGCATCCGCAGTGTTGTGGCTGCATGCAGCTCGTTAGTTTGCGAAAGTCTGCTTATCTCGTCTTTCATTTCAGCAGCACGCCGCTCCTGCAGTGCGCGAATCTCCTGTCGTATGGCTACCTCTCGGTCGAGCAGACTCTCTCTTCCTCCAGCGACGAGCGAAGCAGCCTGCTCCAGCCTAGTTATCTCTTCTGTCAACGCCGAGGCATATTGCTCCTGGAACAAGCGAATCTCCCGTCGAGCTTCGCGGTCCAGCACGCTCCCTCCGCTGACTTTCTTCTCGTCATCCATTCTTGCCCTTGTATGTTCCGCTTAGAAAACGCGTGGCTGACTACTCTTGACTTTGGACTCGGATGGAGAGTCAATTCAAGGATATGAAATAAAAGGAAGGGACCAAACGTTTACATGTTATCCGTTTTTTGTTGCCCTACACTAACGACAAGCAAGATACTTGCGAGTCAGAACGTGCAACAATCAGCACAACAAGGACTGACGTTCAACGACCCGATGTTTAGCTGCATCACGTCACAAGGACTGACGTTCAACGACCCGATGACCCGATGTTTAGCTGCATCACGTCTCGAATGCCCAAACAAACACGGCAACAGCCTTCCAGCTCGGAAGGTTCTAACTACTTATGAAATACCGGTAAGGTAAGATACTAAGAAAGGGGAAGGCGAGCGTACTCAAGGCGAAAATAAGCTAAACATCATAGCGAACTAAGGATGTTAGTTATGACAAGGTGATTGGAAAGACGAAGAATCACGGCACACGACGGCCACAGCTCACTTCGAGTACGTGAAACAACGACCACCCAACTACAAATGTAGAGTACTAGAGAGTCTCATGTTATCATGTTTTTGGAGATAAACAGAATTAGGGGAAGTAACTAGTTACGCAAGCACGGACGAAGTGAGAGAGACCGGACAGCACTATCTCTTCGCAAAACCAAGATTACATAGCCATAATTACTCAATCTGCGGACAGAACTCACGGTTTCGTCCTTTGTAACCATAATTATATACTCTTGCAACAGTTCTGTCCGCAGATTGAGTAATTATGGTTATGTAATCTTGGTATTATTATTATTATTATTGTGGAAGAGAAAAAGACATATGGATACGAGTTAAGAGTAACTCTCCATCACTGTAACATGATACTATATACAGTCAGAAAGTGCAATAACTAGGCACAGAACTGACAGAGTACTGAAACATTCGACGTCCTGACACCTAGCTTCAACACATCTCCGTAGCGCTAACCGACAGCCTTCCAACTTGGAAGGTTCAAGGTTATGGAAAGACCAAAGAGGGGAAGGCAAGCGCTACTCTGTCAGTTCTGTGCCTAGTTATTGCACTTTCTGACTGTATATAGTATCATGTTACAGTGATGGAGAGTTACTCTTAACTCGTATCCATATGTCTTTTTCTCTTCCACATTTATTTATGGCTCAACATCCGAGTTTCAAATTATTATTATTATTATTATTATTTTAACTGGTTTTGATTATTATTATTATTATTATTATTCGGATGTTGAAGCTAGGTGTCAGGACGTCGAATGTTTCAGTACTCTGTCAGTTTTGTGCCTAGTTATTGCACTTTCTGACTGTATAAAGTATCATGTTACAGTGATGGAGAGTTACTCTTAACTCGTATCCATATGTCCTTTTCTCTTCTACAATTATTATTATTATTATTATTCAAAGGATCAGTCGGGGAAGTGAACTGCCTGAAAAGAGAAAAAAACGCCAGACCCACCAGGACTCGAACCTGGGACCCTGCTTCCCCGACTGATCCTTTGAATACGAAGTTCTCCCAATCCTTTCCAAATTATTATTATTATTTTTATTTTTTAAAAGAGGTCGGAGGCGGATAATACTTTAAAACGAAGGTAAGTTATGGGTCGCAAATATCCACGCAAACACACATCCAGTCATAATAAGGCACTTGTCATAAGTATCCGAACGTTTTCGGTCCCTTCTCATCAAGGATTATACAGGGAATGGCTCAAGCTGGAAAGACTAAAACTTATATAGCGTAAAGATAATTAGATAACAACACTCGTGACAAGGTGGAAAATTATCAAGTTTAGCACGACACAAAACTCGAAGGAAGATAATAATAGTGACAACAACATAGTGAGCAAATTAAGTTACATTGTTACCACCTCGACGAGGAGTAACACCAAACAATTGTAGCGACAACACATTTTCTTTCTGTACGCAAAGTTCAGGATCTAACTTACGGATATACAAAGCTTCGGTGACGGGACGGGACATTGGAGGAGACAACACCCAATGGAGCTAAGAATCGCACTTCGTCAATCAAGCAACATCTGTCAGCCCGTACCAATTGTCGTGAGTTGTACAGTGATAATGTTTTCTCAATATTGTCACGTGGTAGATGTGCGTTACATTTGGCTGTGTTAGAAGCTTTGTATATCCGTAAGTTAGATCCTGAACTTTGCGTACAGAAAGAAAATGTGTTGTCGCTACAATTGTTTGGTGTTACTCCTCGTCGAGGTGGTAACAATGTAACTTAATTTGCTCACTATGTTGTTGTCACTATTATTATCTTCCTTCGAGTTTTGTGTCGTGCTAAACTTGATAATTTTCCACCTTGTCACGAGTGTTGTTATCTAATTATCTTTACGCTATATTATAAGTTTTAGTCTTTCCAGCTTGAGCCATTCCCTGTATAATCCTTGATGAGAAGGGACCGAAAACGTTCGGATACTTATGACAAGTGCCTTATTATGACTGGATGTGTGTTTGCGTGGATATTTGCGACCCATAAATTATTATTATTATTATTATTACACCATAGCTCAGTGGTTAGAGCATCGCTAGCTACAAGCGAGGGTCCCTGGTTCGAGTCCTGGTGGTGACAGTCAATTTTTTCTTCAGACTTTTCCCGTTTGTCTCTTTCCCTCAGACTAGTGAAGATTATTATTATTATTATTATTATTATTATTATTATTATATTGAGGGCTGCGTCCCACCCGCCTGTGTGGATTCACAGGAAGAGTGAGTTACGAAGTCTGAAGAAAATGTTGAACGGCCTCTGCTGGGATGACGACTACACCATAGCTCAGTGGTTAGAGCATCGCTGGCTACAAGCAAGGGTCCCTGGTTCGATACGAGTCCTGGTGGTGACAGTCAATTTTTTCTTCAGACTTTTCCCGTTTGTCTCTTTCCCTCAAACCAGGTAATATTTTATGACTTGGGGCTCCCCGCGTGCTAGTTTGTCCGTGAAGTGTGTGGGTACAGTGAGGGCTGCGTCCCACCCGCCTGTGTGGATTCACAGGAAGTGTGAGTTACGAAGTCTGAAGAAAATGTTGAACGGCCTCTGCTGGGATGACGACTACACCATAGCTCAGTGGTTAGAGCATCGCTGGCTACAAGCGAGGGTCCCTGGTTCGAGTCCTGGTGGTGACAGTCAATTTTTTCTTCAGACTTTTCCCGTTTGTCTCTTTCCCTCAAACCAGTTACATGTAATATTATTATTTAATATTATTATTTATTTGAAAGTAGGACGGAGGCAGAAAATATTACAAAAAATGTATTATCTACGCATGCATCTACGCAAGAGTCACCACCAGCCAATTAGGACATGTGTCAAAGTATTGAACGTTTTCGTTCCCTTCTTGTCAAAATACTACAGGGAATGATGGAAATAAGCTAAAAGACTACAACTATAAGGAAAAGAAGTTCAGAAATATATCACTCCAATTATGTGTAGAAGTGACACCAAAAACAGATGTGAAGAATCAAGAAAACAGCATGCAAATCCAATAAGTGACAAAAACGTAGTGACAAGAAAAAGAGAGAAATATCAAGAGATCAAGGGATCCATTCCGCTAGGACCGCTATGCCAGTTTTGTATGTGGAAACCCCCTATATAATAGCAGTTTGGTCTATATTTTTAATCATTCAACATCTACCTTCACTGATGAGCTATGTATTAGCGAAACAGCTGTCTGAAGGAGTTTATCAATATCGTCTACGGAAGTGTCCTCGCAATGGTGATGGTTGTGTGCAGGAGGGTCTAGTCGGCTAAAGAGCGCAGTGTAATTTTGGAGGTGACTCAACATTTTCTTCAATGGCCGAGAGCTCTGTCGCACCCTGTAATAATAATATTATTATTATTGCAAATAACGCTGAGAGACACGAATGCATAAAAACCAGCATTTGCTTCCGGGAAGGATTCACAAACATAAGACCAAAACACCATGGCTCAATGTAACTGCACATACGAAAAGCAGCTTCTATTGTCAAGTTCGAGTGGCAATGGCAGAAAGACGGTAGACTGTTCGTGCACGATGTTCACCCTGCAGGGGATAAGTCAAGGACGAGGCTCGGCAGAGGAAGATGAGTGCCGCGGGGTGCCATTCCACCGTGACTTATCCGCTGCCAACTGCCGCAGCTGATTAAGGCCTCTAAGCGTGCCCAGGCGAATGCCGAGTCGGGCTAGGCAGTCCTGAGAAAGAGCTGAGAGGAGAGTTGTCCTGGGTCGGCCCAGTCGACCGCGCAGGCTCGCGGTGGCTGAAAACTCTAACACGCGCTGTGGCCTGTGGGGGAGAGCTCTTCTGCATTCTCAGTACGTGACCAAGGAACTCCCAACGCCGTTGGTCAATCTCGAGCGAAATTGGTGCTGAGCCGCAGATGTCGTACAGATGCTTGTTGGTAATTGTGTTCTTGGTATTGCGAATCTTGTAATCTTGGTATTGCGAAGAGATAACGTTAGTGCTGGCCGCGGATCCGGTCTCTCTCACTTCGTCCGTGCTTGCGTAACTTCCCCTAATTTTGTTTATCTCCAAAACATGATAACATGAGAGTCTTGGTAATACTACTAGTACAATGTAGAATGGAACTTGTGGTTAACACGGACTCGGTAGTAAATGTAATGTCACACGATGTAGTTCAACGTTTCGCTGACGGCGCATCAGGTGGGCAGATTGGACTCGTGTGGAGCACCAAGGATTAAAATATAGAAAGTTCAGTCATGTTATCCTTGATAGGCGACAAGCCTCTGGGTCATCCTGATAAAGATATTATTATTATTATTGTAGAAAGGAAAAGGACATAAGGATACGAGTTAAGAGTAACTCTCCTTCACTGTAACTGGATAATATACAGTCAGAAAGTGCAATAACTAGGCACACAACTGAAAGAAAGAAATAGCTGAGGTTAACCTTGGTTAACCTTAGATAAGGTTAACCTTATCCGAGTATTTCTTTCAATGGCGACAATGTGAAGATCGGTATGTAGGTAGAACCCTTCAGCACCTGGGCGCACGCATTCGTCAACATGTGCCGTTAAGTTGTGTTCCGCTTGATGCGCGCGATTGTCGTCCTCGCCGTGGTCGTCCTCCAAAATGTGCTGTCCAGTCCATCAGTGGATCTTCCTCTTCCCGTGAAGATGTGACTGCATGCCTGTCCTCCTCTGCGTGTGTAGGACGGGGGCCAGCTGAGAACAGCGGGAAAGATGGTGAAAGACCGACACGTAAACCACCGAAACTGACAAAGGATCTGTCGGCGTCAGGAAGGTTTACAGAGTTTGTTGCAACTCAGAGTTTCTTGCAGAATGCAATCATCAGGCGACTTGCATGTGTGTAATAGTGCTCCACGTTATTGTGTAGAGCCCTCTCCGCTGCCAAAGGGAAGATTTCCTTCTCACGTCACATGTACCGGTACATGTACATGTACGTACATGTATGCATGTCATTGGGAGGTAACCAGTCATATCCCAGACTTCCTCGAGCCCAGGGAGTCGTCAATAAAAATAATATTAAATTATGGTATTAACGGGGTTATGGCCCGTGCGTTATGTACAATGTACAATGTACATGACTATTGTACATGTGCCGGTATAAGTCACAGATATGTGCACATCCGATCACCTGAACTATTCTCATCTTCACTCGCATACATGTACAGTGTATTCCTGTTCCTGTTCTCAGAATAGACACAATCACTGACTGTGCTACTGCTGTGCAGTACTGGCATCACCCGATGATCCACTGTCACTACTACGTCACTAGCTTGCTGTGCTCTCCACTCACCATCCACTGTCACTACGTCACTAGCTTGCTGTGCTCTCCACTCACCATCCACTGTCACTACGTCACTAGCTTGCTGTGCTCTCGACTAATACACCGCCATACAGGACTTGTAATAGTGCCGCGCATGATCATGATGTAAGCCATTTCATTTTGTGGCCTCATAACCATGATAACGGAACAGGCCTGCAGTGCCCTGTCTAAACTGAAAAGCTTGTAAAAGCACCAAACGTCCATAATCTTCTGCCTCTGGAAAAGACTGCAGTCCCGTGGTCCCGTGGTCCCGTGGAACAGCGTCTTAGTGGAAGCTTACCAGAAGTTTATAAAATCGATATCCATTCGAAGTCCAAATGAGTGGAAGGAAAGGCAAACATACATGGAGTCGTGCATATCCGACTCCGTTGGCAGTCATTGGTATAATAAGATTTAAATTCGAAACGACGTAATCCGGAAATAAATAGCATGAACGCCGCAAATACGAGCTTGAATAATTCACACTGGCATAATCAATAATGGAAGAAATGGTTTCTTTCTTTCTCAAGTAAAGCTTCGGCTAGGAAAACGGTTTAGTCCCGCTCTGGCACGCCACGATCGGCGTCTTTTAGTTCTAGTATGTGCCATTCTCAGTAATGGTGATTCCAAGCCATCAATAGAGGTGCATGATCATATAATTATGATGCGCCTCTCAGTCTCAACAGATTATTTCTATATGTCCAGGTCAGATTCTTCATCAGACATTACAAAATCCTTCGGGTCACCAAAGTCAAAATTGTACGTGTCACTGGGCACAGGTTCGGTGCGTTTACGAGTAGAGGAAGAAGCAGGTTGGTCCAGTTTGGAGGTTGTCAGATACGGTGTACTCGCGGTGAGTTCAGGGAGCAGGCCTCTCCACTGTCTAGGCGGCTCTCTTCCGTCTCTAGAAGCTGCCTTTTTTTGACGCCGATCTTTCGACTGCCGCTTGGAAGAATCCTTTGCAGTAGAGTAGCCGTGAATTTCAAGATCCTCCTCCCTTGGCTGCTTTTTCGCAGCTTTCGGTCGCAGCGGCTTTTTCTCGTCAGCTAGACGGTGCTCAATTGCAGCACCTTTGAACTTCCGCCCATTTCCTATCGATAGTTTTCGAGATGAGACGTTCTTTCCACCGATGCTGGTGCCTTGCGTTGTAATCTGCGACTCTTCTGCAATACTTGGTAATGGAACCACGGAGGGCAGTGACAATGCCAGTGGGTCAGACTTTCGCTTACCGTCCTTCTTCCTTAGTCCGGAATGATGAGAGACGTCTGTGCCACCCAGCGCGGCGTCTAGCGTTTCTCGGAGGCGCAAGAAATGCTTATCACTTTGCTGCGTCTCGCCGAGTGTCGGGGCGGATGTTGACAGCGACGCAACACGGGAGCCGAAGTACTTGTTGTTGTTGGCAATACCACCCCCACTGCTGGTACTGCTATCTCTTACTGCTAGTGTGTTGGTGCGTGGGCTGTCGACTGATGATGGCGACCACGCTTGCTTCCCGCTCGGCCAAGTCTTGTTCAGAAATGGTTTCTCTGCTATCCCCGGTGCCGCACTGTGTGGGTTGTTGAAAGCAGGCGCTCGCCGGTGCTGGTGAAATCCGGCGCCTAACGGCTGCTCAGCAGGTGGCGGCGCACCACCGCCAGAAACCCTGCCGTGTGTTCTGACTGGACGAAGATCGGACAAGGCAACATGACCCAGCGGTACTTTGTTGGTCGTCTCGAGCGAGGATGGAGCAGCAGCATTGATCAAATCAGCTGTTGACGGAATGGGACTATCAGGTTTGCCCGAACCTAAGCTCAGTTCCATGGCGATCTGCGCTGGCAGCAGACGACGTGCAGCGGGACCATTCTTTTTCGGCATAACCATAGGTGCCCGCAGAGGTTGCCATTCATTGAGCTTCATTCGGTTTTCTTTGCCGACAGCCTCCTGATGACGAGTCCTGGATTGCTTTCCTTGCTGCTGGTGATGGAGGTGTCGTTGGGTGAGATTCGATGAATTCTTGCTCGCACTGAACACGGACGCTATCTGATGGGAGTCAGTGAAATCACAGCAGGGTGTCTTATCACTCTTGCCATCCTTCTGCTGCTGCAGCGGCGATGCTAGGGCTGGTTCTCGGGGCAGATGCGTTGTAATGACACGATGTCCGCGACCGATCCAGTCTTCATGCTCATTGTGACCGGGGCCAGCAGCTGAGGTATCGTTACCAATGCTGCTCACCGAGGACTGCTTCCGGTATTTGTCTGTCCGGTCGCTCTGCTCTTGCCAAAGTTGCAGCGGTGCCGCAGCGACGACAGGATCGGGATGCGATTGATATACACTGACTGAATCGTCCGGGATCGGGAGTGCTGCAGTTACTTCTTGGCTAGCGATAGAACTGCATGTCGTCCCGTCACATCCGCCGCCAGCTGTTTGATCGCGTGGCTGCATCCTCTCACGTTCTTACCAGCCGGACGAGCGAGCTGTTAGATTCCGTCGCACGATACTCCAGTGAGCAGTGTGCAAGTCACAGGATAGCAGCCAGTCAGCGAGACGACTGCACAGCAGGAGGCCTTCACAAAGAACAGATGATTGCCGAATTACCGCCTAAGGAATCTCGCCAAGGCGTCGAGATCTAGCTGCGCCCAGGCTACACATCATCAGCCTTACACACAGCGGCTCGTGGTCGAGTGGAACAAGACATGTGATGCTTGCTCACAGCAGGAGGAAAGAGAGAACTCAATGAGTGAATGAACGGATCGTCTGGCTCGAATCAGTCGATCGCTGGTCATGGGTTTGTTTGTTCTTTCGTGGAGACGGCCTGAAGGCGATTAGGCTAACAGACGATCAATACTAGCAGGCAGTTAGGCTAACAGCCCGTTTGAAATTTGTGTCTCCACGCTGACAGTTGGGCATGCAGTGAGGTTGGACAAGCACGGTTTGAATGCTATTGACAGGCAGGTGAGATAGCTTGACGTTGATGTGGTCGACGCGTTGACAGGAAGAGCTCGTTTTAGACCGCTCTGCACTGCACAAAGAATCACTGTGAGCAAGTGAACAGTTTGCCATTGTCAAAATTCGGCGTAACGAACCTGCTCTGACTTCGCGCCATGCGCCAGTCAACTGTTGTTGTAGTTTATGGTAACGTGGCAGCCACTGGCTGGAACTGTATTGTTACTTGTGCATGCTCTGCTTGGTATACCTTCTGCGTGATGCCATTTTCCGTGTATTGATTGTAGGTTAGTGAGTGCGCGTCTGCGCGGTGGTGCATGCTTTTCCATTCACTGATTGACCTGTCAGCGGTCAATCTTCTAGTTGCGGTTTCGGCGTGGTCTGCGCTGCCCTTATTCCGAGTTTGTAGCTTTTGTGTGCATCCTGACTTATGTATGGAGTGTGCTTGCGTGCACGCTTGCTACGCGTTACTTTTGGCAAGCTGGCCATGGTTCTTTTTCTGGCTTAGCTTCCGTTTGATCTTGGCGTGGGGTTAGTTCCAACTTGTGGTGATAACAGACGTTTCTCATTTTCCATCTAGAAGAATAACTAATTTCCTTGGAAGCTCTGTGGTGTTGTGAGTGAACTGGCCGTAAGCCGGCGTGGAGTGCATGTTCTCCAACAGCTTTTGGTGCCGAAACCCGGGACAACGTGTTGCAGAGTAGGACTTTTGTGGAGTCGGAAGGAAATAGAAAGTCTTAGTGTTTGTTCATGAGAATAAAATGTCTGTGAAGTTGGATGGATTTATGCGTCCGTACCGAGGGCGAGGTGACGACCTAGATGTATTCTGGTCAAAGTTTATGATCCTGGCGAAATCCCACAAGTGGGATACGGGCAAAGAGCAGATGGCAAACTTGCCGTTGCTCTTGGATAAGGCTGCGTATACTGTATTCAACGCCATGCCCGACGCGGACAAGGAGAAACCTGACGAGGTGAAGAAGGTGTTGACTGAAGCCTTTGCTCCTTCTGCTGCGGAGTGTTACCGCTTGTTCAAAGCGCGTTCCATGGGATCCACAGAGTCAGTAGACGAGTATGCGGCGGAGCTAAAGAGGCTGTTGAAGAGCTCTGGTCACAACATTGCGGACGACAAAGATCCGATGCTGTTAGAACAGTTTGTTGGGGGCTTGCCCAGAGACTTCGCCAGAGAGGTGAGAATCCAGTGCTCTAGCGGTAGCATGACTCTTACCGATATGATCAAACGTGTCAGGGCTATGTCCGTCGATGATACTATAAGTGTCAGTGGAGGGAAGTCCGTGGCTGCAGCTGTCAAGTGCTATTCATGTAAGGAGCCTGGTCATGTAAGAAGGAATTGCCCTAAGGCCAAGGGCAACAGCCACACCACTGGCAAGTCACGAGGGCCACAGTGTTACTCTTGCAAAGAGTATGGCCACATCAGGCGAAATTGTCCAAAGGCCAAGACTGAGTCTGCTTCAGTGGCTGTGAGTGCTGGGCATTGTCAGGCTGGAGTGTCTACTGATGCTGACGGAATCCCAATATCAACTGGTGGGCAGAGCTCTAAGCTGCTGAAAGTTGATGTGTGTGTTAAGGGCCATGATGACTCTTGGATATCAGTCGCAGCGGTTGTGGATACTGGATGCACGCGATCTCTGATGAAAGAGAGTGTAGTAACTGCCGTGGGCCTGGCTGATCAGGTGGAATCGACAACTGACTGGGTGGTCGGCATCGACGGCACGTCCCTGGAGTCAGTTGGATCTGTTGCTGCGACTGTCCAGCAACATGATGATATAGTTCAGCTTCCGGAACTGTGCGTGGACTTCCTGGTAGTTTCAAAGCATGAGGGAGTGGATGCTGACCTGATTCTTGGCAATGACGTTGCCAGCGCGGCTGGTGGTCTTGAGATACGCTACCAGAATGGCTCGGCGAGTGCTATTCGGTTCGGAAAAGGGCCCGATGTAGCGGCTGCCGCAGCTGGCCATGCTGAACGAGCGCCGAAGCAGAAGCTCTCGAGGCACATCTCTGTTGAGCGAGATTCGGATGGTGTCACCCTCAGTTCAGCCGATTTCAAGGTGCGCTGGGACAATAGTGCAAAGTCGTGGACCGTCGCCTGGGTCTGGGGAGGTGGTGTAGAGCCGACTGATAGCATTGGCTCCGGAGTGACACAGTACTCACGGAAGAAGCTCTCTGCAGAGCAGGAGCAACAGTACCAGAAGGAGGTGCAGTCGTGGATCGACCATGGTTGGATGGTGCCCCATGATCCAGATCGACACGGCAAGTCAGGTGCGATCCTCCCTCTAATGGCTGTGTGTCAAGGACACAAGGCGTCTACGCCTGTACGTCCCTGCTTAGACTACCGTCGTTTGAATGAGGCGATTCTTTCCCATCCTGGAGGCGACGCGCCTGCATGCGACCAGAAGATCAGGGAGTGGAGACGCCGTGGCGGTGACCAGGTAGTCGTCGATATCAAGAAGGCGTTTTTACAAGTTCACGTCGACCCCAGCCTCGTTCGGTATCAGACCGTGGTATTCAATGGAGTCACGTATGTCATGGAACGAATGGCATTTGGTCTCAGCATAGCTCCGAAAGTCATGGACGCCATCGTGAAGTTTGCGCTGTGCGACTTTCCTGATGCAGACAACTATGTCGACGATGTCGTTGCTCCGTCCGAACAACTTCCGGAGGTGACTGCGGCGCTGAGTCGGTACGGATTACCGACGAAGCCACCAGAGGTACTTGCCGGCGCAAGGGTGCTTGGCATGCAACTATCGGTTGCTACGTCGAGTGAAGACGTGATGTGGCGTCGCCGTGATGGCATGGATCTGACGTTGCCAGAGCAGCCGACGAAGCGAGAAGTGTTCTCCTGGTGCGGTCGATTGACGAGTCATTACCCTGTTGCATCGTGGCTGCGACCGTGCTGTAGCTACATCAAGCGAGTGAGCTGTGAAGATGCTGCGGTTTGGGATAAGCCTGTCTCAGCTGCGCTCGAGAAGTTGTGTCGTGCGGTGGAGGATCAAGTTTCACGAGAGGATCCCGTCAACGGCAAGTGGACAGTCAAGTCGACTGGTGGCGTGTCCCTATGGTGCGATGCATCCAACCTGGCGCTAGGTGTTGTCATCAGCGAAGATGGCTCCGTGATTGAGGATCACTGTTGGCTCAGGCCTAAGTCAGACAAGCGGCACATCAACGTTGCCGAGTTAGACGCCGTCCTTCGTGGCTTGTCTGCTGTCGTGGATCACAGAGTGGCCAACGTTCGAGTCATGACCGATTCGAAGACGGTGCATGGATGGCTAAAGTCTCTCTTGGGCAACATCCAGCGAGTGAAGGTGAATGGCCTCTACAGAGCTCTTGTAGAGCGTAGATTGCAGCTGATTGACGACTTGGTCGAGGTTTACAAGTTGAAGATATCTGTCGAGTGGGTGCCTTCACAGAAAAACCTGGCTGACCGTCTGACCCGTGTGCCGGCATCCTGGCTCAAGATGCCCGAGTCACCGGTGGTTGCGGCGGCGACCCAGAGCAGTGCGTGTGCAGGTGTCCACAGTTCTGCCCCACTTGCCTTCGACATCATCCGGGACCAGCAGGGAGCAGATACTGCCATCCAGCAGACGGTGGAGGATGTCAACGGTATGCAGACAGTTAGGGCGAAGCAGTTTCAGAAGGTGGCACCACAGCTGAGAGTGCGGGATGGCGTGCTGTATCGGTCAATCAAGTTGCCGCCTGCCAATGAAGCATGCGAGGTGCCCGTGATTCCGAGCTTGCTAGAGCAAGATGCCCTCCGAATCGCCCATGAGAACACTGGCCACGGATCATGGGAGGTGGTCCATGAGATGATGCGTCAGCAGTGCTACCTTCCTGGGATGGCAAGGAAGTGCCAGGAGTTCGTCGGTCTTTGCGACAGTTGTGCCGCTGCAAACCCTGCTGCTGGTGGTCATGCTTCGCCGACACGTCCCGAAGTGCCGGCGCGCCCATGGCAAGTTGTGGCGATTGATACCTTGGAGCTAGGACCGAGCCGAGCTGGGTTCCATTGCGTCTTGGTGTGTACGGATATGTTCACGCGCTATGTGGAGGTGATACCTTTGAAGCACCATGACGCTAAGTCAGTTGCCGAGGCGTTTGTGTCTGTGTGCTGCCGATGGGGTCCGCCGGAGGTGGTCAGATCAGACAACGGAACAGAGTTCGTCAATGCTGTCATGGACGCCTTGTACTTGGCGTTTGGAGTGGAAGTCAAGCACGGTGCAGTGCGACACCCTCAGTCACAAGGAAGCGTGGAGAGATTCAACCGGACCCTGTTGACTCTGATTCGCAAAGTACACTCGCAGTCCAACGACTGGAAGACCGACCTGTCAATGCTGCTGTACTTCTATCGCGTCCGACCGCATGGAGCAACGGGAGTTTCGCCTCAGCTAGCGATGACTGGTTGGCAGCCCCGTGGTCTTGTTGTAGAGGCCCAACAGCCCCTGTACACCTTGCCAGCATGGACGGCTGAGCTGCAGCGTCAAGCAGCTGCCATTCGTGATTTGATCGATGAAGAAATGGCGTCAGCTGATTCCCAAGAAGACGCCGACAAAGCAAGTTGCTGTTACGGGCCTGGTGACGTGGTGATGATGAAGATGACCAGCCGCGCGCAGAAACGCCTCCCGAAGTTTCAGCTTGGCTGGAGAGTCAAGAAGGTGTTGTCGGAGTCGACTGTAGTCGTTCAGAAAGTGGAAGACCCCAGGGTGGAGAAGATCGTCAACGTAGAGCTGCTGAAGCGTGCCGCAGCCAATCCTACTGTAGACCTGCCTGAGCCGCCTCAGCCAGATGATGCGAGCGAGGATGACGGTGGTTACCCGATGCGGCTAGAGCCCGGTGAGCTAGTCGCAGGTGTGCCTAGAGCTGAAGAGCCAAGATATGTGCTCCGGAACAGAGCTGGTATCAGGGCTCCAGTGAGATACGACTGAGAACTAGTAGCTGGTGATGGTTCGCAGAACTTTCATGTCCTTTCGTTTCTCTTTGCTTCTTTCGATGTGCTTGCCTATTATTGTCTTTTTAAGGTGATGTTACCAGGGAGGGAGATGTTGTAGTTTATGGTAACGTGGCAGCCACTGGCTGGAACTGTATTGTTACTTGTGCATGCTCTGCTTGGTATACCTTCTGCGTGATGCCATTTTCCGTGTATTGATTGTAGGTTAGTGAGTGCGCGTCTGCGCGGTGGTGCATGCTTTTCCATTCACTGATTGACCTGTCAGCGGTCAATCTTCTAGTTGCGGTTTCGGCGTGGTCTGCGCTGCCCTTATTCCGAGTTTGTAGCTTTTGTGTGCATCCTGACTTATGTATGGAGTGTGCTTGCGTGCACGCTTGCTACGCGTTACTTTTGGCAAGCTGGCCATGGTTCTTTTTCTGGCTTAGCTTCCGTTTGATCTTGGCGTGGGGTTAGTTCCAACTTGTGGTGATAACAGACGTTTCTCATTTTCCATCTAGAAGAATAACTAATTTCCTTGGAAGCTCTGTGGTGTTGTGAGTGAACTGGCCGTAAGCCGGCGTGGAGTGCATGTTCTCCAACACTGTCTACTAGTAGTAGTGGTAGTGTACATGTCATGCCGTCCGAAGCCCGTTGTGTTGGAGAACTGTTCAACACAGTACTTGTCAATAGCCTGTAAGTTAGTAACGGGAATGTGCGAACTATAATGTACTTTTCTTTACTTTTAGGTGCACGGAGACATTCAGAGTTTCATTATGGGGAGTCCAGCAAGCTATTGAAGACATTCTGATGGAGGGGTGGACACCATCTTGATACTAAAGTCACATCTACTGTCTGAGACGGTGGGAATTGGTTGGCATCTGATACGCGTACGTGTACATTCAGCAAGACTGTGCGAACTCTTGATAGTAGTCATAGCGTTAGCTGGAGTCTGTGTCGGATCACACTACCCAGCCTTTGTGGTCTTGTGCCCGCACACCTTGGGAATGTGTCAGCTCAATCAGCTCTCCTTTGCCGCTAGAAGTGGAGCTTTTGTTTTGTCACTGAAGCAGCAAGCTAGTTCAGTGCTTCGCTGACCGTCTTTATCATCGCAACTGTATGCGACATGAACGTACCTGTCTTTGCATTGTAATTGTATGCTGATTGTGTGGTGTCACATTTTAGTCACGATAGAGTACAGTAGTTGAATCGTCCCTACATACAGAAATAATTGTCAACGTCGCGTCACACTCAGAGACATGCGCCATTCAGTTAAGTTGTCATGATGACTGATCCGGATGGCATAGACGACAAGCATTCACCGCCCGCTGTGGAGAAGAGTCAAGTAACAGTTAGTTGATTTACACGTCCTATGGAGTAAACACACTGTTGTCTGGTTGTTGTCTCCGTGTGTGTGGTACAATCAGGTACTCGTACTGGAAACTGAGTCTCCTCGCTACTCGTACTACCATAATGATATCCATGATGAAACAGCATTGTGTGCGAGGATTCGGGCTCGAGGTGGAGCCTCTATGGCGAAGCATACAGCTACTCGGGTACACGCCATGTATTTGTTTTGTTTGGCTTTGATTTATTTTAGTTCGTTGCCTCAACAGTACAATGTACACCTTCAAAGAGGGTCGAACAGGAAACAAGACTACCTGTACCGCACTGACACTCAATCACTCTCCCAGTGAAGCCCACACTGTAGTGTAGGATCAGCTGAGGATCAGCCAGACTCCAGAAACGGAGAGCCGCGTCTTCATGGCACAATACATGTCATAATATGAGGGCACATCAAGTACAGTGTTGCTGTGTACATGCTTGTACGAGCATAACCTCCTCAGGCTCAGGTTAGGATATGACAGGAATGAACCACAAAATGTTGACGCACGCGCATTGCTGGGAATGATGGTAGGCAATGGTAGACAATGTAGGCATGCCAGAAATGCAAATAAAGTAGAATTACTGTGGTTGCTCTGGCACACGTCACGTCATGTATTGACAAGTTATGAGCATGCGGTCGGGAATGGTGAGGAGGCACGACACTTTTCCAATAGGTCACTGAGTTTCACCAGAAGTGCTCAGCTTACAAGTGTCGGACCAGATACAGCTGATGTCAAACTGCATTGGCAGTGTCAGTTACGATTACACAGGTACACTGACGTGACGCAAAAGGCAGAGGTAGACTAGACCAGAAGTTACTTAGGCAGAAGCGGCATCATTCATGCAGTTTCACCGATGTAATGTAATGGCAATGGTTCCACTTCCAGTGACTTTTTCTTGTCTTGTCTTGTGGTGCGCAGTGTGTAGTACTGTGTTCCTGAATTATCCTGAATATCCTGAGTATCCTGAATATCCTGAATATCCTCGAGTACAGACGACACTGTAACACTAGTACAGTACAGTCATGTACATAAAGTCATTGTATGTATAGAAACGTGTCCGTCACGTGGTGTGTGATGAGTTCCGAGGACTGACTGTTGTTGTCTTGACGTGTTGTTCATGGATGTAGACTAGAAGAAGCCGCCATGACCAACGGTGGTCAATGCACGTCCGTTGGGAACTGGAGCTACATGTGCATGTACATCTGATCATGCAGTGGTATCAGGTGAAATTCAACCCTGCAGTCTGCAGAGCTTGTAAGACTCTGATCCAGCCATTCCAGGGATGGGTTTCGCCTTGTACCACAGTAGTACATTTGCATGTGCTGAAAAACAACATAAAACCAATTTCTCTGTCCACCCTGCACTCACTCGTTGCGCACACATCCGCACACTCACTCATACGTGTACACCACTATTGAACACGTGAACATTGCCAGTGGGGGCCACCACAGCACAAAGACAACTGATCCAGCCATTCCAGGGATGGGTTTCGCCTTGTACCACAGTAGTACATTTGCATGTGCTGAAAAACAACATAAAACCAATTTCTCTGTCCACCCTGCACTCACTCGTTGCGCACACATCCGCACACTCACTCATACGTGTACACCACTATTGAACACGTGAACATTGCCAGTGGGGGCCACCACAGCACAAAGACAACTGATCCAGCCATTCCAGGGATGGGTTTCGCCTTGTACCACAGTAGTACATTTGCATGTGCTGAAAAACAACATAAAACCAATGTCTTTGCTCTCAGGTTCGGCCTCATTTTCTCAGGCTGCGCTGCGCTGATGAGTCCACAGAGGACGAGACAGTTCTGTCCTCAGATTGAGTAAAGCCAATGTCTGCAGATCTGATTGATGCTGACGACTGGTCCATCCATCATGTTATCGACTCTATTTTTAAACATTGCCTCTGGGATATAACCATCGTGGGCCTCTGGGAAAGATTGCATGGAACTTTGCCCTGGCCTGCTAGACATACAGCATACATCATGTACGAATACATGTACGTGTATCTCGGACTAGCCACTAGGACATGGGCGGACTGAAAGTATGTTTCGGAGGCTCGACAATACACAGGGGCGTCACATTAGTCACATTACAGCCGAACATGTACTATCATTTCAGCCCAACATTATTATGTTCGGCTGAAATTCGCCCCGCTATACTGCAATCATGCACACCTCTAAACTACATGATTGTACTAGTACATGTATAAGCCACAACTACACTGTGTGTTACTTCTGAGGTACAAGTTAGTTCGTGGCTATTGAGTAGTATAGTGGGAGTGGTGTGGTCACTCCACCAGCATACAGCATAGTGCACTACGCCAAGATCGCGTGTGTGTACGTATCATCACATGGCCGTGAAGGCGTGAGCACGATGCCCAATGTCATGGTGTTGTGAATGGAAGATCTCATCCTGAAATCTGCCACCACTGCCACTGGCACCAGATGGCTACGGTCACGGAGACGACACGGAGAGCAGCTGGCAGCTGTGGAGAGGAGGGGGACATGCAGGTTCGCAATCACCAAGAACTATGTACTCTCGATCTCGGTATTACCAAGAGTACATAACCCCCGGGGTTATTGTACTCTTGGTATCACTGATGATCACACGGTATCATTAAATTTTCAGCTGAGTCGTGAGTCACTCAACAAGGACTTCGGTCAGTCAACATCCATACTACCATGGCTCCAGTACAGTACCGTCAGCCAGGTCATCTTTTCAGTGATGATGGCCAGAAAGCTGGGTGAGACTGAGAGGCAGAAAGCTGGGTGAGACTGAGAGGCAGAAAGCTGGGTGAGACTGAGAGGCAGAAAGCTGGGTGAGACTGAGAGGCAGAAAGCTGGGTGAGACTGAGAGGCAGAAAGCTGGTAGTCTGGTACACCATGGATGAATTGATGGTTCACCCATGATCATCACGACATCAAAATTCAGATCACAAAACGCAGACGAAGAATCCAAACTGTCAAGTGTCATGCAGCTCACTGAGCCACTGCAAAATACTAAAATAGTGCGACAGTGGGAAAGGAGTGACGTGCAGATTCTCACCAACATAGACAAGGTTCATTGCACCACCAGCCTGAGCGTCAACACCTTTTTAGGACTTTGTTATGGAATTCGTCTTGATCCTGGATCAATTCAAGAGAAATCCTGTCATACAAATAATTGAGGACAGGTTCTACCTCGTTGCCTAAGGGGACAAGAAGCATCGCTAGTGAGTAGTGTGCAGCAGGGAGTCGTCAAATATATCCAGTATTTGACGACTCCTGGTGTGCAGCCCATGAGCTGATGGCGTGCCGCTTTGGACTGGTAATCTGACACAGACGCTAGACGGTCAAGCTCTGCACACGTGACACTTTTTACCAGGGAGTCGTAAAAGCCCTTTACGACTCCCTGCTTTTTACCATGCAGGTACAGGCATGTAGCAAGCATGAGACGGCATTGTCCAGAAAAAGGAAGTAACGTTAGTTAGTTTGGAAACTCCTCTGCCAGCACCAGGCCCAGGGGAGGGCTTCATTGCCATCATGTTTCCTATCCTAGCTTGTGTCTTTCGTTTTAGGGATAATGGCTATGTAGCCCTTCCAAAGCGCAGTTCAACAACTCAGAACTCAGAATTGTACAACTTAATATAATAATTGTACAAATTAAAATTGAATAGTTTTAATATGGCAATAAGTAGGACGAGCTGAAGCGACATGTGGACTACTTTATTAACAATGTAAGCGATGGAGACGATGCAAGAAACAACCTAAAGGGTAAGGAAAAATACATGTAAGAAGAAAAAGGGCAATGGAAAAAAAAGATGATTCGAACAAGTTTTCGTACAACACTCTATAGTTTTACATAATTTCAAAGTTATATGTACAGTGCCAGAACATGATTGGTACTGGTAGTTGTGAGTAGACATCTGACTCACAAATGCATGCTACTAAGAGAGCCTAAACAGTTTTTGGAACTATAATGATCCTGCGGACTGCCGACATGTTCCACATCCTTGGCCTTCTATGTGTCCATTCAAGACTTTTGTTTTCTGTGACAGTCGACTTGTCATCTTTATCTTCTTTCTTGGTCTCAAACGCGCCAAACATTGAACGTGACGTCAACACCTAGCTCCAATGTTGATCAGTGACCCACCAAAATGAATCACGTGGTAAGGAAGTTACAGTTTAGGATGATGATGATTGAAGTCGATCAGTGAGGATCATTTCACTTAGGCTAAGCATGGAACCCATAGTAGCAGTCAATATGTAAGTTTTCAGTCTTCATTGTTGTGTGTGTATGTGTATTCAACATTCGATAGTTCGCTGCATGGGCATAGTACTAATGGTAGGATATCTAATTTTTTATCTCATGACATGCCAATGGTACATAAGTAAAAATCATATCATCATGCGCGAGGCTCACTGAGCCTAACTGACTTACAATGGTAGACAAAACTAGACATTCAACAAACATACGGAAAGATCATTATCAAACATTACACTCAGGCTTCTGGAAAGTGTAGCTTTGATTTCAAGAAATGATCACTGCCACACTGTGGTACATGAATAGAATTATGCGAAGGTGCTGTTCCACTATAGACCATCAGTGCAGTGGGTTATTTCGCCTTCCCTGTGCGTCCAACGAACTTCCTCATGGCACTGGCCATGCCTGTGTACTTGGAAATTAGAAGTGCACTCTCGGTCGGGATGATTCTACACGGGTTAAAGAATATGCCAGAGAGAGAGAGAGAGAGAGAGAGAGAGAGAGAGAGAGAGAGAGAGAGAGAGAGAGAGAGAGAGAGAGAGAGAGAGAGAGAGAGAGAGAGAGAGAGAGAGAGAGAGAGAGAGAGAGAGAGAGAGAGAGAGAGAGAAAGAGAGAAAGAGAGAAAGAGAGAGAGAGAGAGAGAGAGAGAGAGAGAGAGAGAGAGAGAGAGGGGGTTGAGACTTGGACAGTTGGCACAGTCACATGCGATGAAGTCTAGAATTGTGAACTTCTAAGTTCTATGTGCCTCCTAGAACCAAGACCTCCTGGTCAAAGGAGATACAGCAGGATAGCTGCCTTACTACACTGCAGCTCCTTTCTTATTTTTATAAACAGTATGGGGAACTGAAAGCCCAGGTTGTCTTATAACGAGCAAGGAAAGCAACATACAGGTACGTGTAGGTATGCAGTAGTACAGAGGCAGATCTTCACTGTGCAGGGTACCCAAGTGCAGGTGGCATCCTCAGCCAAGATCAACTCAGGACTGGAAATGACAACCTTTGGTCATGGTTCTACACAGTGGCCCCCTGGGACAGGTGAGCCAGCTACCTTGTTAGAGTGGTCTCCATGATAGAGTTTGCTGTAACTCAGATATTAGCCTGATGCCAAAGACGGGGCAAGCACAATAGGAGCACTGTACAGATTCGTGCGCTACTCCACAGCAAACCAGAATTTGTGTTTATACTTACGCCTTCAGAACAATGAATGCGTAGATGATTCTCGGCATGACAAGCATCTTGCAGTTGGTGCGAATAGCGTCAACGATTCTGCCACTGGCGTACTCAGGAGTCAGCTGCGTGATCAGCCAGTCGATTCTGAAGGTTTATATCAGCACAACAAAGATTGCGGCTATGGCAGTGAGTGAAGTGGTGGATACACAGGGGGTGTAGCTTGCACATGTGTGGTGTGGTGACCAGGGAGTTGTATAAACCCTTAAGTTATGCGACTCCCTGGTGGTGACCATGTACATGTACCACGGGCAACAGAATAGTCGCCATTCTAGCAAAGACGCTTTGTTTCCAGCGCGACAAACACCTCGTGAAGCCCCAGGTAGCAGCGTGAGTCAGAGTCTCTCATGGAGCTGTGCTAAACAAACGTTGAGAGCCAGTATAGCTATTCACAACGCAGTCACCTCCAACAACTAGTCGCACGTCCGCGTGAGGGACAACAATACGAACTTAGAAGTTGCGACTTCGGCGGTAATAGTCATGAAGTTGATTGTTCTAAAAAAAGTTCGTATTGTTGTCCCTCACACGGACGTGCGACTAGTTGTTGGAGGTGACAGCGTTGTGAATAGCTATACTGGCTCTCAACGTCTGTTTAGCACAACTCCACTGATGAGCGACTCTGACTCACACTGCTACCTGGGGCTTCACGAGGTGTTTGTCGCGCTGGAAACAAAGTGTCTCTGTAAGTGTGTATCCCTGGTGATGGTTTGGCCTGGAGAGCAGTATATAAGTGGTGCTTTTCAGGCACAATCTTCCTCAGCCTACTCAAGCTCAACTGATGAGGGGTGAATTCCCCGAAACACTGTGCATTGAGCAGGGAGTGGTGCTTTCTTGCAGGTTTTCCGAGAGGAAGGTGCGACGTGCTCCTTGTGTGCTCCGGATGGCAGTCGTGAGTCAGTCAAGTGTCAAGTTCGGCAAGAAGCGTGTGTTCCTAGTTGGAACAATCAACTCTTTTCTAGCAAGTTGCCTATTTTGGTTATGTAGTATCCATGACGGCCACATGCTGGTGTGGTGACCGGACTATGCTAACTACACACGAGGAGCTACACGCCTGCGGGACACATGAGAGGGGCAAAGATAAGAGTACGTCAAACTCTAGACTGCCATGCCATCTGGCTCGCAATACCATCCTGATACGACTAATTCAACAAACATCTGAGTCCTCGCAGAAGCAGCACAAAGTCACCAGTATTAAACACCTAATGCTCAGTGCACATTTACCAGTAAGGGTGTACATTCGGTAAGGAGGGGAGCATTTCCGTAGCAATGGGCCTGTGGCTGGAGAGAGATTGAAGTCTACCTTGATAGCAACTTTAAAGCCATTACCTTATATTCAAACACAAGCTGCTTTCCTAGCTGTGTTAGATGCAAAACGAGATAGAACGACCCACCTACTACGCCATGGATTAAGAATCAGTCCTGACAACATTTTAAATCTAGATCGGCCTTTTGCTCTTTCTGCTGGGCAGGTAATTTCGTAGTACTTATTGTGCAGTGGACATGAAGCACCATTTCCTTGACCCTATGATGCTTTCTGTGTGTGCAGCAGATACAGTGCACTAATCGTGGTCATGCTCACCTGGACGCAGCGCCTTCGAACATGCCCGTCTTGACAAAGTACGGACAGACCAGTGTGGTCTTGACTCCGGTCTTGCCCAGTGAGGCGATCTCCATGGTAACGGATTCGTGCAAGCCGACGGCGCCAAACTTGCTGGCGCAGTAGTCCAGCATCCCGCTTACACCAATGAGGCCAGCAGAGGAGGCTATGGTGGTGATGTGACCATGGTCCTTGGCCAGCATTGCTGGAAGAAAGGCTTTGAGAGTCTGAAAGGAGTACATAATACACTATAATTATAAGTTGTTTTGTCCCCCAAACCAGCGCTTTGGCCGAGTGGTTGTGGGCTTGCCTGCGAATCACAAGGTCCCGAGTTTGAGACCCGCGCTGGCAGCGGGGAGCGTGCACTGAGTCTGTGCTAACAAGTGCGGTGATGCATGCGTGAACCACTTTACATGCAACGAACTGCGTCCACACCCACGGTCAACTGGGTACTCACTACTCGCAGTGCGGGTAACATGGATGCAGCTAACGAGGTTCGCCCCCTTGCCAGGCATTGGTTGTGAGCAGGACCGGCGGAACTGGTCCGGTCGGTCAGGCATCGGCCAGACCAACATTTTGGCCACCAATGTATGTTTAATGCTGAAGAGGTCATGCCTCAGTGCCAGTCATATCCTACTTACTGCTGAAGAGGTCATGCCTGCCAGTCATATCCTACTCAACGTATGACAGACTACGGCATGGCCGGACCAATCCAAAACTGCTTTCGCCGGACATGGTGAGAACAAACGAACACATCAAGAGTGTACTAGTACACTATACAAATACCTGCACATGCAAAGTTAACGTATGCACTAAAGTCTTGCGGCTGTAGCCTATGATCAAGAGTATAATTATAACCCAAAAGAGTGTGCAACTCCTGATACCCTTTCTATGGGGTACGCCGACGGCGAAAGCTCACATCACGTGGTGCAGTGTCGCAGTTGTACGTTTCCAGCCCGTTTTAAGCAAGCAGCGGAGTGATAAAAAAGCACTCTGATGGAAACTCACTGCGGGTATGCCAATCCCCAGCATGATCATGGCAGATATTCGGATTGCGCGAACGCTATCCTTAGTTTGTACGTAGTACGAACGTATCTGAGAAAGGTGATGTGAGTTTTCGCCGTCGGAGACCCCATATGGAGAGTTACACACTCTTGGGGGGGGGGGGGGTATAATTATAGTGACTATTATACTCTTGCTATGCAGGATAGGCTGGTTGTGTTTCTCAACGCAATTGTATAACCGGTTGTAACGCGGACGTACAAACTTTACTTTTGATACTAGTAGGCAGTGTGGGATACATTCAGGAGATCTTAGCTAGGAGCTTACCCACATATGTGAAGTGGCATTGACGTCCATTAGCAGCTCGATGCGCTCATCCGGAACATTCAGGAAGTTCGGTGCATTCACCAAGCCAGCATTATTGACCAGGATTGACACGTCTCCCACATCACGGCGAACCTATCACACACACATTTGCATCGCCGATTAGGTTAGGCAATTGGATAAAGAAACACGTTTCGCGTTTCCCATTTCTTCTGGAAGAATATAACCAATATCACATCACATGCGCACTGGTAAAAATCTTCCATCTACATGTATTCCACACAAACACTTATTTATCCTACCCAGTGCTCACTAGTTGAGAATTACCAGCACAGTGGCTGGAAAGTCAAGGCCACCGTGGTCAAGAGCTACGATAGGGATTCAGGTGGTTGCTAGTTTGAATCCCGAGTCTGGCACTCTTGCCGTGTGGAAGCTGTGTAGTCACGGTGTAGAGGTCGGACTCACCTTGTCAGCTGCAGCATACACTTGGTTATTTTTGCTGACATCGACGACATAACTGAACACCGCCGAGTTGCCCTGGTCCTTGATTTCCTGCACCACACCATTCATAGCGTCCCGATTGACATCCCAGATAACCACAGTGGCCTTGAGCTGGGCAAACTCCAGGGCCATTAGTCGTCCCATTCCCATTCCACCGCCTGTGATGAGTACAATCTGCAGCATGACAGCCAGAAAAGACAGACCCAACAACTCGCTACACGTATCAGTGTTTCATCTCCTAAATGCTACTTACTACTAGTATTGCACATCAGTGACTTATTACTGCACCCACTGTCCACCTACCGCTGAGCAAGAGTGTAATAAGCGTATATACTCCGGCAGGCCCGGAGCCAACTCCTGAAAGGTGGTACGGCCCGGTCGGCCACAGGGCCGATCATTACTGAGTCTATGTCCAATTTCAGTATCATGGGAGGATGAACCTCTAGCTCGTGTATCTGGTTATTTGAGCTACATGTTCTGCTAGCAACCGATATTCGGACAGCACAATTGCCCTTACTAGGCAGGATGAACATTGAAGGAGGGAGAGACTCTAGCTGGGGGTGTACGAGCATAGCTATTAGCACTTCCACATAAATAGTTTCACTATGGACATTCCATAAACGCTGGAATTAGTCAAAACTGGTATGGCCATGGCTGTACCAGTGGCGCTGGCCCCGACTTTTGCTACCATCCATCACCTGCATTGGTGTAAGTTGAACTTAACCGCTTACAAACGTCGTCCTTTTCGATCCTCGCATTTTGACATTAGAAAAAAAGTTCAAAATGCAAGGATCGCAGCATTCAGTTGTCTTGGAGAGTTAAAACAATATCGTGGCATCGCCTTTTGTGTGACCAGCTAGACAACGCATATCATTATAACGGCTGTGCACCAGTTCAGACACCATAAACAGTGCAACTCTAGTGTGAAGATTCCACCGTCATTGCTCTGGGATCCGAAATAGTATTGTGTTGAGCAGTCATGGAAGTACAGTACCGGGCCAGAGAAATCCAACCTCATGAGTGAAATAGCACCAGCGCTACGCAGCACTGCACATACTACATGTACTCTGTGTACTGGAACGTGCCGCTACTTTATTCATGAGGTTGGATTTCTCTGGCCAGAATTGTCGAAATGGGCCAGACCAAAAATGTGGTGAAATACAAATTGGTTTGAATTGCAGTAAAGAGACAGTTTCGGAGTTGAGGAGTGAAGTTTTATACAATGGCTTTGTGTAACCGCCCAATAGATCAGAAATAATAAATTATGTACGGGACCCATTACGTGTACTGCAGGCTTCCCATTCAGCTAGTGCCATGCCGCTCACCTCATTGCTGACATCTTTACGCTGTTTGGGCAGCAGCCATTTGATAGGCTCCCAGACGCTCAAAAAGAGCAGCTTGCCCAGCAAGACGACGAAGTCAATGACACCGCCCAGAACCATGTTACTCGCTGGCTGATATCGGCGGTAGTTTAGCAATGAACAAGTGAACAATTGCAACAACGACAACAGTAGGAAACAGGCTGTCAGAAATTCGGGACCCGAACTGATGAACTTTGCGGCTAGTAACGATTGCACACTACAATGTAGCCTTCTTCATCTGTTCCTCAACTGGACGAACCAATTTCCCACCGGTGTTGATGCCGAGGGCCAACTAAACTTCATTCAATTTTACAGTCTCCGTCGGTGAAAGCTAAAGCCCTAAGTAAAGGGGCAGTGGTGAAAGGTCGGTATTTCTGTCCATTGCCATCGGCTCAAATGGCGTCGACACAAACCTGTTGCCGAAACGTCATCATGGCAACTGTTACTTGTAGCAGAATAGAAGCATAGCTATACCTACACCAGTCTACCATGCATGGTCTACAATCATGCAAACGGGGGACATAGGGAGTAGATCTACTAGATCTACCGGTAATAATAATTATGCAAGCTGTCTTTGCACAGATACCGGTATGCGCCTAGCTACACAGTCACAGGGCAGAACAACAGAGACCAAAAATCCTTCTCGTGACTCCGAGTTTCGTGTTTCAAAAAACACTCATCAGACGTTCTTTGAAACACGAAACTCGGAGTCACGAGAAGGATTTTTGGTCTCTGTTGTTCTGCCCTGTGTGGTAAGCTCTGCCCCTTTTTGAGGTATTGAGCACTGTTTGCAGCAAAGACTACAGACATTTTGTCTAATACTGTAATAGTAATACCGGTAGTAATACTGCGCCTACATAATATACACGCCTCGGTTGGGGCTTCCCCATACTTGGGCCATAGTACCATAGCTCAGCATGCATGCAGCACAGCAGTACTGCCTACAACTGGGCGGTCGTGTTCGGCCGAGCGACGTAAGAGAACGTAACTAGTTGCTGTGTGTACCAAGGCACATTGTGATTTGTCATGGTAGTGCCAGTTGCACTATACTACCATGCGCGATATGCCACTGGCATCAAGGTCAGATAGGCAGGTGAGGTCCAGATTGACTTTATGCACTGGTACTGATAATATCGGAAGAGGGGAGAAAATACCAGCTAGGGCTGATCAATACTCCCCTTGTGCTCATACGCTTTTGTTTTTTGCTCATTCTTTTCTCTCTCCATCTGGCTATTTTCCATGACGAGTCGCGGCCTCAACATTGTTACATGATTGTATTGCTACGTTGTCACTCGTTCATAGAGTTTTTCAAACAGTTACTTTCTCTGAACTGAACTGTCCACCTCTCCACACTGCGCTCCTGGCCCACATTCACAACACCATCCTCCATAGCAAGAAGTTCGTTCTTGGATAGATGCTCCATATCCTCCAGATAGCTGGTTCGCTCATTAAGAGCTCCTCAGTGGAGGTAGATAACGAATGAATAGCAGATAAAGCAATGAGTATATTTATAGGGTAAAGTCACTAAAGTGGCGCAATTGCGCACTTTCTTCATAGAAAAGTGGCATACCCAAAGAAGTCGAAGGTGACAAAAGTTCTAAAGGTGATAACTAAACGCACCATGCATACCGATGGCGCTAGCATTATTCAGACAAGCGCCTGAAGCAGAAAATCTATTGGAAGTTCGCACTAACGTTACGTTGCCACACATACAATGTACAAGTCATGTACAATTGCATAATGATAGATTGGTCCCATAGTGACGTGACGACGAGGTGAGAGAAACGAAGGGCCAGGCGACGCGACAGTCCCAGAGGCCCGTGGGGCATTCACTGCACTGCCCGCCCGCCGTGTGAAGTTCCTCCGCTGCCACTCCTGCCGTTGACGACAAAGTTGTTGTAGGCGCACACGTAGTCAGCGGTGGCGGTGTTTCAAATGGCCGAGTTTGCCACTACTTCTGAACTTTGTTTCTCTAACGGTATCTCTTTCCCTCTCATCTTCCCGTCCCTCCCCATTTCTACTGTTGTTAGCAAGAATCTAACTTATTTTGTTACCCCTAATCTTGTTATGATATCTCCATTGTATCGTGTACCTACTTTTCTCCTCCCCTTCTGTATGTCTGTTTGTCTGTCTCTGCCTGTCTGTCTCTGCCTGTCTATCTCTGTCTGTCTGTCTGTCTCTGTCTGTCTCTGTCTGTCTCTGTCTGTCTCTGTCTGTCTCTGTCTGTCTCTGTCTGTCTCTGTCTGTCTGTCTGTCTGTCTGTCTGTCTGTCTGTCTGTCTGTCTGTCTGTCTGTCTGTCTGTCTGTCTGTCTGTCTGTCTGTCTGTCTGTCTGTCTGTCTGTCTGTCTGTCTGTCTGCCTCTCTCTCTCTCTCTCTCTCTCTCTCTCTCTCTCTCTCTCTCTCTCTCTCTCTCTCTCTCTCTCTCTCTCTCTCTCTCTCTCTCTCTCTCTCTCTCTCTCTCTCTCTCTCTCTCTCTCTCTCTCTCTCTCTCTCTCTCTCTCTCTCTCTCTCTCTCTCTCTCTCTCTCTCTCTCTCTCTCTCTCTTTCTTTCTACATGTAAAGTACAGTGGATGATTGTGATGGAAGATCATGATGTACATGTACGTATGCACGAGTATGGGTCAAACAGTGCATTGTACTTATGTACTTCTAAGTAGGTCAGCGGGGTCCTAAGTTTCACCAGCTGTGATGCAAACTAATACTATGGGGCGAGAGTCAGTTAGTTAGTTGTATCTCACTGAATGTCATCACAAGACAGTGAACTCCTTTCACGAGCCTATGGAAGTACCAAAATACATGTGAAAAGAAGACGATAGGCTTTTATCAGATGAAAATAGTACAAGAAGTGATGGCGTTGCTGATTGTGTTGTTATGTCGCTTGAGATGTTTTGTTCACTTGTTTCAAGTCGCAGCTACAGGGGAAAGTGGCATTGCCAACAGGATGACCGCCGGGTTAGAGATGTTTCTAGGATCAATACTCTTCCTTGGTGTGGTGCAAACTTGCTGAGACGCATGACGGGCGGTGTAGGCCCTTGGCGTGTCGACCACTACAGTTATGGCCTGAAGCATGGCGTGTTCGTAACAGAGTTCACCGTGTTGTGATGCCAAGCGGCTTCCTTATCGCAGTTCTGATCTGTCCTGCGCTGAACCTAAGGATAGTCCCATCTCTTTGCAGGACACCGTGTGCGACGAGGATGATGGCCATATTATGGATCAATCAGCTCGGTTTGGAGAGGCTAGTGGGTAAGGTGACATGGGCGAGATAACTGCAAAGTGCAGCACCTCATTTCAGTTGTGCCGTGAATGAAAATACCCACCTCAAAGATCAAATAGCTTCATCCTTAGTTTTCCTCATTTGGACTTATTCTTTGCACGCCACTTTGTAGGTAGTAGTTGATTGCGACAAGCTTTCATCGCAAGCTTAGCGCTGATTGCGGAAAGAGCCCTGCGCAGCTGTTCTGGAAAGCCATTCCTTAGCCCTGCCATGCACTTGTGGCAAAGTCGCGAATCATAATGCACTGATCGCCTTATCTTCGTTAGTGGCTCATCTCGTCAAGATCGTTTCAATCAACAGCGTGAAGTCGAGATTGCGATGTTTCCGCTGGGTAAAGGTGGTATACTCACTTCAGTTTTACACCCTGTTTTATATGGCTAATCCTGATGAAGGACTGGAGGATAACAAGTTTCGGATAGGCGCTGTAGGACTGTCTCGAGGATGAGTGCGGATGTTGGTTAGGCTGGTGGTACATGGTAAGGGCACCACGCTTACACTGTCAGTGCCAGTGCTCAAGAATGTCACAATGACTATGTTAAACTTCATATTGCTCCGTGAAGGCGTTCAAGTAGTGTAGTTTCAAGACAACTACAAAAAGGTTAGTGGTACAATCATGCAGGTGGTGATTTCCGTCAAAACTACCAAGTACCATGTTGCAGGCAGTGGTATTTTACTAATCTCTGATGCTGTAACGGTGTACTGACGGCGGATGTGACATGATAAAGTCGTCCTTTCCTTCCAACCCCAACACACCATCCACATCACGCTCCACTCGACTAGCCTGCAGCAGGTCCACCAACATAGGCACCTTGGTGTTACACTCCAAGACGATATGCGATGGGCCCAACACATCATAGAAACCACCAACAAAGCCAAAAACCTACTACATGTACACCAACTCCACAAGACACGTGGCACAATGAATGCTTCCAGCCTATTGTTAATATACACTACCTCTCGAATATGGCAGCCTTGCCCTCTCCAACAACACCACACAGCAACAGCGGGACACACTGGAGAGAATTCAACGCCGTGCTATACGCATCTGCCTTCGGATCCCCTCTTTTCACCAGTTCACCACAGTTCCCTCCTCCATCACGCAAAGCTTCCCACCCTTAGCTCACGACTTCTTGTTAACAAGTCCTACTAGCATGGGACATCCACCACCAAACCTCCCCACCACACCTGCAACAACCACATCTTGCACCACAACGTCAACACCAACCATTTTTCTTCTCTTATTGGCCACCGGCCATCGTGAGAATAAAAGATTTCAAACAAACCATACACCCTTCGACAGACAAGGACCTACTCCATCGGACACGCACACACAAACAGGCACCGAGATTCCCCCATCAACAGTGCCATCACCCTCTACAACTCACTCCCTATCGACATCACAACCCAACCTCGTAGAAATTCTTTCCGAAACAATGCATCCAGTCTTCTTTTGAGCAGTACCTGTTCCTGCTCCCCCTGCTAACGTTATTGCCCCGCTTGTTTTTCATGATCAGGAATGGCTTCTTGCCTCCCCGGTTAATTTCCATCTAGCTGTTTCTGGCTAATATCAGTTCTATCACACTTATCAATCGTCCTTATTGGCGTCACGCCATCGTGGAATAAAAGAAGAATAATAATAATCCGACAGCGTGGTTTCCGATCCAGAGCCCAACCATAGCAATCTGCCTGGTACGTGCTGATGTGTGAGAGGGGCATGTTGGTCGGCGTAGGTGGAGATGGGGTTGGCCAGTCACGATGTATACACCAACACTATAATTTGCTTTCTCCGCACACTAGACTGCACCGAGCTGCAAGATCGGCCATGGTCGAGGCGGTTCGGATTCGTGAAGACGTGAGTTAAACGTGGCAGCTGCCTCTCGATTTCATGCGATTGGTGCACTCACCAAATCCAATTACAACATTGTCCCAACGGCTGACCGGCACATACAGCTGCCATAAAGGACAAGTGTAGAGGTACTAGTAACATGGGTACGTAGATCCAGAATCATATCAGGCAAATCTGCACAGCCAGTGAGTCACAAATTTGTTGTGCGATACCTCAGTATATGACATTGTAGTTTACAATCACAAGTTTTAGCTTAGACAATCCATGGTCGCTGACAGCACTTGAGATTGCTTTCACACCACCCAGCACATTACCTGTTGTGAGTGGAGAGGCTGACAGCTGACGGCAGGCACTCTTCAACCAACACAACATCGCCCTTCTGCTAACGAAGTATCGCCGATTGAATCAACAGCAGTGTGTTGTTCTATCTGCTTCAAAAGCCAAGAACTGTTGTACATCCTTGATCACATGGAACATAGAACTTGAGTTATATTAAAGTCACTTTCCCCAGACTTAACGCACGTTCATGCAACCCTGCCACCAACCACGCAGAGTGTACTTGAGAGTACAATATTGCTGTAGTGCTAAGCAATATCCACTACATTTATTGTACCCAACTGCAAACTTAGTTATCGCTGTGAATAAGAAATGCCTGTGAAATGCCTGTGGTGCAGTCAACCTACTGAAATCTTTATTCAGACGCCACAAGAAAGCACGCAGAGCGGCACCACAAGATGGCAAGCACCTACCTTTGTGAGGAACAATACTGAACATGATTACAGCGAGTGCCACGGTGCCTGGTTCCCTAGGCTGGAATGTGCTGCTTGCAACACGCCTGCAGTGGTTCAAGTTCCAACTTTCCGTCGCGTCAGCTTCGTGTCCTTGCAGCAAGTACCACAGCGTCCATTGTACAATTGAGCTATAGACAGGCTCATACCGGATATCAGTATAGACTCATCCTGAGGCGACATCACCAGCAATGTTTGCTCGCTCGTGTCATTGGTTTCAATACGATCCCTGCAATGCGATCAATTAAGTTAACACCATTCTGTTTGATGACAACCTACGTGGATCTTTTCAAAATGGCGAACACATCTGTTAAACGAGAAATGTAATAGTTCAGTAGGTGGTAGTTGCGCTACAAGATTGCATTTTCATAACAGAGCGAGTACATTGACTTAGTGGTCACGACAATCAGTATGTCATAATTCCGGGTGCAATTTTGTCTCTACTTTGTATGGCCCGCGGCTAAAGGCGACGCGTAACCATCAACAATCCGCTGCAATTGCCTGTAAGGGCTATAGTTTGACAGTCAAGCACTGCAGATCTACAGTACAATGTATGTCACATGCTTGGCGCGGTGTCTTTGCTAGCTGATAGGGACACCGAGTTGACACTCGATCCTCACAACGCAAGCTTGGCAACCTACCCTGTAGGGACGTTATGGGACTAAGGGTCGGACACTTGGAATTCTTTCATCCTCTTCCCACAAGTCATGACAAAAGCCAAAATTTGGCTTTTGTCATGACTTGTGGGAAGAGGATGAAAGAATTCCAAGTTTAATACAAAGTCATGGAAAGGCAACAAAGTAGCAATCGCCAGTACAATACAATGCATTTTTGGTTACATATTTTCCTTTTCTTGTTTTCTGGGTTTGCATTTTGTATTGCGTTTTTTTATCTACTCTATTGTGTTTCGTTTGCCCGTAAGCGAGGCTTGATGCAGTATACTGCTGCTTAGTGCTGGATGGGCGAAGCATGGAGTTGTGAAGTACAGTCATGTACATCCAGAGAAAGGGTCCGCCAGCGTCTTGTTGCTGCTCTGGGTTTCTTGGCTAAGCAGTCACCATGGCTTCTGAGCTCTTCCTTCCCGGCATTAGTGGAGAGCAAGGTGATGATTACATGTACATGTACTTGTACATGTACATACTGAAAAAGGAAGCGGTACCCTCAGCGGTATTGGATTAGCACTGCGTACACACTGTCCGGTACAGAGCACAACAGAAGAGTGGTCGGCCTCGTTGTGCGAAGGGTTCCAAAATTCCTAATACCAGTGCATGTCTGCTGAACGGCGTAGCATACTGTGTGCAAGGAAGGTACATGTATTGTACAGTTTGGTTTGCTTGCGACTGTATGTTTCCGAGAGATGGGAGGGGGGGGGGGGAGAGGGAGGGAAGGGGGTGGACAGTCAGTGTGCAGCAATCTGTTTAAACGTGCTCATAGTCATAGCTGTTGATAAGCGTTCCATGCAAGAACCATGTGGTAACCCTTGGTTATGAACGTATCCTGCAAAACGTCAGAATACCGCAGACAAAACGGTGACCCTAGCCTAGCTAGGCGAGCCGGCTAGGTGCAGCACTGCCAGCAGTCTCATGGCCAAGAACATGTACTTGTTACGTGATCATTCAAGAAAACAACTCATGCGGCAAAATAGTGCATGGTCATAATAATAATTATGCAAGACGCTGACATGACGCTACGCGATGTTTCCAAAGTCTAGCACGTGCGTCTGTGATGGTCTCCTGGATCCAGTTTGGAGTGATGCGATACGTGGTGCGCTCTTCAGACTGCATCCTCACTCTCTGTTGGAATGCACATGTACTTACGGCCCGCGTTGAAGTAGAGTAAACGCCCTCGGGTCCTCATTATGTGCCGTTAGGCATTAGGCATTAGGTCCGAATCCAAAGCCTGCTGAATGTGTGCAGCTAATCTCATGCAGTAAAGAGGTTGTACATGTACATGTACATGAACTTGTAAACTGCAATTGCCACTGCAAAGAGTCATGATTGGGTTGAAGTGCATCTACATGTACATGAATCTGACAGAGACTTTCTTGCGGTTTCCTGTGACCAGCATAGTCTTTTTGTTTTTGTTTTGTTACAGATTTTATGAAATACGTTTACAGTCCTGTTGGCTTTTCTATTACTGTGTTTGATACATATTATGGGCGTGTGTCTGACATTGAAATACTTCGAAGTATTTGTATGCAAAGTTACACGCACATACTCAACGTTGATGGTGGCTTAGCTGTAATACACTCTCATTAATTTCAGATGATTCCAGAATACTAGTGCTCAGATACTCAATGGAATATAGTACTTAGTAGGACAGAGCAACAGCATGGTGTTAAAACGCCCAGGGAGCACCATGGGCTAGGTACATTGTATACCACAACAATGTACATTGTACACTCTGCAGCCTGGCAGGGTGAGAGTGAGACTGGGCAGAAGATAATATTCTTCTTGGCGTAGTACTAGCAGGAGCATTACTGAGCCTACAGTCGGTTACAGGTAATCAAGTACATGTACTTGTACATGTACAGGTACTGAGGTAGGTAATAGCTACCCTACCAGCGCAGCAGGATTTAAAAATGAGCATGTGAGCCTCGGAATTGCTGAGTCAGTGACGTGTCGGTTATGGGTACATAGTCACGGGTAGTTTTCAAGAAGACAAACTTCACTGGCCAGTGTCTGGTCCAAACATGGAGCTGCTGTTGAAACGGACTCACAGCGGCTGTCCCGAAGGTCATTATGAAGAGCAATTGTTGGACATCTCCTTGTCCGTTCTGATCTGGACAGCTTCAACCTTCACCTCTTGATTATGTTTGCAGTGTGTGTTGAATCTCTCTTCTCTGTAAACGTGTTCAGTCCTCTGGTACTTGCAACTACAATCATGTGAGTGTTGCATAGCGATGTGCTGCTCACAATACATGTACCAACGGCCCCTGCGTGCTGAGTAGCGGACTACCGTATTGTTCGCAACAGTATGGCTTGCATATGATTCGTGACTCTGACTGAGTGGTTAAGTTGTTGGATGGGTGATTTCCTCGACACCTCTCGTCAGCATGGCATTGTGTCTTTGTGATGATGCCATGAAAGGGCACCACGTGTACTGTAACCATACACGTCCAGGACGCCACTCTCTTGATACAACATCTCTTGTGAAAAGCAGTTCGCAAGAGGTATTCGAATCTATTGATATCAGCGAAGCTGGCAGTTGGGTTTGGTGCTTAAAGTAAGGAGGTACATGATATGTACGCGCCGCTTGGTATGCATGCATCCACTCCACCACCTCCCTTGAAGTTGGCATACACCCTCCGTCATTGGTCTCTTCAGCTTTCTTTGCAGAGAGCTAGAGAGTAGAGTGCATTTCGTAGAGAAACATGGCCAGTTGATGCTGCTGAGAGAAACATGGCCAGGCGATGCTGCTGAGAGAAACATGGCCAGGCGATGCTGCTGCAGGTTACAGTACTGTGTATCCTCTTTATTCCAAAGAAATAAAGTACATGCATCTAGGTTGTATCGATTCTACATTCATTCCTAGTTCCTATAAACACTCGCTCGGTCGGCACTGCAAGCGCTGCCCTAGGAATAGTTACGTATTGAGTATGAACTCCATTCTCCAGTCATTCTCCAGTCAGCGAGTAATGATGCATGTTCCAGTGCATCCGGGCTGTCCGTATGTGCATGGTGTGACGTGTACAAAGAGCAACTATACCGTCTCTAGATATTACCGTCTGGAACGCATGCATTCGAGAAACGAATCCAAAATGGATCAACGACACTCAGTATACGCACAACATTTCTATTTTGATTTAGAGCACTTGGCGTATCTCCGACTGCCGTTTGATAAAAATCAAAAATGGAACACCAATTACTAGATGAGTGGAGATTTGAAAGTGTAGGTCTCCTTATCATCCCCGATAGCCCGCGACTGTGGGCAAGGTAAAGCTTGTCACGCAAGCAGTCAATGAAGACTGAGAACAATTACCGTAGACATCACACTGCAAGACAATTGATCATTAGTACATTGCAGAACACACACTTGTACTCCGCTGCGTCACGCCTTCTTTCCAATGAGTATACGTACACGCAAAGATATCATCACCTCATTCAGGCTCATATCACTAAGCACCCAGTGCACAGCGCCTAATCAAAACCCTTTAGATTCCAACATGGGCTCAAAGTCCATTGTCATAACAGGGAAAATCGCTTATGCAATTACATTGTAGTTGAAATCGTGCTCTTAACTGTTTCTCAAACGTTTTGTCAACACAATTGTTGAAACGCGTAGGGAATTAAAGTGTTGTGAGTCGCCAGTTCCACGGCATTGGCAGGGGTTCTGGCCACATTCCAGGATATGACGATGAGAGGGCTAGGGAAAGCTCAGAAAGGATGCAGAGAATGCTGGTGACGACTGTGCAGTGACTTAGAAGCAAGCACGTTGCACAGCGTGTAGGCTACCTCGTCATATTGTTCGCATGATGTACTTTGTTATGTTGGAGGCCGCTCGAGTGCAGCGTTGAAGGTGCTACAAACAGCACCGGTTAAATTAAACAAAGTGCTATTTCCATGTGCCACAAAGAATATGGTTGAGGAGGAAATCTGTGTAAGCATGATGTACCGCATACATGTACATGGCAGGAATGTCATTGTACATGCTCATGTTCATATACGATCCGTGGAACGTTCTGAGTGGCTGCTAGTGGCTCATGGATAGCTGTTCAGAGGCTTTCTACATGTACGTGCTAAAGGAGAATTGCCTTGTTGCCGCCTCGCTGCTTGTCTCCAGAATGGAACGCGTCTAGGACTGGTTCCAATCACTTCTGCGTTTTCCCCGTACCTGTGGATAGGCGGCGGGAGAAGTAAGTGCTAAAAATTGGACGGCAGTGAAGCATTCACGGTTGCAGCGTCCTATACTATACTACTAAGTCTATAGTAAAAGGACGAGACTGGTACTGCTACTGCAAAACACACGGTGAAGGTGGCCTTGTTCGTGTCCACCGGTGCATCAGTGTTCCAATCGACCAACATGGCATCTACAAGTGCAAAACACCATCACGTCTATTGTCTCCCAAACGTTCCAAAGCATAATTCAGCCCAAGTAGATAGCGGGTCTACATGTTACCAGTCTCCAGCCGTGACCAGTACACGGTGCGTGCACAAGGCGAACGTCTAGCAAACCTTTAGTCTTGTTACCCTTACCTATAAACCATGATAAACCGCGGTGCTGAATGTACACTCGTAGATCTACTCTACAGTACTTGGCTGCATGCGGCTCGTTTCTAAGGCGCATTCCGCACGGGACAGGTTATTAGTGTCGTCCTTGTGCTATGCCGATGAGCCACGGCGGGAGCGTGTACATACTGATAAGGAACAGTGTCACTAGAATGGTTCCTCCGTACACCACCGCCTTCATGTTTCTTTCCCGCTTGCCTGAACTTGTGCCGAAGTAAGTTGTGGTGACAGGTCACTCCATGTAACCGATAGAAGAATGGAAGAATACTTCAAAGAAGTAACAGTAACTGTTATTGAGCTCACAGGCCTGCAGCCTACAGTGCAGGCAACAGGCCAAGGGAACACGTGCACGTTTGGAACGTCAACCTACATGACTGTAAGTAACTTCTCGACAAGGCGTTTTAAAATGTGCAGCACCCTAGACTAGTTGCTATGCCTCCTACGGCAGCGCATCGTGTGCAGCACCATCACACCAGGGAGTCGTATAGACCACTCCCTGATCACACCAATGTGAATGTAGAATGACAGTGTGTGAATGCAAAGAGGGTCAGAGCACACAACTCGAAGAGCTTGATCAGAGATGCGTGCATAGCTTATACTAGCTTAGCACATGTACAATGCCTGGGATTATGTACCAGGTGATACAGTATTTTGGGGATTAGATCAGATGTTGTCTGTTCCTCTTTCTCGTCCCGTGACGTACGGGTAGCCCACAAAGAGGCAGCTTTCTTGCGAACGACTCGCTATGTGCACAGCCAGTGCAGTGGACGTTGAACTTGAAGTCCTTTGCGGCTGGCAAATATTGAAATAACACTTTCCGAAGCAAAGAGCCCGAAATGAACTGCACGTAGATGATACTGATTACATGCATACAGATGATACAGTTTTGTTTGCTTATTTTATTACACTCGAGCTAGCAACCACGAAATTAACATTAGTTTGATTACTTGACCATCCTTCGTAGAGCCTGACTCGCCCTGAGTTACTGCATTATGTTGCTGGCGGTTGGGAACTCAGTTGAAGGCTCTTGCTGATGTAAAGCATCCCCAGGGTGTCCGACTATCGTTCTAGGACTAGTAGGAGATCCAGCTGCTGTGGCAGCGATATGACAGGGGACCTGCAATCCTGCATGCTCGACTGAGAAAGAACAAATGTTTCAGTGTTTGGCGCCGTGGGTGGCGTAACAAAAATGGTAGTGTAGCAGTGAAACCCCGGCCCGCACAGATGTTTTCAAGTGTGTTGGACGTTCATCATACCCATATTGTGCAATAGTCTTTTGGTCAGGGTGAAAAGAATTGAGATTGGCAAACTCAGCCCTGTTCTCCTCTGCTGTGGATGCATTAAATTACCGTTGCGCGTTAATGTTCCGTGTGTAAGTTGTGGTATATTTGAGCTTACATGTATCTCCAACCAACGACACGTGTGATTGAGCGTAAACAGAAGGGACAGTCCAGTCCGGTGTAAGTGTGGGCTGTGAAAGGTGCACTCATGCCATTGTATTCATTCCTCCCCACCCATCAAAAGGCCAGCAGGCACCACCCGGGAGTTAACATGAAATGTTACTCATGTATACCAGCACGTTCCTATTAATTAACTTCTTCTCAGGGCCTTTCGTCAAAGAGCATGACAATTAAAATGCACACGTAACTCTGTCCCAGTTACATGTACCGGTTCACGTATATACATGTACAGTACAGTCTATAGTGAGAGGGTCCATGAGAGGGGGAGTGGGGGAGTGTGCGCGTGTGTGTGTGTGTGTGCGTGCGTGCGCGCGCGTGTGTGTGTGTGTGTGTGGTGTGTGTGAATGGCGCAGGCGGGTCCATCAACATCGTCTTCCTCTCCCTGCACCGAAGGACTTTCACTGCGCATGCGGCAGAGCGTTTAGGAGAAGTGGCGATTTATTATTATTATTATTATTATTATTATTATATATTTGAGGATTTCCCAAAGACGTAGTCTAAATTGAAGGGAGTTCCATTATAATGGGAGGCTGTAGGGTTGTTTGAAGCGTCACCTCAAGTACTGCCCAACTCAGTAGCCTATCATCTCCACTGGAGATGGGGCGTCAAAGGTGTGTGGTGTGTTTGGAGGGTATGGGGTTCTAAAATGACCTTCATTCTCACCTATAGCAGTACAGGTATTATGTATCAGTACTAGTAGTCCATCTAACAACTCCAGCAGCACAAACAATAATTATGTAAATTGTAAACTGACATATAAAGACGCTAATCTAGGGACCGTGCTGGCTATGCAGATCAGTATGTATCAGTACAGTCTGAAAATGACCACATGACCGGTTTAAAGCACCACATGTCGATGTACTCTGTAGATCTCGTTGCAGCCATTAGACCTAGTTTTAAGATCGGGTATTAGACCTGGTGAGACCGGGTAGTAGACCTGGCTGAAACGGGCATTTAACAATTATCGACCTGGCTGAGAACGGGCATTTGTAATGTACCAGGCTGAGAACGGGCAGACGAGCTAGCCTAGAACTTACTTTAGAAGTAGAAGCTAGAGCAATGAACTTACTTGTGTATAATGTACAATGCAAGTGAAAGATAACGTAGACGACGAGTCACTATGGCCAACCAGTCGTACCAATCTACGTGTATGTGTATGCAGCATTGGCTTATCGAAATACAGTGAAACCTGTCTAAGACGACCGCTCAAGGGACCTTCAAAATGTGGTCTCTGTTACCAGGTGGTCTCCTTATCCAGGGTCATTTGACTGGAAATAGCATCCCTTGATCCTGGTTTCAGTGGTCTTCTTTGACAGGTGGTCGCCTTGACAGGTTTTACTGTGCTGTAGCTGTCCTCTACATGACTGTACACTGCATTGTACAATCAACACTAACATTAGTGCACTGTAGGTGGATACAAGTCTGGGGGCGTGCGAGGCAATACCTGTGTCCATTCTACAAAAAGTAATCATTGTGCACTTGTGCGGACTACTCTGCAATCACCTATCTAGGTCTTGATGGCTTGTGCAGGCTTCTTCCCATCAGCGTGAAGTGACCATTATTTCTGCAAATCAAATTGCACAGTGTGAAGGATTTGCTGGGGTTCACTTCATTCGTTAACCGCACCACTTGTTTTCTCCCTGGACTGACCGTACTTCAAAGTAGAGTTGAACAAGAGACGGATGTATTTAATTGTCAGTAACGATGCGCGTGTCCACTGTACATGTAAATTACACACTGTATACGCATGCACGTGTCGTGGCCGTGGGTACAAGTAAATGCAAGGCTCTTCTGGACGCGTGGTGTAAGGCTTTTTAAAAGGATAGTGAGTTGTTTGGTGGGGGGGGGGGGGGGGAGGGGCAAACTTGTAAGGATATCTGCGTTTTCATTTGGGAAGCTCTGGAGGGGGGGGGGCATGCATACTGCGAATAGTGAATTAAATGCCCGGCGACCATAGACTAGTCATAACGCACCACGGAACTTCGCAAGGCACATCTCCAGATCTGTTTCACTTCTGATCTGAGACCTGTGACTGTGTGTGTGTGTGTGTGAGTGAGTGAGGCCTGCAATCCCCTTCCGTACCGAGCTCGCACATGGTGCGTGCGGCCAGGCTTCCCTCGCACTCCCAGCACGAGTTATAGTAGCGGCACGATAAGGCTACGCACTTGTATTCACTGCCTCTGTGCACGAAAATAGGCCCTCGATATCTTGTAGCAATGCTCTTCTGACGCCCTTGAGTTTTAGCTCGCGCGTCTTGAGTGGCCTAGTGGGCCAGGGTCGCTCTTGTGGAAGTACCACTATTGCAGACTTACAGTGGCAGCAGCTTGTGCCTGAGCCTGAGGAAAGGCTGAAGGAGCCGAGGAACGCGCGCAGCGGATATCGCTAGTTGCTGCTGGTGCTCGAGATAGCATGATGAGGCTAGCTCAGTCACTGCTTATGCCTGTCCTACTTCTCCTGCTCACCTGAGTGCTATTGCAGTGTTGGTGCCACATGGATAACTGGAACACTGCAGTTCCGCACTGTGACCGTCCGTATAATACTCCACGACACAACCTCCAGCAAGCAGTCAGGTTGCGCCTTGCCAGAAGGTGCAGCAGCAGCAGCGTTGGGCGAAGTTAGTTTCGTGATTTGAGCAACTCGAATGGACAACAGCAGTCGCAGGAATTTTCCCTATCGCAGATTAAGCATGGATGGACGTTCGTTGGATAGACGGCTTTGCAGACTTCTCAGTGTCATATTTGTGGCAGTTGCGGTCGAGATAACTGGTGTGGCGGTACGTAAGGTTGGCTTTGGCAGCTTGTTATGTTGTTCGACTGCAGCATGTTAACCCTGACCGCACGTGTGACTGAGGTGGGATGTACCCATGGGAGAAGATGACTATTTTTTTCAGGGGTGGGATGATCTTGAGCATGCGTTACTGTCCATGGAAGGTGGTACAGAAGTAACGTCTGTGTATGCCAAATCTCTGTGTGTGTGTGCCTGCTTGCTGACACCATCGTTGCTACTCCTGCTCTGGCCACGCCTGGATGCTATGCTTCTGCTCTTGCCTGTCCTGCTGGTTTGCGAACGCTCGCATCTTCACCACATGCAGGGTAAGTCCTAGGTCTTGCTGTGAGTATTCCTTGTGAGATGATGTATCTGTATTCAACCGATTACGTTTTTACTGGGCCGATTTGACACAAAGTTCTTTTGCGCTTGCATCACAGTGACTGTGCCCGCTTCGTGCAGTATCACCCGGTCTCCGATCACTTTCACGTCGATTCTGGCGTGCTGAAATTGACTTCAACACGCAGAAGAGAAGACATCTGCAAATCGAACACACGCTATCCATCAAACTGGAATATTTGCTGTGTGGCTTTCTGCCAAGGAGTAGACTGATGTAGTATGCTGGCAGTAAAACTGTGGCCATCCTGCCTTCCTTCCTCGCCCTTCCAGTATGTCTACAGTTAGTGTGACATTCACTTCCGCGAAGAACTGCGGGTCGTGTACAACGAGTATGCATCAGTCGGTCTTTGTGTCCAGTTTGTCTTTAGCTCACAGGAACAATTAATTAGTGGTAGCTACCAGGAACAGCTACACTATAATAGTAGTGGCAAGAAATCTGTGTAGATATACACCATTAGTAGTACTGTAAGTTCGATCGTGATTAGAACGTCAACGTATCGTACAACCCTGTAGTAAGCAGAATCTTCTCAATCTTCTTCGGATCTTCGGACCCGAACACGAGATTAGCGCGACCAGTGTAGAGCCTGTGTTTTAAAATTCGTTCCGAGTCACCTCTTACTACTAGTACTAGACCAGTGCAAGTGACCGTGGATATGATCCAGTTTAATGGGATTATTAAATTTTATAGTCTACTTTCCCGCACCAAAGACGAGCTCTCGGCTCTGCCTGACAGGCCGCCCACAAAGGCAAGGGTATTTTTCTTGTCACCTTTGACTTGTGCCATTGTGGCGCCTCCTATGCTAGTCCGACCAGCGGAACATCCATGTCCCAATCATGCTGTCGCTGTATCACAGTACTGCAGAGCGGTTTGGAACATCAGCGTTTGACCGGAGATACTGCCTACGCGACCTTTGGCAGAAGAGTTTCCGCCTGACCTCGTTCACCAACAGCACGAATTCCATGTAGACGCACCGTCACTGTCTGTGCACTCTTTGTAAAACTGCCTTGGAATGACATTGTGTACCACACTCTGCCGTCTACACTACAGGCCCACATTGCACATCATGTATGTACCTGTCGATCTACATTGTACCGTCGGTGGGCGCAAGTCTTCATGTAATTGTTCTGTTCCTCTGTTGGCCATGTTCATTGTTCTAAGGGCTTAGGCGTTGTGTCCATGGCTTAATCGGACTGAATATGAATATTGGAATACCAAAATCGAAAGAGAAGCTTGCCTTGAGTGCAGGTGGCATCCAAGGGATCTCTTCGCGCACGTGTGTGTATTTTGTAGGTCATTCAACGACCGGTGCTACCGACAAGAAAAAACTAAGCAGTTAACTGTCGTTACTCGTCAGCAAAACGCAGTATCAAATGGCTGCAGTTTCATGCAAAACAAGTCCTTCTCATGATTGCCTCGTCCTGTATGTGATGCTCACAATAATCATAGAGTCGTTGGAGTCCCGCTGGAAACTGCATAGAAATAAACTGCGTGCCTGCTGTGTGTAGGCGCGGGTAAGAACTGAAGAAAGGCGAGGAAGCGGAAAATACGGGCAATACAACTCGTCGTGAATATGCAATCGAGAAGCGATTGTTGCTCGTTCTACTCGGCTGCGTCACGGCTGGTAGAGTTTACAGACTCTACACATGTAACAACGCAGTCATATTGATGCACGCACAATAGTAAGACACGGGTACGCGGGTATTCACATTCCCACACGACAAAAGATCTTTCCTATCCGTGACAGGAGACTGAATAATTCTGTTGCTGCTGTCAGTTCGCCAACGCAACACGACCAGTTCGTCGTGCGTTGGTGAAATCGAAAAGCCCTACAAGACGAGACATGTCCTTTTGACCTTTGGCAGTTCGGGGTCATTTCCACTGGCTGGAGGCGACGTAGGTCTACCCTGCAGCAGTGCAATGTTTGGGCAAAGGCGCGATCCTATGCCCAAATCCAAAATAAATCGTATTCTGCTGATGGCAGCAATGAAAAGGTGTGAGGCTGTGAAGGGAACTTGGGGAAGGCCTCGAGTCAGCCACAATCTGCAGCCTGGACTCGAACCGGTCAACGACTATCCAGCACCCATACTTACCATAGGGCTGCGGTGCTTCAGAGGTTTGCACTAGGACTAGCACCAGTATAATTATTATTATTATTGGAGGAGCGCGAATCACTCTCTCACACACGGCACTGTGAAGTGTGATGGCAGTGGATCGCAGATACCGATACATGCCTTGTTGTGAGTTGTTCGACCTTCTGTGTGCGGTGTCGTACACCTACCAGTTTGTCGGTGAGCGGAAGATTTTTGCCCAGCGAATTCCCACCATGCCAGCTTCAGAGCCGAACCTGTGAGACGTCGAGCGAAGTGAGGCAGGCGAGCCGTACCTACATCAGCATGGAACAGAAATAATTAACCCCTGGGAAAGACTTGAAATCCAATTACACCCTGCAAAAGAATTGTTCTGTCCGCAAACTCTTTGTCGACATGTTGTAGCCAGGAGGTGTCATTTCCGTGGAAGTGTGGCGTGAAGGGTGCGTCGGACGGGGGAAGGTAACTGTTGACATGGTTGAGGCTCTGCACCAAATCTATCACACCTAACGTTACACTACAGTCTACAGACCGTGTCGTTTTAGATATTGGTTTTCAATGTCCTAGGCTAGGGCCTTTTCTAATGCTTACAGCGATCATCCAGTCGTTGTGTTAGGCTTTTGCAATGAAACCTTCTTCAAAGCAGATACTAGTGCTTTGTAGTAGATGCCTAATGCAAGGACCGTACAGGTCGTCGGCTTCCCGGTTAATTATTTCCAATGCACATCTAGAATCTTCAACGAGTCGAACAGCGGCCAGACAGCCTGTCAGAGTGTCAATATCCGTAGCCCGTGGTAGAATACACGCAGTGGTAGTAATAACACCGGTACGGTCAAGATATCGCATGGTTATACGCCAGCTCAAAATGAATGCTCTCCCTTTAGCTCTTTCCTTTGGAGTGCCAACGTTCTACCCATCCATGTCAGGATTCCTTGCGGCCTCAGACTCAGTCAGAGCTTCCGCGGCAGGTTTCTGCCCGGCTGGTACAGAACATGGTCATGATACCTTGTGGAAACGACGCTTGGAACGGTCCAGGAACTGCTCATACCTAGGACTAAATGAGGCATAGCCAGAGCGTGTGTAGAGCGAGGAGCACTACAGTACAGGCACTACAGCTGAGCAGTTGCCTTACCAAGGCCATACCTGTGCGGGATGATGCCTAATGGCCAGGGACAACAAGATCAGCTAAGCGGCTCAAGGACCTGCTGTGATAGAACCTTCACTGTGGTAGTTCTACAGATTGTCCATTGGTAGCTGCTGGTAATGTCAGATGATCTCTCCACTGTTGTCTTACACTGTAGCATGCTGTGTAGATCTACAGCACCAAGATTCCATAGATGTACTATGGAGTGACCTGAGCCCAAACTAGTAAGAAGTATCGTGTAAAAGCAAGCCTGTTCTACACCAGAAATCTGAGCTACCACAGAAAGCGATATGGGGGGGGGGGGGGGGAGAAGGACAGTGCGAACTCCCCCTCCCAACTGGGCAATACACATTACAGGGCGGTGGCGACACAAATTACTCTAAGGAATATGCCCCCATGGTCATGTAGGATCGATTGTGCTGGTCCAATGCAGCTGGGAGAAAGGCGGGGAGTTAGTCACAAGCCCACTTGATAGAGGTGAAAAAGCAGTTACTTAGCATGCACCCTGGGCAAGGCCTGAAACTAGTTAGACTAGAAATTGGCACTTCAAAAAAGTGCATAAGCACTCATAAAGAACAAGCAATGGAACAATCTGTAAAAGCATGCAAGGAATAACCTTTGCATGATCATCCTGCTTCCCTTTGAGCACTGTCTTTGGCCTTGATGAACTGACTTTGTCAATGCCTTTCCTGGTCTGGGGCTCACTCACGCAGTACTGAGACTGCCTCGATCACGCCCAGGGGCGGCAGGTGGATATGATTACTGTGTGTGTGTGTGTGTCCGTGTGTGTGTTTGCTTTATAACATGGTGTGTGTGTGTGGTAGTGATTGATGTCATTATGTGCCTGAGAGAATGATGATGTACACAGCAGATTCATGACATCCATGGCATCTTTCTTCTTTATGCCCCTGGGGATATTCCAAGCAGCATTGTGGCAACAGTGCAGGAACCACCGTTGCTGTCTAAGTGACTTATTTACGCTAGTGAATTAACCTGGGGGGGGGGGGGGGGGATAGCTTCCGCGTGTCCACTATTGCATTTATAACGTGTAGCTGCTTTTGTCACATTTTACCTGCGGGCATTGCTCGCAAGGTTTTATAATGTTGACTCACCACATTGGCATGGCATGCTTTCATCACTTTGGAAGCATTGCAGTCAGCTTACACACACAAGTCTTACAGATAATCATAGCTACCTACATGGTCTGAAACAATGGGTAAAATTCCTACCTAGCAAAGCTGAATACAACCAACAATTGCCTCAGTGGTTATCGCAACCGCTACAGGCAATACTTCTCGGCGAAATTCAACCACAAATAATTCGTACATCGAAGTAGCTATTATGGCTGAGTAGGATGAATTCATGAACGTTTCCAAGACAGCTGCTCTGTATTGGTTCCTAGCAATATGTTTGCTCTCTGCTGTACCCTCTTCACTCTTTCTCCTTTTTCTTTATCTCCTTCTCTTCCCCTTCTCTTTCCATTTTCTCTCGTTCTTCCCATTGCCAGCACTCTGCTCGGATCTCCAGCAGTCCAAATGCCACAGTTCTGCTGTGTGCAGGGTGGTAGTCTCTGGTTTCCTGTGCGTTTGTCGGTCCAACTTCGAAGGCGATGGGCTCAGGACAAACGGAACAGGCTGTGTAGGTAGGTTCTGAGGTACATCACCCTGGTTCATAGGTTGTAAAACTGAATGTGTAGTCTGGGCTCATCATGTTCCACCATTCTGATCGAACTTTGCATAGGAAAATAAATAGTTATTGCTCGAGTCGCATATCATTAGGGGTCGTCCGCAATTATCGAAAGTTTTTTCCAATCCGTAGTAGCTTCGAAAGTGGGTGGGTGGGTCAAGGCCAGTTACGGATTGAAAAACTTCCGAAATGACACGTGCGCGTGCCACGTGTACGTCTACGTGTAGCCCCTGTTTTCCACGCGCGGCTGCGCGCGAACTGTCTACTACTTATAATATTTTTGTAGTTCTGGCAGTTTCTGCGCCCCCGCGCGCGCTTCCTTGGCTGCTCCTGGGCCGGGGATCATAAAGTTCGGCGCATTCGACGGCGAGTCGACACCTTCTATTTTTGAGTTTCACTGTCTCCTTCGTCCAGAGTACCGTCTTCCATGCACTCCTTTGAAGTCCTTCCGTCTAGCGCTGGCGCTGACGACTGTTATTGACTATGTCCAGACAGGCGACGTTGTTTGGAAAGGCGGTGAAGAAGCAGCCCTTTTTCAAAACCGCTGGTGACTCTGATTATTACAGAACAATAAATTGCTTGTGGCAGTTGTCCAAGACGACGAACAAGGATGGACCAGCACTGATTGAGTTTGTTCCATATGTGTTGCGTTGTGTGTCCATCAATAATATTTTATTACGGACTGGGGGGGGGGGGGGGGGTGAGGAAAAATTTGAAGCTACTACGGATTGGAAAAAACTTTCGATAATTGCGGACGACCCCTTATTCTCCGGGAAATGTTGTTTTTTGACAGTTGACCGAGTAATGAAATTGGCAACTTTATTGTTCTTTTTAAAAGAAGTATTTCAAAACATTGTTGTGTATAATTAAAACTTCATCTCCTAAATTCGTTTTGCTTCTTTCTGCATCCGCAGAATGTCTTACAAATGAACTACCGGTACATCAGACTTTGTAGAGCCACACCCATCTGCTCAATGATCTCAAAAGCACACATCACTCACTGTATTGCACTGCTATTAACTTACTCCTCCCGATATTCATCAATGTGTGCACAGAGAAAAGATGCTCACTACCGACGATCATGAATGCCGAGTTTACGCCACCTCAAGCTCCTGGCGGAACCTTCTCTGAGGAAGCGGAGATCGCGTACGAGTGTGTTCCAGGTTACCAGTTTCCGCCGGCAGTCAGTGTTGAGGTGATGCCACGGCGTCTGCGCTGCAACAGCATGCAACGCTGGCAGCACGCTGGAGTAGAGGCTGGTGCTATAATACACTGCACAGAAGGTAAGGTAGCAGCTGTATGCAGCGCCACATGCATCAAACGGTTCAGCGGTATGAGGTACATGCTCGAGTCAAAGCAAACATGTTACAAGTAGAGGACTGGTATTCACTGCTTTTCTTGAGCAAGCACATCAGAGCAGTCTGTCTAAAATCACACCACATCGTGTCATTGCTGCAAAGCTCCTCCAAAAGTCATCGGATAACCTAGCATGGTCCATTCTCAGGGTGATGCTCAAGCACCAAATATGCACAGGGCAAATTCAAGGCATCATACCAATACGTTATGGCCACCAGCCGCGGCCTCCTTTCTCCCCTCTTCCCATCTATACAGGTGATGTACCATGCGTGCAGTCACCACAGCCCCAGCCACAGCCTTGTTGATGCAGCACTACGCTGCATGTGCATTTACTGCAGCTGAATGCCAATACTTGTCACATGGCTGAATTGTCAAACAGATTTTTGAAAGTACTAGTAGTCAAAGTAGACATTGTGGACGCTGTGGTGAGAAAAATGTCTAGCCCGTGGTGGCTGGCCAACAGGGAATGGTAATCACATGTCTGTACCTCTTGTCTCCGGCTTTGTAGATGTGGATGAGTGTGTGGATGGCATGCACAACTGTGATGATACTGCCAGCTGTTCCAACACGGCCGGATCGTTTACGTGTGTATGTGCTGTTGGCAACGGCCGCCTCAACAGCACTCACTGCGACACCACATCGTGTGAGTGATAGAATGACGATAGTAATGCCTGAGATTGTACATTGCCATTGTAGCTCGGTGACTCACACACACATTGACAGTGTTGCTCTGTGATCAGCAATGAGTATATTATTAGTCATGGTGCTGGCACAGTGCATGGATATGTTCACTCTCAGGTCGTGCTATGCACAGACAGTGCATGGATATGTTCACTCTCAGGTCGTGCTATGCACAGACAGTGCATGGATATGTTCACTCTCAGGTCGTGCTATGCACAGACAGTGCATGGATATGTTCACTCTCAGGTCGTGCTATGCACAGACAGTGCATGGATATGTTCACTCTCAGGTCGTGCTATGCACAGCATGCCCTTTTCGTGCATGTATAAAGTACTCTGCGCCGCAGATTGGTTCAGCTTGCATTGCTGGTTGTCTCTTTAATGTCTTCTTCGCCAGCTTTCCGATGTCCTGTGCTGACAACGCTCAATGGAGTATGGTCCTACTCGGAAGAGAGAGCTTTAGATGGCTACTTGGTGAATACAGTCGCCTCTCTGCAGTGCCTTGACGGCTTTGCATCATTCAACAGGACCCCACTGGTGTGTGAGAAGAATTCCGCGTGGTTCACCAGTAACGTGGAAACGTTATGTTTCAGTAAGTTCTGATCAAGAACTCGGCGGGTATTTCTCCCTTTGGTTGACAATGACTTGCTCTTTTTAACCCGTGATGTGCCATTGGCAGCCTCCCACTAGACCCATCTAGAAGAACGAAGAGTAGCCTGATACCGACTGCTAGTAGGTGCTCTACTGCAACCGGTATTTGAGGTGGCTTCTACCAACCATGGTGCTTCATGTGCTCAGGGATACATGTACTGGAGATGCGTCTCTGATTGATTCTGTCCTGTTTCTGCCGGTCTCGCTGTGTGTGTGTTGCAGATATCAATGAATGCAGTGCCAATATGAACCTGTGTGATCACGTGCCTGGTAGCGTCTGTGTGGACACCGCGGGAAGCTACACATGCCTGTGCCCGGTGCCACGGCAAATAGTGGATGGCCGTTGCCAAGGTAAGGGTTGAATGCCACGACCGACAGTGAATGCAGGAATGCAATCTACAGTGTTGCTCAATGAAATCCAGTCGCGTCACTCATTTTTCCCCTTGCCATTTCACTGCCCAGTGTTCGCAGGTCTAGGGCTGCACAGCGCTAGCGCCCGGCGTGTACTAGCTTGAGTGACACGACTGGATTTCATTTGGCAGCACTGTACATGCATACACACGTACATGTGCATGTGTAAGATGTCCGTAAGCCTCGCTTGTGAGGTTATTCGGTGTGGCGAGACCATGCGGGCACGTAGCCGGCATACATGATGTAATCAAAATCGGTTTGCGGTGTTGAAAATGTACATGGGTCCGGGTTTCAATTGCCACAACTGCTGGTGTATGTGTGCTGACTTGATGGCTCGGGATACTTGCTGGACTTGTTGATGACTCCTTGGATGACTGTGTGCTTGTGCTTATATTCAAGGTCCAGCAGATAACAATGTGTGTATATCACCGACAAGTGGCTTGGCCTGCTCCAGCGTGGAAGGTGGATCGTGTATGGCAGTCGGCGAGCAGGTCGCGTGCGTCTGCTCCGGATCTCTGGAGGAGCGAGATGGCAGCTGTCAAGGTATGTTAATAGCCGAAGATGGCAAATGGGGCGTATTCGAGAAGTGTTGGAGTTGGTTATCGCATGCAGGACCATGGGTAACTGACTTAAAACGTCATGCTGAGTATGTGTGAGGCATATGTTGCCTGTCCAGGGCCAAGGTATATCACTGCAGTATGAGGACTGCATGCATCTTCAAAGAAGAACCTCAATGAAAGGACCCAACACTATACAGCAGAGAAGGCTGCGATGTCATGCAAGATACATTACTGTGAACACTTGTGCGTTGCCCTGATTGACATGTCTCACTCTTGTTTTGTTCCTGCTTCGTGTCTTAGAGCCGCAGACAAGCACTGACGCCGGAAATGGAAATAACGGCGCAGGCGGAAATACGGGAGGAGATGACGGGTAAGAGTGCTGGAAGAGACAATGACTCTGTGCGTGTGTGTGTGTGTGTGGTGTGTGCGTGCGCGCGCGCGTGTGTGTGTATGTATGTGTATGTACACGCACACCCGCTCTGCACCTTGTGAATGCCGACATCCCCGAGATTGGATTCTACTCGCGTGTGTGTACCATTAAAACATTTACACTGCATGGCCAGTGGATAGCTGATGCAGGTTTACCTTTTGACAACAATTACATCAATTCCCCCCACATACGAGTCTGATCCGTGTGCACATGCACATAAGTCTGCAGCAGTGCCTCGGCACGGTAAGGTTGAACGAAACAAGCACACACACAGTGCAGCAAGGAGTGGGGATGCCACCAGTCAGCTCAGTGCTGGATTTCATGTACTGAATGAACGGCATGCACGTGCACCTGTTGACTTCCTACAGCATGACAGTGTACATCATCGTGGCCATTGTTTGTGGTACGGCCGTTATCGTTCTGCTCATCATCCTCACCATTTTCGTGGTAAGTTCACCACTGCACCAGTGACAACCACCCATCTATACTTGTATGTGCCTGTCTATAGACAACTACCTGTTGACAGAAACATCCCCAGCTGCTAGTCCACAGGATGCTTGCAGTGCTTATGTGCAGCAGGTTCTGCCAGCCATTGATTCAACCCAAGTTTTACTTCTTTGCCAGTGCTGTTTGAACAAAACAGATGCATGTCGCTGTGACAGAGCATCATGCTGCCAGCTATTCTGCTACAGTAATTGAATGAGCCAGCAAACTAATGGCTGGATTTGTGTCTGCTCCTTGCGGTCCGATGTAGGTTCGCCGTCTATCGAGTGAAGAGAAAGCAGAGCCAGACACAGGCACTCTGGCAAGACCAGGGGTAAGAACACACAGAGCATGAGGCATTCAGCTGTAGCGAAGGGCACAGCAACTTGAATACTGCAGTTAATTCAGAAATAGAATTGTAGTGTTTTGAAGTACAAAGAGGGGATCTGCATCTGGATGAGAAAGCTATGTGGTCTGTTTGTTATCATAATGAAACTCACAGTCCGTGCCAATCGCACAAGAGGATATGTGTGGGTACTGGCCATGCGTCTCCACCAGGCACCGGGGCATCGTAGCATCCAGAAAGACGACACGATATCATAGTACATGTACTGGAGACGATTGACGTTTCGACCCCGGTTTTGCAAGTCCTGCGTGATCCGTGGTCTGTGCAACTCGCTATCTTGATAGTAGCCCTGACATGATGAAATCCAAAGCAGTTGTCATAGCATCTAGGGGATGGCATGGGTGACAAGCCCTACATGTTGATGTGGGTTCGATCCTGGTCTGCCCTTTACAGTCGTCCTTGGGGCAGGGCTAACTTATACACACTCGCATATGGCACCCGGCATCGTTTGACAAGCGCTGTCGTATGCGAGCGCATCTTAATTGGATAGCGGAATGAAGAAATTGCAACCCTGCAGACTGGCCAGACTCCATGTTTCATCAGCCAGCACTCATACGAACAGTTTCCAATCTTTTGCACACCCATGACACCTTGATAGATGTGGTGATGTGCACTGCCTTGAAGTGATCATTCATGCCGGGTTCTATGCAAGCACAAATTCATGCTTTAGTTCAGCGTTCTTGATAACTGGGGTGTCGTAGTATAGTGACCAAGATTGCTGATCAATTGGCATGTGATCATGGGGGTGACAACACAGGCGAATGGAATGTGGAATGATGTGGGTTTCGCTCCCAGGCGGCAGTCGGTTCCAGTCTCCCTTAAGGCACGACCGATTATGTACACAGGCCCTAGCTGCCACCACTCTCTGGTGATCATAAGCATTCTACCCAGAGTACATAACCAGACTTGCGCTCTTGATTTCGTTGCTTCATAATGAGGATGGATAATGCCCGAAACTTTGATGATTCAGTTTGGAAAGAGTTTCAGAAGCAAAAAGATCATAGTATAATTATGAGAAGGTGTTCAGACTAGGCAAGGTTATACTTACAACAGCTGTTGTATTGTCTTGTTGCTGTGCAGCCAAACTTCAACAATCTCAACTACGCCATGGCACCCATCATCCCGATCAAAACCGACATGAATGGCTCGACCGCCAGCTTGCCACAGTATCAGAATAGCAACACGGCCAACACCTCAGCCATGGTGGAGGGCATCTTGATGGCACCGTCAAACGGCAACAGCATGGGCAGTATTGGGTTTTGCAGCTTGGACGGTTTGGCCATGCAGCACATACGCACAGGTAGCCACCCAGTCTTTCTCAATCAGCTCAATCCCGCAGGCACGCCGAGCTCAGCACTGGGCAAAGGCGTGAGCAATGGCGACGTCAGCGCCTACTCAACAAAATGGCTGGTGTCGCCACAGCTATCTACGGATCCAGCCATGATGATGCCGCCGCCGTCAACTGCACCTCCCGCACCTCCCGGACAAGCACAGGAGCAACAACATCAGCTGCACCAAGAGCAGCAGCACCAAATGAGCCAAGAGCAACAGCAACAGCAGCAGCACCCACAGCAACAGCAACAGTACCCGCAGCAGCAACAGTACCCGCAGCAACATCAAGGCGACATGGCAACAGCAGCCGCAGCAGCAGCACCACCTGGCGCTATGCTGCATAGCATGGCTGGCCCGATGCACATACTCTACCACAACAATGACGTAGAGCGATTCAAGGCACACCAACAGCTCGCGCAAACCTCGTCCACAGCACCGCTCCTCGACGATGCAGCCGACGCCGTCTCGCCGGCGAAACGGGCCGACAAAGGGAAGAGCGAGCTTGAGCGACGGCCATCAGGATCGTCGCGCAAACTTATCCGCTCCTCCCCTGATGGTCATGCAGGTCACTACTTGAATGCAGACGGCAGACACCAGATGTCCGAGCGGTACGAGTCGTGTGAGAGCGTCAGCAGAATACCAGCCCCGTACGAGACACCAGTTGAACAGCGGTATTCTGAGGAGACCAATGACGACAAGACCCACTCACCACCAGTGCCAGTTGAGATTCGCGAGGGCAACAAGAGTCAACAAGTGTGAGGCCAACAGGAAATATTCATCCGCTCCAAGCATAATATTATAAAAGTGAAGATTTTGATACATCCCCATGTCTGGCTTATCAAAAAAAACCAACTTCTGACAGCATCGGGGACGCCTCGTTTGTGTTTCGAAACCAAGTGCCATTATTCTAACACACAACATTGTTATTCTGGACCTTGATCTTAATAATCTGTTCTCGCCCGTAATGCACAAGTAACAACACAAGTCTTGCCTATTTCCTGTGTTATGTTCGCCTTGATTTTGAGAATATGAACATTACTCCTACCGTAATACATTCACTGAACACATACATGTAATTGATAGACCTCTGTGAAATGTATTACCTGTATTCCACAGTGATTATATTGGCACAAGTGTAACTCTCTTCTTGAGCATTTTTTCCCTTCAAAGTTGACGCCTATTCTCAAACAGATCTAGCAGTCACAGTGTGACCACAGGGCACGCGTATGTGCATACACATGGTGCTCAGTGGTATGTGTGCTCTGCTTCCAATCGGGAGCTTGAAATTTCAGTTTCCGACGTTGATGGTGGAGCACGTCTTCCCTATTCTACTCTCTTATATGAAAAAAAGAATGAAATAAGCTATTTAATTCTAACGGGTAGTCACCGCCAGCAGCCAGTGTATGCTGTAGTTTGTGGTGGCAATCACACGTCTATCTAAAACTTGCATAATCCCGCAAGTTTTCATCATTAATTTTCATTCTCTTCGGCAGTACAACAGGAACTAGGTGCACTCCAGCTCCTCAAAATGACACTATCGTGATACATTTTGACTCCAACCCGTTGCAATACATCTTGTGCATCACTTGAATGGTGCCCTGCGTAGTCACGGAAAATCAGCAAAAACTAACTTTCTACCCCTCAATGCAAGCAAGCATTGTGGATAATTGATCGTTTACAGTCCATTTCAAAACAATAGACGCGTACCTAGGCAAAAACCGTTATGCCAGCATCTATACCACATAAAATCTGTGATCACTTTGTGCATAATTTTTTCCAAATTGGGCGTCTGTTATCCAATCCTTTAGAAACTATATGAGAGTAATTGTGGAGCGATCCTGAGCAATATTCCGAAAACTATTCTCAAAAAGTTCCAGCCAAATTTGAAATATTTCAAAAACCCTACGCGTCTATAGTTTTGAAATGCACTGTAGATAATCGACATTCTACTCACTGTACGGAAAAATACGGAAGGTTGGCAGCACTGCCAACAGATCAACCAGCAGGTGCAATAACAGTGAATGCGGAAGTGAACTGCTGGGCCACTTACATGTGCATTCCCCATGATATCCCAGCACATATTAGTATAATAAAAACTCCGATGTTGAGCCAATAGCAATATGTAAAGAGAAAAGGACCTATAAGTTACTAGTTATGACTAACAGTCCACCAAGGTAACGAGACAATACACAGTCAGATAGTGTGACAACAAGGCACAAAACTGACAAGGGTATCATCCCGTAACGGTCGACATTCTTTGTTGCCGAGGGACATAGCTCGTGCACATCTTCGATTCTTCGTGGCGCATCCCTTCCCCTCATTGGAACTTTCCGCACCTGAGCCTTCCAAGTTGGAAAGTTGTTGGTTTGTGCTTCGTAGATGTGTTGGAGCTAGGTGTTAGGTCGTCGAATATCTCAATATCCTTGTCAGTTTTGTGCCTTGTTGTCGCACTAGCTGACTGTATAATTTATTATCTCGTTACCTTGGTGGACTGTTAGAAAAACAGCAGTGCCCTGGACTTGCAATAGTTGTGGTTGAGCATATGTGAACGTGTGGGCATCTTCTGCTGATGTTTGAAATGGTGGTGCATAGCTTACATACATGTACATGTGCATGACTGTACTGCTCTTTCACTTGATGAAGATGGTTTGACAAAATCTTTAGTATACTAGTATGATTGAAGGAGTGTCAATTATGTCTCATTCACCCATTTAAGATTTTAACGGCAGCTTGCTACAATTCTTACCTGCTCGATCGACTAGCCGGTATAGCCAGCTCTTGCGTTTAGCATCTCTCTCTTTCCTCTTCCTGCTGCACTGCATGCTGGCACTGCATGCTGGCACCACGTACCAAGATTCGGCAAGAATCGATTTCTATTTCTACGTAGACCAGGTCTACGTCATGCACACGTGCATGGTATTTTGATCAGGGAGTCGTAAAATACCGGTATTTTACGACTCCCTGATTTTGATGATCCTTGATACTGTACAATAAAAATGGAAAAATAATTTGAAATATATTTTTTCGGGAAGGTGGTTTTCTTTTTTATCGAACACATAATATTAATAATAATAACATAATCATTGATATGGAGTTCATGGACGAAGTATGAAAGAAGAGAATTGAATTTGATATCGTTGCTCCAGGCTAAGCTTATGATCAGCGGTCAGCAATGTGGTGCTCGCCATTGCGCCTAACCCAGCTGGCTATCAGTGTTGGACGCAGCCAGCTGATGGGATGTTTGGTGTCACCGACTGCAGCTACTTTCCAGCCAGTGAGAACCATGAAGGTGAGGAACTCATTGAAGAGGTTCTGCCCGGACTGTCGCTTCTTTAGGAAAGAAGGTCGCCTCCATGTAGATTGTAAGACGAATCCCAAGCACAAGCAAAGACATTTCGAGAAGCGACGTCAGCACACCAAAGGCATTTCTAGAAATGGCATTGGTGGCTGGTACTGAGCCATTCAGCCTGGACTCCTGCAACTCTCTTTTCAAAACTCTAGTTATCAATGGCGTCATTTCGTGTACATATTGTAATCAAACTATACATAGCGTGCCCAAGACAGTAATATCTCGAATTTTAGTCTCTGTATTCGCATTTGTACAAAGTGAAGTTTTATTTAATTTGACTGCATTCTAGCACATGCCATTTTTCAACAAATCAAGATCATGGACCATACATGTACAGCACTAGAAGTGTGTGTGTGTGTGTGTGTGTGTGTGTGTGTGTGTGTGTGTGTGTGTGTGTGTGTGTGTGTGTGTGTGTGTGTGTGTGTGTGTGTGTGTGTGTGTGTGCATGTGTGTGCATGTGTTTGTGTGTGTGTGGTGTATGTACATGTACATGTATGCGCATGGTGTATGGTATTATGTGTGAGTGTTCAGATATATGCACATGTATATTGTGTACATGCGTGTATGAGAGGGTTAAACTGCAGTATATCTACTGCTGTGGACACTGAAATTCGTTGAGACGTCAAGCAGCCACGTTTGCGGCAACGAGCATGGCTGGTTCATATGTCCAGTGGTTACTTACAGTATACTACAGTGCATGTACGCGCTAAGGCTTAAGGGGCGCCGGCCCTGGTCACCCCATCGGATTTCAATGTCCACAGCAGTACATTGTACGGTTGCTAGTCCGTTATCTTAACATTGAACACCTATATGTACAGTTCGGACGAGCAGCCTCCGTCAGGAAAAGTGACTCCGCTGCATGTTTGAAGCAAGCTCGCCCTATGTATACATGATGAAAATAAAAATGGTCTAGGCTAGGAGGCTGACCCCCCTTTAGCGACAGTACTGTAGGAATTCAAGCTGATAGTGCCCAGTAGAGAGACGTGCGTGTACATGTATCTGAGGCGTCCGGCTAAGTAAAGAATCTGGACGCCAATAATTCTGCATTGACTTGATACAGGGGAGTGGCAGCTTGATACCACAGCAGGGAGTTGCATGCTATGTCAAAGTAACTGAGTAACTTCAAGAGTATTATAAGCCCTTGGTAACTTGCCGAGTTCATTATTCAGTCAACTGTCAAATGCAGTCATGTTCCAAAGTTTTCAACCCATTGTGTAGCCCTTGGTACCTTGCTGAGTTCATTACATGTATTCAGTCAACTGTCAAACACAGTCATGTTCCGAAGTTTTCAACCCATTGTTGACAGTTGGCTGAAGAATGAAAACAGGAACTTTTATTGCCAGGGACTGTCCTTTCCTTTCGGTTCACTTTCACCCCTTCCCTTCTCTGTGCTGTAATTTGAGTGTAGACTGAGGTGTCGTACCCTCCATCCCCAGGGCCACCCTCAAGTATACTCTCACTGAAAAAGATGGTGCTTTGCAATTTGGGATTATTATACTCTTGGTACCATGTGCATGCTGTATTCTCTTCGACTGAATCAATTGCAATGCAACAGTAATTAACAGCATGCATAGCAGGACCGATCGAAGAGACTAGAAAGTGGACATATGCCCCACAACGGCCAGTCTCACTAGTGCAGAAAGGCGATGACACGTTGATGTTAAGTAAGCTTAGTTAAGGGTTTGGACCAGGGAGTAGTAAAAATATTATTCAAATAATAGTAAAGAAAAAGGACCAAGGAACTACAACAGTACAAGTTACTCTTGGTGATGCTATAATGTCCACTAACACCACCAGTTACTTGACAATCAGCTCATGTGATAACATTGCACAAAACTGACCGTTCACATGTATTTTACCACTCCCTGGTTTGGACTCCATTTTGCATTTGCTCAGTTCAGTGCAGTCAGTCTTTCAGATCCGTGGAACAAAGCAGTCCACGAGTACTATATGGGTCACACAATGACACCAGCCAATAGCCTCGATGGACAAGGATACACTGTTGCGACTAACTCCAATTGAAAGTTGTAATGCAGTATATTGGCCTTGATGCCAGGTAGTTCTTACACTACATGCTACATAAAGCAGCAGAACACAACATCCACCGGTAAAAATAAGAGGAAAAACAATTGTCAGCACCCTTAGCGGTGACAGGTTACAAAAGCTACAATAGCAGCAAGGGAAAGACAACTTGCTATGAATCTGGACTAACTGGTTCAATCATTAAAAAGTGAGCAGAGGAGCTGGAGCTGGACTTATTTCTAAAGTGAGAAAGGAACTCTGGACCAATAAAATCAGCAAATGGAGTAGGCACAAACCAGTTGCTCTTTCATATGCACGTGAAAGAGCACCACACGCGAGGAGTTTCATGGTTTGATTAAAACAGAATTACAATCTAGAGTTCGAATGACCCTTCGTTTGGAGCTGCTTGGTCATTTGAGCGCGTAATGGAGTTTTCTTCTTCTTCTTAACTGGAGCGGGCAGTGCAGGTTCAGGCCCCCGTGCAGCATCACTGGACGACCCATGGGCCTGGCGAGTTCGCTGGCCAAAGACAAATGGTGTGTGTTGCCGAACGCCAGCTACCTGCGCAGAAGGCTGGTCGTGCTGCTCAGAAGTGGCTGGCGAGTACGGCCGTGTAGTATGCTGCTGCTGCTGCTGCTGCTGCTGCTGCTGTACATAGTTCCAGGAGGTACTGGTACTTGTTACTGGAGATGAGTAGTTACTGCCAGCCGCTGCGGGTCTTGTACTGCCGCCACCGGTGAGAGGCACACCGAGGCTGTTGGGTCGTCGTTTAGGCGGTGGCTCGCCCAGAGAGAAGATCTCACATGGGTTGCTGTCCGCAGAATGCCGATTCCGTGCACCCCTGCCTGACGCCACGGCGGACGCAGCGCAACTAGCCTGTGCGGGTGCCTGTGCGGGCGTGGAGCTGCTGGCAGCGGTATGATGAGGGTATACTGGCGCTTCATGCTGTGTCGGTAGTAGATGAACTTCATCCTGGTTTGCATTGAACGTAACCGATTTCTTACGCTTGGCAATGCGCGCTCGTTGTGTCCCGCTATTATGGTGGCCGGATGTATCCCTGGTGTTGACGAGGATGCCGCCGAATAGCGGTGGAGCAGTGTTCGTACAAGGAGAGGTTGTTGCGGAGACTGGCGAGGCAGCACCGCTGCCGAACGTTACATTACCCTGCGCTGGCAGAGACATGCCATGCACGGCAGGGACGACGGCAGGGCCCGGACGCACCCCTATAGGAGGCCGTCGAGGGTCAGCTCTCGTGCCCTGCACGATAGCTCTGGCTACCGGCTCCAAAGCGACACTCGTCATGGGGACCTGGTCCGATGACACCGAGTGAAGGTGGCGCGTCAGTATGCTGGACAGGCGTGGTGCTGAATCCACCGCGCTGACGATCTGCTGAAAGTTGCCAGTGGACTTGGAAAAGTCAAGCAGGGCAGCCCAGTCTTTACTGACCTGGGATAAGACCAGAAGAGACAAGAGGACAGCGATTGTATGCAAGGTCACAAAGGCTACCAAGAGACAAGAGGACAGCGATTGTATGCAAGGTCACAAAGGCTACCCAGGAAAGAATACAGAGTGAGTCAGTTCAGAATTCAACAATACTACATGGAGTACCAAGCTTTTCAAAATGCCACTGCGCAATCTGTGGGCAGTACTGTTTCACCCTTCGTGGACTCCTCACGCAGTGGAGAGAAAGAAGTCAAACGTGGTAGCTACGAGAATCAGCTAACGTACATGCAAGTATAGCAGTGTGCAACGAAAGAATTATAATTAAACTACAGAACTGCATTAATACCTTCAGTGTTTCGTAGTGGCCAATTGCAATAAGCGAACGTCGTGCTCTTGTCATGGCAACATTAAGTCGCTGTGGATTGCGCACAAACCTAAAGCACACAACATCACACAACATCACACAGCATCACACAGCATTCATCACATGCATGTATGTACCACTGCTTGATAAAGGCAGCACAATTAGAGCGTGCGAGAGGACAGAGCTCTGTTTCTGTTTCGGACCCTCTCTCCCTTCCCCAAACCGTGAACAATTTATGAATGATATCGGATCGGTGCCACACATCATCAAACTGTCGATACAGTCATATTCTCTAATGGCGTCTAATGCATCTAAGCAGTCACCATTCTAAAAGAACACACTAAACATCTTCTGAACAAAACGTTTTCGTTCCCTTCTTATCATGGGCTCACACAGGAAATAAAGTGAAATGACTTAAACTGTCATATTCACATCATTATACTGCCTACTAAATTTCGTTTTGTTAGGTCTATTGTGCTCGCGACTGTTTTATACGGATGCCAATCTTGGACATTATCTGTCTCATCAATGAGAAGAATTTCATCCTTCGAGATGAAATGCTTCCGCCGACTCTTAGGAGTAACATACCACAACCGGCGTACCAACAATCTATCCTGGAAGAAATCAATGACATCATCGGAGCAAGGATGCGGCTAGCGAACGAAGTCAAGAAATTTAAGTTGATGTGGTTTGGCCATGTTACGAGACATGCCGTTTTCTCCAAGCCCTTCCTGCAAGGACCAACTCCTGGATCTCGACCGAGAGGAAGGCCCGCGACATCATGGATTTCTAACATTAAAAGTTGGACGGGTCTTCCCTTGCATGCTCTCTCTCATGCAGCACACGATAGAGTTGGATTCAGAGACATCATTCACAATTCTCTCGCTGATTAATGCCTCTACGATCACCTTGTGATTATGAGTTATACATACATACATACATACATACATACATACATACATACATACATACATACATACATACATACATACATACTGTTGATTAGGCTGTTGATAGTCATACACTCATCATAAGCTATGACAGGGCATGGCCACAGCTTGAAGAAAATAGAGAGAGAAAACGACATACGACAACATACCCGATAGATTGAGAGGCACCTTGAGCACGGACACAGCTGAGAATGATAACATCCTTCTCCCGTCCCTGTGACCAGATAGGAGTACAGTAAAAAGCATGATAAACAGAAACATAGAAAACATACACACACACACAGTTGATGTACTAACTGTATTAATGGGCATCAACTAATACTGGAACATGCCCTGTGTTGAGGTGATCCATATCAAAGAACAGCAATGACGCCAAGAATGACGAGCTACAATGTACGTTAAAGAATGCCAGAGCTGACCTAGAAGTGGACAGGGTATGTGCAAGCTACACTTCCAAACAAACTACATGTGCCAATACATACATGTACAGCCATGCCATGCATAAATCTGCCAGCAGAGAGGGCCTGGGAAGGAACATTCTAAGATAGCAAGAGAAATCATATTGGGATGAGCGTCATACCTGGAAGCCATCAACAGAGAGCACTTCGATGCCTTCATATTCCCTTCATAAGCAAGTAGCAAAAACAAACCAATGGCCGCATATACCAGAGTCATCTTGCAGCACACAGCAAGGCATGCAAGGCGCCCATCTTGTGGAATATAGTCGACTCCTGACATAACGAGCACCAGAGTGAAGGAGAGTGAGTTCTTTATACGTAGCAAGTTCTTTATAACAGATATGCACTTACTATACACGGCGGGTATGACTGTACCAGTGCACATAGTTTACATGCGGCCCTACAAGATATGGCTCGTTATAAAGTATAAAATTAATGAAAGCTGTTCGCAACAAAGGGTCAATTTTGCATGGGTCCAAGCATGGGCATGGACAATGGGTCCCTATAATCATGAAATTCGCTAAGTAGAGTCGACTGGGTGTGAAAGGTGCCTTGAGAATTTCCAATCAGAATAAAAAAACGAGAGAGCTTGGAAGCTCACGGCCCTACGCTATGCTTTTTTGCCTTGATGACCTAGACAAAAAAAGCACAGGGATGTTATAAACTCTTATAAATTTCTACTTTTTGTTTTTAGACATAACCTGGGATTCGAACACGCACTATCGCCCTGCATGCATCCCCCGATACACTTCGCATACATACTTATTCTTCCAAGTTGCTTCACGTTATGATCTTGCGTTTGAAAGCCCTATTTGAATATTGCGGCCAGCTGTATGTGGCCAGCTGTGTTTGCTGGTACGGGACAGATACGGGATAGCGCCAGGCGTGACACAAACAAACAAACACCAAACGAGAGAGCTTGGAAGCTCAGGGCCCTACGCTATGCCTTTTTTGCCTTGATGACCTAGACAAAAAAAAGCATAGGGATGTTATAAATTCTTTAAAAAATTCCTTTTTTTTTGAAGACATAACCGTTACCTGGGATTCGAACCCGCACTATCGAGCCCTGCATGCATCCCCCGATACACTTCGCATACATACTAATTCTTCCAAGTTGCTTCACATTATGATCTTGCATTTGAAAGGCCTATTTGAATATGCATTGTGGCCAGCGTCTTTGATGGTACGGTACGGTAGGGATAGGTACGGGACAGGTACAATCGAGGGTAATACGACACCGTCTCCCGTAACGTACCATCAAACACAGCTGGCCACATACAGCTGCCCGCAATATTCAAATAGGGCTTTCAAACGCAAGATCGTAACGTGAAGCAACTTGGAAGAATGGGTATGAATGCGAAGTGTATGGGGGAATGCATATAGGGCGATAGTGCGGGTTCGAATCCCAGGATATGCCTAAAAAAATTGGAGAATTGAAAAATTTATAACATCCCTATGATTTTTTGCCGTCAGATACGGGATAGCGCCAGGCGTGACACAAACAAACACACAAACACCAAATTAAAGCTGTGTGGACCCTGGCTAGCGCCAGACGTTACTGAAGTAACGTCTTCTGCATAGCTACGGGAATTAAGGCTGTGTGGACCCTGGCTAGCGCCAGACGTTACTGAAGTAACGTCTTCTGCATAGCTACGGGAATAAATAAAACTCCAAGGAAGATACCCACCCCCATTTGGCCACATTGCCTTTAGCCCTCTTCCTATGAGCATGCACATGTACACATAGCTGTACTGATGATGTGTAGTCAATGGTTATCCAATATCCTATGTCATATGAAAAGCCAGTGTCCTGTAATACTCCAAGGTGAAAGAGTGTTATATAGCATGCTGATAAGCCACAAAAGCCACATTACTGTACAAATGTTTGCGAGTACACATGCTCACCTGTCCTTGAGCTGGGCCTTCAGTTTCTCCACCTGTTCACGATACGGTGTGATAATGCCAATGGACCGTGCTGGAATGGGGTGCGACGGTGAAGTCACTAGAAACTTGCACACTGCCACTACCAGTCGGATCTCTACTGGATTGAAGACACGTCTGAAGGCACAACGCCAAGAAATAGCAAGCCGCATACAACAAGATATCAGCATAGCCACCAGGCATCATACACTCAAGCAGATAGACTGAACAAATACAGTGTCATGTACAGCAAGTATGCGTACATGCCGTATTTTCCGGAGCATAAGCCACAGCCAGATTTTTCGGTCACGAAATACAGACATCTACCCTGTTTATCACCGTTAATTTGACCATCATACATAGTATAAGCCGCACCAACTTTTTTCCGGTGCTGGAAGTCGGCGTGCCTGTGTGAAGTATAGTGGTGGCAATGGAGCAGTGTTATTGGGTCAGCTGAGGTGATACTAGCACAAGAAATACAGCAGGGGCAAAACAAACTCAGCTAAATCTTAGCGCTATCGGGTCAGGAGAGGGAACTATCAGCATGAGCAGTACAGCCAGGGGTGGACAAGAGAGAGAAAGCATCATGGCGCCAAAATCAGTACTGACGGCGCTATAATGACAAGCAAGTCTAACTCACCCATCTCCCCTTAGATCTTCTCTGCTGTTAAGCAAGTTGAGTGCGGTGAAGGGCGCAACGGGGTAGGCAGGTCGCTCCAAGACAACCCTACAATCATAACAGCAAAGGAAACACACATACCGGTACATAGCATTGTGAGGAATTAGCGGCAGCAGCTTGTTTGAGCACCAACCATGGGAGCATTCGAAAGAAAGTTTTTTTGTAAATCAGCAGAAACAACTGGATATCCAGAATTGCCAGTGGGACGATAGGAAGGGCATGTCACTCCTGTAGACGTATCCTCAATTCGGAGACACATGGTAGGAGCACATCGTCTCTTGAGGATGACTATGCCATGCAACTCAAGTAGGAACAGAGGAATCAGCAGCAGCATTCTGTCACATTAACCAGCCCTCAAGCAATCTGCGATGGAGGCGTGTGATGTGAACTTGCGAAAATACCATTCACAGAAGAAGTCAGCGATGCGACAACGCCTTGCTGATTTGGCGCGAAGTTCAATGCAGGTGGGTATGTCACCATGGTATTCGCGCGGTTTGGTACAACTTGTACAAATTTACAGGCAACTCTTGAACCATTGTACAACTCTGCTGTAGAAAAGGTCGAAATCTCACGCCAAATCGCTTGTCGCATCGCAAAAGTTGCGGCAGTTGCGTGGGCTGCGAGATGGCTACGATTTGGGGATTTCCCGGTCTCGCGGCCGTCGCATCGCAAAAATGCTTTTGTGAATCCCGCTTGATGATTGTTTCAATCGTACATGTGGAATACAGTGCACTATAGATCGCTGTGTCAAACCCGCATATTGTCAACAACAGCAGAAGCACAAGCGGCGACGTACGGACTGGTTTGCAGCTTGTCATGATAGAATTGCCTGGACGAGAAGCCACAGATGTCGGGATGCATGCGATACTGTTCTCTCAGCATTCTCACCGGACTAGGCTGCCGGTGGCGTTCTATGGGCATACATCGACAACACAGAGGCAAACAAGGGAAGAAACACAAAGCTACGATAAGTAACGATTCTATCTCGAAATCCATATTATTTTGATTCACGAGACCCGTGAAATCTGAAAGCAGTAGTTTATCGTAGCTCATAGAACAAATTTAATATGAACGCATTCTTGAATGTACACTAGGCGTTTGTCAATCATTGATGGCAAGATGCACAACCAACACTCTGAGAAAGACCCTGAAGATGTATCAGGAAAATGAAGTTTCACTTGTCACTATGCCGGATTTACACAAGAAGACCAGAAGCCATGTTTCCAATGGTTTACTTAATTACTATAATTCTATAAGTTGGCTTGAATCCCTTGCCCCCTCCCCCAACACACACACCTCAGACCACAGACCTGCCCATCACGGAAGCGATGATAGCGAACAGCTATGTTAGACATAGCAACTTGTGCTGGGATTACACCATTCAACACACACACACACACACACACACACACACACACACACACACACACACACACACACACACACACACACACACACACACACACACACACACACACACACACACACACACACACACACACACACACACACACACACACACACACACACACACACACACACACACACACACACACACACACACACACAAACACACACACACAAACACACAAACACACAACGACGACAACGACAACAACAACAACAACAACAACAACACACGCACACCTCTGCAGTGGCTGCTAACAAGTTCAAAAGCACGCACCTTGCTCAAAGTACTTGAAAAACCGTTCGAACAGCGATCGTCCATACAGATTACATTCCGCTGTCTGCACGTGCACACCGAGCAACACAGAGTAGGACAGTGTAGTAGTGTAGCATGGAAACAAGACACAAAGGAAATAGATCAGTGGACAGTTGAAATGTTTACCAACAGAAAAGACAGTGTTGATCGTAGAGAGTGCACGAGCGAGAAAATGAGAAGAGAGAAGCCTGAAGATACATCTGTGGCGCATACCTGTGACTTGACCGTGGCTGGCAGTTGACATGGGTCACCAACAAGCACAAGCTTGCTGGAGCCGTACTGCAGTGGAATGAGAGCGTCCAGTTCAGAGCATTGTGCAGCCTGGACACGTCAACAGGAATCACAACAAAATACATACGCCAATTCTAAAGACTCTCTCTCCGTTTCAACATACACAGGGTTTCTGGATTCTTTCAGATGGCAAGAGTCCCCGGCACGTACAACAACGTAGTTGAGTTGAAACAAGATGATTCAGATCTGTACATTGTAGGTTGCAATGATCTATCTGCTCTGGTGGAAGCATCGCAGGAGAGGATGCACATATGTCATGCACTCTACCTACAACCAAGAGTACATAACGCCCCGAGAGTGTGCTGTGCAACTCCCGCAAACCCTGCTGTCCCTAGAGAATTTCAAGTTGACGGCATTTTTTATGATGCAATGCTCCTTGCACCAGTGATTTACAACATTTGCAAGGGGTGGCAACACGTCATACACACGGTTTTCTTCCGCACTGGTTTGTACATGATCAAATGGGGCTTTGTCCAGCACAGGTCGAGGATACGTCTGATAATACGTGCACAGTGCGCATTGCATCATAAAAAAATGATGTCAACTTGAAATTCTGTCGGGACAGCACCCGTAGTCGAATTGCACACTCTTGGAGGATTATGTAGTCTAGCTACAACCATAAGCCATCACCAGACTTACCTCATCAATGATCACACACGTGAAAAACATGCGCTTGTTCAGCCTACAAAGCATGACAAAGCGACCACATGCACAGACACCACACAAATGCACATACATGTACATAAGCACACAAACACAACTTAGGGACAACCCTGGTCCCACAAGACATGCCCAGCTAGAGAAAATGGCTACAGAAGCAAGAACAGGCAGGAGTAGGTCAACCTAACGCATTGTGCGTGTGTGTACTGTATACTGTACGGTACGGGAAACAGTACGGCTGTATAATCAAACAGTGATGATGGCATGAGCAAGTTGCTTCAGTTACTAAAGGAGGCTAAAGGCTGCACTTACTGCAGCACCGCCTTTGACAACGCGTCAGAGCCAGACCCGCTCAGCGTAGTAGCAACGATATCTGCTTGCTTCAAGCACTCCTTGAAGACAATCTCCTCCATCTGACGGAAGCTCTTACGTTTGCGTGGAAAAGCCTAGTAACAGCACGAGCAGAAGAGAGAAGTTACAGCTCAGATGAAAGCAGTAGCCAGGTTGAACTTGGCATGTCTTTACCTGCCCTGCATACTTGTCAAGTAGTGTTTGTCATCGAGAGTGATCCAGAGAGCCGAGAACCAAGGAGTACACATGTACACAATGTTACAAGCTACATGTATAATTCGTAGGTAGGATGTTTTCAAATAAAATACACGACGGTACATCGGGCAGTTGTAATACAATTTCGTACACCACGCCCACCCCAGTGTTCTAAACCATTTCTGGATGAAGATTCACAAAAAATGTGCAGTTCAAGTCACATACATCTACACACTGCACTATCTACATGCTGTACAGTGATTTATTCCGCGGGAATGTCCGTGTTTGCCCATACCTTTACATGATTTGGCGGGTTTACTCAGCTGGCCCCGAGCTGAATCAGCCCTACCCCAGACCCCCGAGCTGAATCAGCCCTACCCCAGACCCCCGAGCTGAATCAGCCCTACCCCAGACCCCCGAGCTGAATCAGCCCTACCCCAGACCCCCCGAGCTGAATCAGCCCTACCCCAGACCCCCGAGCTGAATCAGCCCTACCCCAGACCCCCGAGCATATCGAACTCCCAGCGATTATTTTCTGATGCAAACGGTCATGTAAATCCTGGGCTCATACGCGAGTTTTCCGTATTTTCAATTTTGCCTCTTGAACCTGACCGAGAGGATTTGTTGTAGACAGTCCACCTCTTTCGTTCAGTGAAGGCTTTGCCTTTTCGAAAATAACTGGCATCCGGAAAAGCAGAAGTGTGAGCCGGCACTTCTAGATACAAATTTCATCATACACAAGCAGTTACCACTGTGTTCATGTGCCATTTGAAAAATAAAATGTGCTCAGAACTCGCTGTCACTCCCCTGAACTCAGCCCAGTACAGTCGTCATGTGAACGGTTGAAAAATAAGCCCGAGGCGAATGAGCCCGAGCTTAATTTTCTCATGTAAACAGGCCCTCACTTTACCTTGGAGCTCCACACAAAAACATGTTAGTGTGAGCGTAGTACACACAGGTCTCACACCGTATACACTAAGTTGCACTCTGCCATACGGGATTCCTTTCCCTGGCTGTACAATAAAGGTGGGGCGCTCTTGCGATACTTTACGGTACATGTAACTATGAACTGGTAAAGCTGAAACATTCAACCTAGAAAAGATATTCAGCTTAGAATTGCTTGTGATATCAGCTTGGGTAGGTAGTCAGTCAAAGAGCCTGTGCCAGTTACCTGTCTCTTGCTGAGCCGCAGAGCACGCAGCTTACGCTCCAAGGTGATGCGTTCCTTCTCGGCAGCATCCATGTCCGGCTTGATATGGGCAACCTCCTTAGGGTTCTACACACGGTCACCAGCAGCAGCAACAGCAGAGCGAAAAACAAGCATTACAGCACAGAGCGTATTGGGCAAGAACTGCCAGGACAAGACGCACAATGCAGAAGCCCGGCTCTTTCTGCGCCCACATTGCCAGAGTCCACATGCCAGTAGTAAGTAGTAGAGATGTAGTTATCCCGGACATAGAGCAATCCAAATGGGTGTACATGGGGAATAACAGAGTGGAGAGAGATTCAAGAGCATGCCATGCGCTGCACAGAGAAAAGCCTCTCTCTTTCAGTCTCTCTCCCCCCCCCCCTCTCTCTCTCTCTCTCTCTCTCTCTCTCTCTCTCTCTCTCTCTCTCTCTCTCTCTCTCTCTCTCTCTCTCTCTCTCTCTCTCTCTCTCTCTCTCTCTGTACATTGCTCTCCACATCTACAAACAGGAATCAAAAGAGGAATCCCTGGTTATGCACCTGACACTTTTTTCTTCAAATAATTAGGACGCGCGCAACAAAACTTCAGGCAGAAGTACCGTAGAACTTACTTTCTTTTTGCTGTTCATGTCAAACCGCAGCACGGAGCATTTCTTCTCCACTTTTTCAAGGAGTGCTGTCACTTCCTGGATCTGCTCCCTGTAGCAAACGTAGCAATCACAATACAGGATCACGAAACAAAATACAGCATTCCACGAAAATCACAGACTCCACAGTATTACCCCCCCCCCCCCCCACACACACACGCACAGAACAATAGACACAGGTACAGACAGACATGCACACGATGTTTGAACACTGACGCCAGCAAGTAGGGTTGCAAGGAATATTCGAATATTCGTTAGGAACCCGATGGAATGAATATTTCTCCCCTTGGAATATTCGTTCGTTGTGACACATGCGCACACTCTGCTCTAGTGTCGATCTATCGCAGTATTTCCAAAACGGATTTGGTGATATGTACATGTGTTATGTGTTGTGAAAGGGGACTATTACTCACAAGAGTAGTGGACATGACTCCACTAGACATCTACTTGGTCTAGAACGACCAGGGACTAGCCAAACTCTTTTTAAGATTCTTTTGTAATAGAATATTCGATTCGTTAGAAAAAAATTCGATTTCATTCCGGTTTTATAAATTTGTTTCGCCCCTAGAAATAATTCAGCATTTTGAGAGATTATTCGTTATTCCTTCGTTTGTGAAATAGAATATTCGTTGCAGCCCTACTGCCAAGTATCAACACATTGTCAGCACGAGGTGCAACATAGTATGCTAACTAGTTACTAGCATTTGGATAACTTACTCCACATTGTTGCCATTGGCTGAGCTGTGAGTGAACTGCTCTGGAGGGCGAGAGAAAATGAAACACAAACGCGGTAATCGGGAATGAATTGACATGTGTAAGAAAAGAAAAGAAAAAGAAGAGGCGCATAACTCACCAATACATCAACATACCAACCAAATAATACTCACTCTACAAGAGTGCGCTTTTGGCCAACCCACACGACTCACACATGACCAGCAGTACAGGTACACTGTGTGTGCAGGTTTACATGAAATACACTGGTGTTTTTAGATAATACTAATAGCCAGTGTTTCTAAATACATAAAAAAACACTGTTGCTCCTGAATCTTCACTCCCAGCCTGGCATGTCCTATTGTTCTCAAGATCTGCTGGTTTCCTATCCTGGGTGTTCTTTGAAGCACCATCTTGCTGTAGAGAAGAACATTGGCACTACCTACCTAGACGGATTGGCTCTCTACAGGAAGAAAGATTGCTTTTGATACACATGTACATGTAGGCTTGTTTCAAGTTGTTTGTAACAAGTTCATTCTTTATCAGTGTGGTCACCACTGCTAGCCAACAGCCGGCTCCTTCCTTTGGAAGTCATTCTGAAGAACGGTGACCGGTTCCAACCACAGAGCTGGCACAGTGATCCAAATCAGAAATTTGCAGAGTCTCAGCACATGCTTTGAGAGCACACAACGAGTACTGTATAGCAGGAAATTTTCGGACGGAAATATTTTCGGACAAAGCCGAATTTCGACATTTCGTACGGATTTTATTTTCGTACAGTGGTGCATGCTAAATGCACTTGTTTGCTTGCGGTACGCATGTATAGTGTACATAACTTCACACAGGAACAAATTTTAGTACGGAATTAATTTTAGTACAAAAGAGGGCGTGTACGAAATCGTACGAAAATAAATTCCGTCCGAAAATTTCCTGCTATACAGTAACTGAAAGTAGTGATCGCCAGTTGGCAAACCATTTTTTCTCAAAAGGGAATCCGTATTTCTGTAGTAACGGCATGGCAGTTCAAATCAACTGCCACCGACTTCTGAACAGCTACTCACAAATCTTCCGACTCACCATCATGTTTTTCACGGACGCGCTGTTCCAGGCTGTAGGGGTGCAGTACCGGGTTCATACGCTCTAGTGCTCCAGTGCGCAGCAAGTGTGCATGGCCTCCACCACCCGACGCTCTACACATAATGTAACCACCACAAGACATGTACACTCGGTGATATACTACGGAATACAGCAAACGCACATTACGCCAAGGTGGAGCAGTAGCACTCCTAGGTCAGCAAACCACTACACACACATATGCACCCATGTACATGTAGAGGCATAACAACTTGTAGGGGTGAAACGAATATACCGAATATTCGAATATTCGTTCGTTAGGCCTCAGTAAACGAACATTCGAAGTTCTCGCGAACATTCGAACTTTGAGTGGTGCAGTGCCGGTACGGTGGTACACGACCTGCGCGCGTGGTTCATGGAGATTGTCGACAGTACATGGTCTGAACCAGCCCTTGAGACGATCGAGGCGACTACTACTGGTACATGTAGGCGAACTTCGGAACACTCCGAACAGCGCAGTACTTACATTTTGTTCCTAGGTCTTCCGCTGACCACTTTGTAGTTTTCTGTTGTTTCGTGTTCGGACTGCTATACTGTCACAATGTCGAAACCTGTTTTCGGTCGTGCTTCCCGATCTGTTGTTTGGGACCATTTCACGAAATCCGCGGATCGAAAGTCGGCTACATGCAGGATCTGCCGCAGCGTATATGTATCACGGCAAAACTACGAGCAACCTGCACGCCCACCTGAAATCACAACATCCCTCTGTCGTGTCGGGAAGTGCAGCTGTAAATAGTTCTACGCCGTCAACAGGAAGTAAGTTAATGACGGACTTTGCTGTGAGTCAACGTTCTGGTCCGCAGTAGAAACAGTGCAGCGCTGCTCAAGCGGAGGCCATTGGCCAACTGCTCGTCAACTGGGTGACGGGCAGCATGCGCCCGCTTAACATCGTAAGAGATTCTGGCCTTCAGAGTCTGTTGGCCTTCTTGCAGCCTGGCTACAGGGTACCGAGTCGAACCCACCTCACAGCCATGATTCGCTCCCGTTTTGAGTCAGGACGAAAAGAGCTTCGTGAGCTGTTGGCGGATGTGGAGTACGTGGCAATCACAACGGGCGGATAGACATCAAAAGGCGTTCGTTCCTTCGCCACGTACACCGTCCATTTCCTAGACTCAAGCTGGAAAATGAAAAGCTACGTCCTCGCCACGAGGCCTCGAGTCTTGATGAGCGCCACACGGCGGAGAATGTGTCCAACCATGCTCGTGCTGTGATCCACGAATTTGGGCTTGACTCGAAAGTGCACTAGTGCATGATGAGGCGTCTAATATGGTTGCAGCATCACGGTCGCTGAGGCAGGATGGCACCTGCGCTGAGTTGCTGGTGTGCTCTGCGCACATGTTACAAACGTGCTTGCGACACGCAATCGACGATTCGCCGCAAGTGCAGAAGATGCTGGGTCAAGCCAGGAAGCTTGTCACCTACTTTCATCACAGTTCTGTGACAACCAACCATCTTGTGAAGCGCCAGGAGTCCTACATAGCTGCTGGCAACGCACCATCTGGAAGTCAACCTCTCAAAGTAAGAGCGTTTACTTGATTGATTCTGTTATTTATTGTGTTTTATTACGTAACTTATGTTCAGTTAGATCAGGGCCCCTCTGCCCGTTCTTTTTTTGCTGATTTTGTTTGTGTGTTTATTTGTTTGGGAGTCTCTCTTCTTGTCCAGACGCTTGAACAATATTGAATGACCAATGCTTCCATTGTGTGGGCAATTTTTGAACGCGACTTGAAAGATGTATTCAAAAATTCCGCTGTATGTTTTGCTTATACCGGGTTGTACACGAGCACACGTGTGTGAGGTGAATGTTAGAGAATGTTCGTTCGTTCGTTAACATCAAGAACGTTCGAATACTCAAAATTTATGGTCGTTCAGCCCTAATAACAAGGTCTGGGCACTCCCCTAAGTCAGTAAAGCAGCACCCCCCCCCCCCCCCCCCCCCCACACACACACATATACATGCAGAGGCATTACACAAGGTCTGGGCACTCTACTCTGGAATGAATGCAGAAGCAGACTGTCGGGTTGCTAGGCTTAGCTGCCAGTCTTGTTATCCCAAGCTCCTGCTCCAGACGGTACCATTTAGGATTTCATACAAACATGGCAGAGGCATGCAGTTGTAATTTGGGATTGCATCTTCATTTGGTCCATCAAGTCAAAGGAGTGGTAGATTTTCCTTGTGACCAGACGAGACCAGACGACTCTTGCAGACACCAGTATGAACAGTTCACCAGCAACACTCCACAACAACTACTCGTAGTAGTAGTAGTTGCCCCTGACAAGACTTGTTTCGTTCCATATCAAGATGACAGGAACTCATCTTTCATTCAATACCTGCTTCTCCTCTGATGAGTTCCCGCCATCTTGATATGGAACGAAACAAGTCTTGTCAGGAGCAACTACTACTACTACTACTAGTTGTCGTGGAGTGTTGCTGGTGAACTGTTTATGCTGGAGTCTGCAATCGTCGTATGGCCTCGTCTGGTCATAATTGTTTTTACAACAACACGCATTTGTATACATCTGGGTGGTCAGTCGGTGATTCTTTTCACCTGTGACTTGCATGTGTAAGCTTACAATGATATCAAAGAAGGAAACCGATGAGAATCTAGACTACTGTAAACCCAGAAACGTTCGCAATTTTCGCAATGGGTGTGAAATCGCAAAAGCAAGTGGGCGTGAAACGCGAAACTGTGTCAATCATCAAATTGACTTCAACCGCAAACGTTTGCAGGCGCAAGATGGTCTGCTATCGCAATTCGCGAACTAAAACGGGCGCAAACGATTCCGGGTTTACAGTATTCGCTCAAATTACTCTTCGCATGTCACCAAGAGTACATAACCCCCCCCCCCCCAGAGTGTGCAACGCCTGATCCAGCTCTGCATAGGGTCTTGGTCGAGCGTAATCGGATTTTCTGATGTCATGCGTACACTCCACACCAGCACAAGGCCCGTCTCGAGGCAGGGCACCGTTGTTTTTGATCCGAGAGTACCCGCGACTCCCCGAGCTCCCCTCAGATGTGTACGGTATTACGACGCAAAGATCCGATTACGCTCGACCAAGACCCTATGCAGAGCTGGATCAGGCGTTGCACACTCTGGGGGGTTATGTACTCTTGATGTCACCTACTTGTACAACTAAAGACAGGCAAACATACATGTGCACGTATAGCAAGCCTTCTCCTGGTAGCACTAATGTGTTGACATGGACCTCCAGTCCTCCAGTCCTCCAGTCCTGCACTCAGTACTCACCTGGTAGGGTCAAAGATCAAGCCTTCCGAAACCAAGCGGCAAGCAATCTCGTCGACTGCAGCATGGCTTGGCGCACACAGCAGGATCCGGGTCTTCTTTTCAGCAGACTTGCTGGTACATAGCTGGGGCATCAAGAAGATAATGCATCGATTGCACGCAGCATGTCAATGAACACAAAACGACAGTTACCGTCGTGCAGAAAGACAAGACATACACAATCGGATTTCTCTCTCTCTCTCTCTCTCTCTCTCTCTCTCTCTCTCTCTCTCTCTCTCTCTCTCTCTCTCTCTCTCTCTCTCTCTCTCTCTCTCTCTCCCTCGGAGTTTCAATTTTTTCAATCGGCAACGTGCAAATGACTGCAATCATCACGAGTATGAAGGCAAAAAACTACTCTGTATAACTACAGATTTACATGTGCAGGTGAAGGACACACTGTATGGAAAACAGTGTTCCTGACTGCAACCAGAAACCGGTTGGTAGAGTCCCAGTTAGGAACACTTTTTTCCATACAGCGTGTCCTTCGCCTTGTGACATGCTGTTATCGTCATACATGACTGCATAACTATCAACACGGCTTGCATGCATATACCATGTGCATTACTTGGAGTGAGCATAGCTCTTTGTCAGGGTTCTTCATACCGACCCTCGATCGTGCATGAGAAAAGTGTCGTTATTCTCGTACTACGGCCCCGGTCATCACATCGGATTTCAATGTCCACAACAGTAGCCTCCTCCCCCCCCCCCCCCCACATGCCTATATACCCCCCCCCCCCATACACACACATACATATCTACCACCCCCCCCCCCCCCCCCACATGCCCATCTACCCCCGCCCCCCTCCCCCCAAACCCGCCCTGTCACCTTCCCTACACACACGCCTATCTACCCACCCAAACCCGCCCTGTCCCCCCCCCCCCTCCCACGCCTATCTACCCACCCCCAACACACGCATGCTTATCTACGCACCCAAACCCGCCCTATCCCTCTACACACCTTCAGCAGGGTAGCTATCAAGCCAACTATCATGTGTGTCTTGCCTGTACCAGGCGGACCCTGTAGGAGACTGGTGCGAGGGTGGCAGTAGGGCTCGCGTACGGCTGAGCATGTTGTAGCGATGATCTCCTTCTGACAAGCATTGAATGGCAGTGACACCTGAAGAGAAGCAAGAAGGAAAACGCAAGGCACAGCCAACTCGCTAGATGTGAAGAGCCGGAGCGGGGAATGGACCAGCAGGAATTTAAGATCGCAGATCACATACAGGTACAGGACAACATTTTAAAAGTAGTCTAGCACTGCAAACCTTCATGTTGAAGCAGCCCCCCCCCCCCCCCCCCCCCCACCCCCACACACACACATACACACCTTAAGAAACAAGTAAAAAAAGGAACTTGCTGGTCTCTTACCCTGGCAATCTGATCATGAGTGACAAGACAACCCCTGCTTGAGAAGTACTCCTGACCTCGTGGACTCAGCACGTCACGCGCCAGCAGTGACGTATGCAGCCTGTGCAAGCCCACCGCGCACCGCTGCCAACCCGTTAGGTTGTCAACGGGCACCAAAAAGGCCTTCTTGCCTGGTCCCAGGTGGCGAAGTTTCGAGCCGTCAACCAGGAGATTAACGGTCATCACCACAAGCTGTCCATTTTCGTCTACGTTCCCGCCGTGCGCCACACCCTGCAGTAAACGCAGAACACAGACCAACATGAGCTGGACTATGGACTACCACAGTGCTGCTCAATGGAATTTTTTGATAGGTCCGGCCATACCATAGTCATTGACACTTTGTGTATGATAATTACGGTAGGTACAGATGACCCCCTGAGCAGTAAGCAGCATGCATTGGTGGTCAAACAGTTGGTCTGGCCATGATGTGACAAAGTGGACCGGTTCCACCGTTCCCGAGCAATACAATTACATTGCAGTAGCAAGAAGCATGACTCTAGGTAATAGTCTAATAGATGCGACTAACACTGTAGTTCACACGAGAAGCAGCAGCGAAGCACAAAGGTAGACATGCGGGCCTACCTCTTGCACGTTACCCGATTGCTGCTTTCTTTTCTCTACACTCTGGACGATAGCGAAGATGGGCTCGACAGGCGCCAGGTTATTGGCCTGCCCGGTGGGGAAGAACAACGGCTTCGGAACACGCGGCTTGTTGATGGAGCTCCTGCCACACATGCCGCGATGTAGGTCCTTAATGGGATGAGAAGTCTCTGTGTGTAAGTATACCAATACCAGGTCCCGTTCGCTGAGCGGCCCCCGCCTGTTGCCATCGCATGGCGAAAGGCAACCCTGCATGGCCACCAAGCGACTGCGCTTGGCATTCGGGCATGATTTGTCGGCACTGGTCACGCAGCCAAGAAACACATTCGGTTTCGAGTTGTGCAACGCACACACAGCTGCTGAGACCTGGTTGAAACAGAGCGAGAAGAGCACAAGCAAAGAAAAGTAAGCCCGTTTAGACCATGCCACTCTTTACGGTACACTGTAGTTGCTGCGACAAATGCCTGGCATAGCGACAGGGTTCATGTGATATTGTGAAACAACGAAAGTGAACGTACATATTGAGAAAGTGATCAAGCGTTCATACAATGTTTGTCATCTCAATTCAACCCGTGGAGAAGACTGCGCAACACGTCACGTGAGAGGAAAACGGGCAGATTGACAAAGCCGTAGTAGTGCTATGCCATCATGGATGGCACATTCACTGGCTCTGCTATACGGCAAACATTGAACACAATTTCAGCAACACGTCTACCGTAAAGTCTTGTATAAAAGCCGCAGCTTCTATGACTTTCTTGGTGAAATTGTGCAGGCTTCTATATGAGACAGGCTTCTATACAAGACAGGTATTTCCATGTATGTCAACAGACTCAACACTAAAACCAGGCTTATGTGTGATTTTGATGGGCCCAAAATTGCGGCTTCTATTCAAGTGCGGCTTTTATACAAGACTTTACGGTATGCCAACCATCTCAGTGTTTAGAATATTATGCACTCAGATTTAGAGTTGCAAGTGATTGTCTTACCTGGTACCAGACTTCGCTGCGGACGAGTGGTTCAAAGAACTCAACGTACTCATCAACAGACTTGAACGCGATGGGCAAGGGCAGAATCCTTTTATCTTCCTTGTAAGCATTTCCAGTGTCAAGCGGTCTCCCAGTCCTTTGGTCAACCGATGGATAAAGAAACCACATGGATCGCCAAGCCAGAACGGCTTCAAGCAGCGAAAAGATACACGGGGGTCTCTTCGGCTTCAAACAATCCTCCGCTAGTGGCGGATATGCTGCAGTGCGCACTGGAGGTGGAGCAGCAACAGCAGGGTGTGGAGGCGGTAGAGCGGCGGTGGGATTGGCTGGAGCACCAGCAGCAGCTGTTGCCATTGCATGGGGTTCCTTGGCAGCACTAGGTAATGCAACATTGTCTCTGCTTGTGAACCACACAAGCTGTGATGACTCATCAATGGGTGACAGTGGGGCAAACGGAAGGTCCACTTGGGTATTGTTATTGGCACCAGTCACCTGCTGTGATGCCTCAAAATCGGCCATCATGTCAGCTTCCATAGAACAATCTGGTTGCTCAAAAGCCCAACCAGCCAATTCGTCGTCACTTCCATGATCAGACTTGAAGCCGTCATCTGATCGATTTTCAATTTGCGTGGTGTCCACAAATGCAGAATCGCTGAGTGCAGAATCGTCAAGTGTAAAATTACCATAGGCGGAGAGGTCTGGCTGTACCTTAATCTTGCCCCCAGGTTTACTATCGGCAGGTGGCAAGCCTGGGCGAAACACTGAACCACTTCCGATACCTGATAAGTTACCAACATGGTGTGACCCATCACGAACTGGCGACGGCGGACTGGACACTTTGACACAAGGCGGGCTGGGCACTTTGACTTCACCAGTATCTTCTTCGAACAAGTCATTACTTGATGAGCTACCTTGCTCGGGTGAGTTAGCAGCAGATGCTGCATGTACTGGCCTGCCTTCACCTGGTTGGCCATGTTGAGTGTTTCGGTCAGTTAGCTCAGACTTGCATGGTAAAGCGGAAGGTTTGAGAGGAAGGCCCAGCTGATGGCGTGCCTCCTGCACAGTGAGGTGATGGTAGGGTATCACAAACGGCACGGGACTGGTGCGCGCAGATAGCGAAGCAGGGCAACTTGAAGAAATCGTGTCACCTGGCGTATTGGCAAAAGAAGGAACAGAGCACACGCACACACACGTCCAGACACATATACATAGAACACACAGACAGATACACACACGAACATACGTGAACGTACAGGCACAGGCACAGACATACACCAAAGCACATTGACGCAGAATCAGACACACATGCAAGAATTGTGCAAGGGGTGCCTTATCAAATCGATTCGATGTGTGTGTGTGTGTGTGTGTGTGTGTGTGTGTGTGTGTGTGTGTGTGTGTGTGTGTGTGTGTGTGTGTGTGTGTGTGTGTGTGTCTGTGTGCATGCATGCAAGATAGATAGATAGATAGATAGAGAGAGAGAAGAGGGATACTTCAATCCACAGTTTCGTACAAAATGAATTATATTAAAGCAAGAAAAGCAAATATCAACTAATTCAACTTTGTATTACGCGCACAACACCACACCTGATCTAGCTCAGTCAAAAGGGTCTCTCAGCGAATAGTAAAAATAAAACAGTTCAAAATCCACTGTTTAAATTTTTTTAAAGGCACGTCTTTAGGTGATTGATGTGTGGTGCTGTGGGCAGCATGAAGTGGCTACACCATGTCTATATTCTTTTACAAAGTTTGTATGTCAAGAGAAGACTTCAGCAATACATACCTTCGTCGCCTCCACTGATACCCGCTGGATGCGGCTCACGTTTGGGCTGTCTAGTCCTGCCATACTTTGCCGTATTGTTTTCGTGCTGCACAGCACTGGGTTCCGGCACCAATGTGGCAGTTTCTTTGGCCTCATTGTTCGTATCAGGTACGGGTTGCACTGGCGGTTGCAGTGCTCCATCAACATATCTAAACCTTGGCATCTGACTGCAAGGAAACTCATCGGATTGGGAATCATCAGACATCTCGGCAGCTAGGTCTGTGTACGACTCGTCAGAAAGTGAAGAGAAAAGAACGTCATCTTGAGATGGGCCCTTGTTGGCAGGTTCACTACCCTGGGGAGTATCCAAAGCGCTCACACTTGCCTCTTGCTTCACATCAACGTCCGTAGTAGGTACTACGTCAGGATTTGTTATTGGCAGGAGAGCGACGCCGGCAGGAGAAGAGTTTCCGGAGGCATATCCACTACCCGGAGGAGTGCTCACATTGACTTCGGTCTTCACCACGACATCGTCATCGTCTGAATCGAGGATTTCGATGACCTCAACCCTGGTGGCAAGCTCCGGGTCTGCCTTCACCGTCTTTTTCTCAACTGTCACAGTTGCCGTAGGTACCAGCGGCTTAGGGCATGCACACTCCGTACTACTGTCACCGGCCAATTGCTGCTTGCCAGTCACATATGTCAGCATGTCCATTACATACCTCTTGACCTGGATCTGCCAGCCAGAGAAAAGGTCAGCTGAAAGTGACGAGGCGGGATGGCTCTCAGGGAAGATTGTCTTGAGCAGCTCAAGTCGCTCTGGCTCCAGGTGTTGGCAGACTGGTGTCATCAGTAGCTGACGCATAACTGTGTTGACTTCACGTACAATCAGACGAGCACCTGGCCACAGGCTAGCATTGCTGGATAAGCCAAGGCTGGACTGCATGACACCTAGCATGAGTGGCAGCCAGAATGTCTTGGATGTCCGCTGAGCTAGAAAAGTGACATTATGGTCAAGAACTGCCTTCAAAAGCCGCAGTACAGCCAGACAGCATTCTACAGCAAGACGATTACCTCTCAGGACATCCTCAATGAGCAGAGGTGCCTTGAAATCACCTCGATCGCTCTGTTCCTTGACAATAACACCCCATATCTTGCACAGGTAGCGAATCGTTGAGGTGAATGCGTGGGCTGCCAGGTTACCAAACTCCAACATGGATAAAATGAACGGCACAAACCAGCCAAATGTACACTGTCGATAAGACTCGGACCCAGCGACTGGATTCGTTTGATCTTGGATTTGGCGACCAAGCCGCTGCATCTCTCTCTGATATACAGTGTGCAGTGCGATCATCTGCAACATATCGTCCGGTTCTTCAGAGCAATACTGCCAGAATGCCGAGTCAAGGGTATGCAGGAGGAACACGAGACAGCGTAGCACGATCCAGAAGCAGTCTCGCAGCTCTAGATCCTGAGCCTGGTAGCCCCGCTTCAGAACAGTCAGCAACGTGTCGACAAACTTGCGATTGTTGGCCAGCAGACCACGGCGTAGAGCCTCGGGCGAAATGATCTTCAAGAGGCGTTCAATGCCGAGCCAGAAGAAGTTCAATTGGTGTGCAGAGCTGCATCGCAGGTGTGCACACAACGGCGTTGCTGACGCATTTGACTCGTGAATGGTGTAGTAGTCAATAGTGGGTGCCATGGGCATATCGCTGGTGGCACTGCTCATGCAAAAGCCACCTTCCACGGCTGCCATGATCCAGCGTATCACCTCCTCCACGTCCAGGTAGTCGTCTTCATTGATTTCACCGGCTTCCCGCACCACGTCCCATGCCCATACGCTCACCTGCATCAACAGCAAGAGAGCACCACAGGACAAGAAGAGCACAGAAGTGATGTTCAAATGGATCACCAACCCAACCGTCTAGTTCACTACGCCTAACGTAATTTATCACTGATTTTTTGTCATTTCCAAAAAACAGATCAAGGCGAGGCATTGACTACAGGAATGAAGACATCTAATACGCAAAAACAGACGCTACATGTCGTGAACACACGTGCAGTGTAGACATAAGAGATCTGTGAACAATCACAGTGTGCTTGGTTTCAGGATACCATTCGCTTACCACAGCCCATAGCCACACACAACCGAAAGTACTACTAGTATTGCAGATGATGAACACGCGTTCAGTGGTGCACTTCAATCCGTGGCAGTGTCTATACAATCATGTACATGGCCAACAGATGCAGTCAGCTTACATTCAGGTCTGGGTAGACAAGCAGCAAGTACATCCCTGGCAGCTTCTCACTCCAGTCCAGATAACCACCTTGCTGGCGGTACTTCAGCAGACACTTCACAAATAGCTCAGCAAGTTTCTTGTCCCATAGCAAAGCAGGCGCGAGTAGTACTTCATAGAGAGCGGCTTTGACCTCCTTCTCTAAATCAACTGGTGCTGCAATGTCATCTGCAAACAATCATAGAAGAAGAAACTATGACTTAATATGTCGGACAGTCAGGCACAACTTGTGTAAGATTACTTGTTTTTCTCTTGCCAAAAAAGTCATGTCCTAAGACTCCTAACATAAATATTTTTTTCATGAATGTCTTGCATTTCTTAATAATTATTAGGGCTGAAACGATTATACCGAATAATCGAGTACTCGTTTGATAACTCTTAACGATCGAGCAATCGTTTAGATTACCGATTACGATTATTTTGCGTTTTTTAAATTTGTGTCCAGAAAGTATCGTTTTGTGAAGTTTGAATCAGTTTCCGCTGGGAGTATGCAGTTGCCAGGGGTATGGTTCATGTTCTGAGGTTAAATTGACTTCAAAACTACCATGTTTCGGAACTACCCTTTCACTAATGCAGATTTGTTGGTATTATGAAGGCATAGTTCGTGGAAACAGAGTAATGTTTGCACAGAATTATGACTCTATTTGCTAGCGATTATAATCGAATACTCGATCGTTAAGCTAGAGAGTAATCGATACTTGAAAATCCACGATCATTTCAGCCCTAATAATTATTGATAATGTACAGTGGAATTTCAGTGCATGTATAGCTAACCTGGAAGGGACGTAAAAATCACTAATTTCTAGCCAAGGTAATGTGCAAGGTCAAAGGAGTGGAAAGCAACGCGCAGGGTCGTTAAGAAAAGCCCCTGGTATCCAATGCAAAGAGACTAATTGGTGATATCCATAGTAATTTACGTGTACAAGTTTGACTATGTTGACAGTGCGGAGGAGGCGATACACAGCCCAGGCAACCTGGTCCGGTGACACTAGCCAGGTATATTTCATTTCAGAGTGCAATAAGTGATTTCGAGCATTTTCAACCTACTACACATGTACTGCGCATTGGTCGAGAAACAGGACTCGGCTTTGGATAAGAAGAACCTCAGATAAGACTCGGATGGAGAGCCAAGGATTAAAAATTAAAAGAAAGGACCCACATGTTCCATGTTATCCCTCAGATAGTAAGTACTTGTTTTCCACTCCCCAAGGGGTATACAACGAAACCTCTCTAAGACGACCGCTCAAGGGACCTTCACAAGATAGTCTCTGTTACCAGGCGGTCTCCTTTTCCAGGGTCGTTTGACTGGAAATAGCATCCCTCGGTCCTGGTTTCTGTGGTCTTCTAGGACAGGTGGTCGCCTTATCCGAGTGGTCGCCTTGACAGGTTTTACTGTATGTCTTATCAGAGGTGCACAGTACATCGAAGTTTCGTTGTACCATGTACACCTACTACACATGCAACACTAAATCTTCACACAAGCTCTCTGTTGCACAACACACGACGTACCTGGCTCCGACTTGACAAGGAACATTTGAAAGCGCTGGGTGAGTCGCAGTAGATCGCGTTTGTAGATGCGCTTGGAGTAAGCTGGCATGCCGGCGCTGCGCAGCCAGTTGCTGCACTCGCGATGATACTCGGCCACGCAGTCGCAGCACCGGCCCAACTCCTCTTCGCTCTGCTGTAAAATGTGTGCCGGCGCTGTGCCATTGGCGATGGACGGCAACTTGTCCACCATCCATTCTGTCCGCTGGCACCATAAGCATGATGGCATCTAACACACACCGTACCGGGGAAGAAGTCAATAGAGCCGCCAGGGCATATTATTACACAGCACAGACACATCTGCCCTACGTATCTGGGCCGCTGAAAACGTCCTGGAAGCCAGTCTTTGACATGCATGACATGTTGACTTGGTTGTCAGTAAAAAAACAAAAACGCAAAACCAAGTCTGTAACGCCTTCTCGCGTTAGCACTTATGCAAAACAGGAAGGCACGCGGTTGGATTTCATTTTCACCCACCGTAGTTTCGGGCTCCTCACAAGCAACATTTCCGTGTTCACACTCACGGCACTGGGTAGGACAACGCACCGTTAGCCCGCCGGTCTATTGTCATCCATTGCAATCCCAATGCATGCCACACTGATTGGAACTATTCCCATTTTCAAAACTCGTGAATGACTTTTGGACCTGTCAGAGTCAGAATGTGCACCAGCTAGCATACTAGTACTAGTATTACAGACAACGGACAATCAACAACTTGACGCGTGGCCCATCATGTCTCGATTGCACCAACCCGGCGCCATACCACTTGAAATGTTCTCACGAGCAGTTCATTCATCCACATAGTCCCCCTGGTTTTTGAATGTCAACATTTTGAAATGCCATACCTGTACTAAGTTGATAAAATCTGACCAAATGTTTACTGTCCATCCTTGGACTTTTCCAGCCTCAAATGTAGCAAGGAAGCACGAGTCGCACAATGCAGAATATACAGTTGTTTTCACCACATTTACCACAATGTGTGCAAGACACCAAAAAGTCAGGGTGCCAGTTTTAAATGGACTGCAGCTATAATGAACATGTGAGAGAGAGAGAGAGAGAGGGGGGGGGTAATGAGTGACCACCAATATCTTGGTTATACAATTTACAGTTGGAAAACCATGGATGATTAGCCAACCTTTTGTCCACTAATATATCTAAGTCTGAGGGATTGTCAGTCCTCTTTCTCCATTTAATTAATTAAACACACTTCAATAACTTGGCGATGCGTTTTGAAAACTTTTGATATTTTTCTTTCCTGGTGTGTATTTCACTTCATTACAATCATGTACTTTATAAAAGAAGGGCTCACCGTGCTAACAGGCTCACTAGGAACAAGCAGGAAATATTCTTTTCAAGATGAAAGGTCAGTTACATAGTTGTTGTCACCACAACCTCGACTCCGGGATGGCATTAATGTGCTCCGCAAATAAAGCCTCAATCTCAAAGGAAATTTGAGCATCACATAAGATATTCCCTACATGCAAGCAAGCTGCGGAAGGAGATAGTGCTATGACAAGACGCTCTACTGGGTCAGCAGTCAAGTGCGTGAAGGATAAAAAAAACTGGATACTGGATCATGGACTGAAGCCGAACAGAAAACAAGAAACTGCTCCACTCGTGGAGATCTACCACGAAAGGTAAGAAATCCAAGAACTACAACAGTACGGGTAGAGTCGACTGTACTGACTACTGTACTTGAAAGAGCAAAAATGCAAAGCAACACGTCACGATCACCAAGGACACCGGCAGGCGGCAGCCGGCCCACAAGTACGCGTCGACGACCGGTGGGCAGGGAGGCGCCTACTAAAGAATGCCGGGGGCCGGGGGGCGGGGCCCGGGGCAAGTGCAGTTCACGTCATGATGACGTCAGTCCCCGGCATCTGCTGCATCATGCACCACGTGGACGTTTTTTAAAAGATACCATGCGCTATGCATGGCAGCAGCTATACATGACATGTATTGTAGCGCTAGATCATGCAGATGGTGGAACAAAGGGAAATCCCCACCTCTCACTCACTTGCAACTCGTCATTGTGATCACTGAATCATGACATAACCAGTCATGATCAGATCTGGAGAGATGATGTATTCAAAACGCAAAATAAAAATTTTATTTTGCGTTTTAATTTAATTAATCAAAATCTAGAAGTCAATGAAGACAGACAAAAAACAGAAAAAAAGGGAAAGATAGTTGTATGGTTATGAATCACGATGCCTGCATGGATATAGTTTTGTTCTTGGTCAACAACTACTTTACTAGTATTATCAAGAACTCTTGGTATTATCCCAATGTCCTAATGCCTAATACTACTAAAGTACTACTAACTCTTGACACAAAAAGAGAAAAGGGGAAACCATGACTGCAGTATCATGTATGATGAGCATGGTGTGTGGAGCATATTTGCTGTAACACAGGTAATGCTGTACTTCTACATTATTTAGGTCCCGGCGTTTTAGTGGGTTGATACTACAGTAGAATTCCTAGCTTGATAGGGTTGCAGTGTATTGCACTGGTAGCGTTGGGTCGTGCCCGCACTGGATTTCAACCCCACGCTCCGGTGATGGAGGAGAACGAACCTCAGGTAGGCTTCCCACATAACCCTCTGCTAGTGCTAGTGACTCCAGTCCACAATCCCACCATTACTAGTCTTGGTAGTATTGTACACGTACAGCAATAACTATGTCAATGCAAGCGGCATTAAAAAAAATTATCACTGGTACTGTACTAGCAATTTCTATCAATTATCTCCCTCATTATTAGACTGTTTTCACAGCCATTTTAGCTTCCTCCGTATAAGACTGTTTTCACAGCCATTTCAGCTCATTTTCTCTCTGTACTAAGCTGTTGACCTTGCACTTGTGTTTATTTTGCCCGTACAAGAGGCTTGGAACAATTTAAAAAAAATTCTATCAATTATGATTCCCATGCATCTAACAATACACATGTATCTGATAATTCGAACCTCAAACTGGGGATGTCCGGTTAAACCTACCGTATTTGCCAGAGTATAATGTGCGCCTGAGCATAATGCGCACCCCCCACCAATGTTTTGGCAATTCATATCCGGAGTATAATGCGCAGCGTACAGTCCATTCAGAAAAATATTTCTAGTATATCCTAGCTTTTGGCCATAAATGGGCCATGGGTCAAATTTTGAGTTTTTGCACAATTGTTTTCTGCAATCCCCCATGGAATGCTCTTCCAATCAGGGAGTCGTAAAATACTACTTGGTATTTTACGACTCCCTGCTTCCAATTATGTTTCTGAAGTCCATTTCTCCGCAAAGGAAGCCATAACAAGAATAATATTTCGGCCAGGTTTTGTCTTGTATTAAAGCACTGAATTGGGAAAGGCCGTGAAATCCAATCCGTTTCACTCCACTTGCATCACTGCATTGTCCGGTTCGAAGCCCAGTTGAGGTACCTTTTTTGGACCCTTTTTCTAACCTCAAATTTCACCGCACTGCACTGTGTACGATAAAACCACGAAAAATCGCCAAATACGGGAGCTCACCAGAACCAGCACTCATCTTTTTAATGGATGGACTGTAGATTTGAGAAATTTATGGATTATACGGGCAGTATTATAATGGGGAAGTGTGTTGCTCCCTACATAGGAGCTCGCGTTTTTCCTGCCGACTTGAATTCTCACTTGACTGACTCACGACTGGCATCAAGAGCACACGAGAAGTCCATCGAACCGTCCACTCGGCAAACCTGCAAGAAAGCGCCACTCCCTGCTCAATACACAGTGTTTCGGGGAATTCACCCCTCATCAGTTGAGCTTGAGTAGGCTGAGGAAGATTATGCCTTTCTTGCAGGGTCACGATTGGTGGTATCAAGAGTCCATAACCAACAGTATGCAACTGTGATCTCGTTTCTATGGGCCAGCTGTGTGAGTGTGTGGTGCGCTTCCTTCATTACATCATGCAGCTACTGTGTATGTCCGGGCACAGCATGCAGGCAATCAAGCACCACCCATTCCATGTGGTTTGAAAACAGCTTTCGCCCGGAACTGAAATTCATGCACTCAAAGTTTCGAGATCGCGTCGGTACTCGAACCAGTCAAGCAAACTGAGGATATGGAATTCTTTCAGTGATGCTAGTGGCTGGTTCGACAAAGTCGCTTCTCTCTCCATGAACTCGTGAGATCGCTCAACTCTACTAGTTGCGGTAGCCATGGAATTGCAAGTTTCTGGGACTGATGAAAGGTTTTAATACCGGTACATGTATGTTTGAGCTTGGTTTGTGTGTACTTGAATGTATCAACCGGATTCACAGTTATAGTATTGACAAATTAGAGGCCTTGAATCGTTTTTTTATCAAAATCGAATATTTGCCGGGTTGGAAGGAGGGAACCAGGTTCACAGTAGTTAATTGTGTTCTATTTTATTTACACAGGTGAAAGTTGACGTAGAGCTGCAATGGAAAGATTTCAAGTGGAGCCTGGAGCTGTTACGGCACAATGAGGACTTCACGAGGGGTTCCGAGAAGTAAGTATAGTCTGCTGTGTTAAGCTGTATGCTACTCTTCTCCACCCCAGAAGTAAGCCTAGTCTGCTGTGTTAAGCTGTATGCTACTCTTCTCCACCCCAGAAGTAAGCCTAGTCTGCTGTGTTCTGCTGTATGCTACTCTTCTCCACCCCAGAAGTAAGCCTAGTCTGCTGTGTTAAGCTGTATGCTACTCTTCTCCACCCCAGAAGTAAGCCTAGTCTGCTGTGTTAAGCTGTATGCTACTCTTCTCCACCCCAGAAGTAAGCCTAGTCTGCTGTGTTAAGCTGTATGCTACTCTTCTCCACCCCAGAAGTAAGCCTAGTCTGCTGTGTTAAGCTGTATGCTACTCTTCTCCACCCCAGAAGTGGTCATGGGATACATGTAGCCTGTTTTGCTGTGTCTCCTTATTTTTACCGTTATTCTAGGGATTGGTTTCAAATCAACCCAACCGAGATCGTGCTGTTGGCATGTGAGGCCATCGGGAAAGCTGACAAAGCAGTCAAAGCAGTGAGTTTCTCTTGCCTGTTTCGGTAGTACAATGTATGCTCATATGGTATATCTGATGTGGTATATCTGATGTGGTATATCTGTCTGCTGCTGTAGCTGCTTTGCTTTGGTTGGTTTTTATTGTTACCAATTTGTGGCGCTTTAGGGCGCTCCCTGTGATTTACTCATATTCGTAGCATGCTTGTATTTAGAAAAGGGTCCATGCCTCTCTTGTCATAGCTTTATTGTTCTATGGGATAATAGAGACTTTGATGTAGGGCTTTTATCCCAGAGATGCGATGTGTACATGGTCCATGCCATCAATGTTGTCATTTATCTTTCAGTGGTACAAAATTGCTGCCAGATCGGTGTAGATTGTTTCGAGAGGTAGACCTGTAGGTCATGCTAACCAGAAGGGGTTTTAATGTTTATCTAGGAACAGGACATAGCAAACTGCAGTGTATTGCTGTAAGATCTTGCCAGGGATGTTACAGCATACACTACAGGCCTAGTTATAACACCTCGACTTCAGCAAGCAGTACATGTGTGGTCATGCATGGAGTTGACAGTTGCAGACAAAACGTGGACATCACTCGGCATCACTGTGTACACATACCGTACAGTACCGTTGATCCGCCCCCTCTCTAATTCCCGCCCCCCTGTCGATTTTCTACCTGTGAAGCGACTTCGGCGTATACAACGAAAATACAATGTTGAACCGACGCATGCACTGCTGTACACAATACTTGCCAATCCAGGATGAAAATGTGCACAATCCAGGACGTCGAGTCTGAACTTCTACGTTGTTGTACATCGTACTGCACTTGACAGCCTTGATCCTATTCCTGCCCCTCCCGAAAACCCAGCTGGGAAGCGACATGGCGTGGGGGGGGGGGGGGGATCAACGGTACTTTACAGTACTAGTACGTGTATGCGCAGCATATAACTTACAGCTCTTTTCCTGTGCCAATATTGTGCCATTTGTGCTGTGTGAGATTGCTATGATGCAGAGATTACATGCACTGTTCTGTTGTTTTTGTATCGCGCAGTTGCCATCCCGTGTTGTGATCGGCTTTGATGACCTCTCCAGCCAGCTGAGGCAGCGTCCTCGTCTGTTCCGAAGGCTTGTTGGAGTTATCCTGCGAACGCTGTGCAATGTCCAGGATGACGCAGCGACGCCTATCGTCAATGTAAGATGTGGTGTGGATTGCATTATACATATGCATTCTTTACTGTTCATAACTTTCTCTTGACATTTCATGTTTTCGTTTCGTGACACAAACTGTCTTGTGATCACTCTTTCCAGTTTGCTTCTACAGTCACTTATTTGTTTTGTACTCTGCACGGAGATACATGTAACATAAATTGTGTGTGTGTGTGTGTGTGTGTGTGTGTGTGTGTGTGTGTGTGTGTGTGTGTGTGTGTGTGTGTGTGTGTGTGTGTGTGTGTGTGTGTGTGTGTGTGTGTGTGTGTGTGTGTGTGTGTGTGTGTGTGTGTGTGTGTGTGTGTGTGTGTGTGTGTGTGTCATATTCATGTTTACGTTGATGGGATTGTCCATTGCCACCTATTATAAACAAATGACCGACTTCAGATTTCTGATCGATATTCAGCACAGTTTCCTCTTCAAGGACTGTATAGTGGGAGTCGTAAATTTAGTACCTCCAGGCTCGTCGGATACCCATACATGCTTGAGTCACTTGCAATGGGAAGAGTGACATTTGACAGTATGCCGGGCACTTGGCAATATAAATCCTTTTTGGAATCGTGGAACGTGTTTAGGATAGCAGCCAGTGATTGATATTCTGTTAATGGGTTGCTCTGTGCTGCTGTCCTCTGTAGCGGTTCCTTTCTGCCCTGCTCTATTTGGTGACGGGAGCTCGGAATCAACTTCAAATGTGAGGCGGGATGCAACTGTATCGTTTGGTTGGGGACAGTTTGGGTAAACAATTGTCATGTAATATTCCAGTAGTCCGGAAGTCACAAATGTGGCTCCTTTTTGCTTGAATTTCTAATGTTTCAACCTCAATATCACAAGGAAGAGATATTGGGACCCCAAAGTATATTGCAGATTCATGATCAGCATGATGCTCTCTGTTAGTCCACTGAAAATGGGCAAATTATTACGAAGGAGATATCCTTACTTGATATAACAGACGGAAGTGCTTATTATTTTGTCGGGGAATTTGTTCACATCATCTACTGTTTGCACTGTGTTTACATGAGAATTTTCAACCCGGGTCGAGTTCAACCCGGGTTGAAAGTCTGTACGATGGAAAAAATAGGTGGGTGTTTACATGAAGACAGTTGACCTGGGTCAAATACTGATTTGCCGCCAAAAGTCCACTTCTAGAGTCCTGAATGGTCACGTGGATACTTTCGCGCGAAATTTGCATGTGCAGTGCTATTGAAATTTCAACCCGTGTCAAGCGCAATGTGTCATGTAAACGCGCCATTCATTTCGTGTACATGGCGGGTTGAAACGCGCCCCCTACCCCCCCCCCCCCCCCCCCCTGGCTAGAACCCTGCAACTGATACGAACATTGTGTATCCCAACTGGTATATTGCTGCCACTGCACACCGACTTCAAAATGTTCTATGCATGTACATTTTGTCTTCTTGGAACACTCTACCGAGAACCGGTTTCCGGCTTTACGTTTTCCACTTGAGTTTTGAAGGGACGGTCCGTGTGATGAACTGTAGTTTTCACTGTGATTTAAGTCCAGTCAAGGCTGAATCGAGAAGTTCTTGACCATAGTCCTGAACATGAATCCACAAGGTCTTGGTTGCTAAAGACAAGGGACACTAGGCAACACACTGTGAGAATGCGAAAAGGAAAAGGAAAAAAAGGCCAGTTTTCTGTAGTCTGCTTGGTGATTGATCAAAGCCACTTGACTGCTTGTTATTCTCTGCGCAGTTTGGCTGAGCCTTTGCAGATCATCATGGCTTGTATGCCAACGGTGACCCTGGGCATTGGCACGCACCTTCTGTATAATTGCGTGCACCTTTCCGGTCTACGCCATGCACGGTGTATTTTGTGCGTGCATGTGTGCGTGTGTGTGTGTGTTTGTGCGTGCATGTGTGTGCGCGTGTGTGTGTGTGTGTGGGGGTTTTGTATTTGTAGGTACCATGGTCACATGTGGCATCGGCTGACTGCTGTGCGAGAGCAACTGAGCAGTGTCATGCTTAAGCACAACCCTGATGGCAGCTCCACCGTCAGGTTAGTGGATTAGCTTGCATGCACACATGATCCTGCTATGTGACCACCGCGGCCTCCTACGGCCTCCCTGCCATGTAGTACACACTGTGCTGTCTTACCACACCATCCTACTATCTCCCCAACATACTGTAAACTGTCCAATACTTGCGCCACTAAATTTTCCCGATTTCTCAGAACCATCGAGTTTGCGAAGGCAAATATTCGCGGAGCACGTCGGCCACGCCCATGCACCCACTGTTGAAGTTTGATTTCCTGCTGGTTAATATTTGCGTTATGCTCTTCACGCGAAAATCGCGAGCATTAATACGGTGCAACGTTAGTCAGTTTATAGTATACTGTAGCAAGTTTGCCATGGTTCGTTTTCTGATTGTGATGGTGGACGTTGCTGTACTGTACTGTGTGTTGTAGGACCTAGGGCCAATACTAAGTGTTATTGTAAGTTTGGCATTGTACTGCATGTACGGGCACAATGCACATTTACCATGTAGCGAACTTTGTGTGGATGTGGGTGACTCTGTTATGGTCTTGTGTGTGTGTGTGTGTGTGTGTGTATGTGTGTATGTGTATGTGTATGTGTACGTGTGTGCATGTGGGCATGTGTGCATGTATGTGTGTGTGTGTGTGTGTGTGTGTGTGTGTGCGCGCGCGCGCGCGCGTGCGTGCGTTCGTGTGTGTGTGTGTGTGTGTGTGTGTGTGTGTGTGTGTGTGTGAAGCACAAGTTGCTATGTCTAACATAGCTGTTCGCTATCATCGCTTCCGCGATGGGCACGTCTGAGGTCTGAGGTGTGTGAATTTGCTACGCTGTTTGTGTTTGAAGGGAATATGAGAAGCTTTTCAGAGGAATGGATGCGGACTTGGCAAAGAGGGAATGGACAGAGCCGGACAACCTTGGACAAAGTGAATTATACCATGCTGCATGTGGAATGCTAACAGAACTTGGCGTGAGTTGTGTAGTAACTAATAGTTAGTTGTTTTACACTATCTGGCTGTGATGCAACTTTTTTGACTGGGATAACACCACAGTATCAACAGAAAACCGTCCTCTTCTACCCAAAATGTCCTGCAGCCAAGTCTCCCGTCAAACCGCGGACATTCAGAACTAAGTCTGATGATTGGTTTTTGCCATGAAACTCTGAGTAACAACGAAACAGCCCTATTTTACTTCCTGTTGTGTACCTCTGGCGGACATGCAGAACTATAACTTTGCAGTTTACACAGCTACTTTGGAACATTCAATTGTGAGAAAGAAAGTTTACCGCAGATCGCTGTCACCACCGAAAATGCAAGCGCAGTCGGCTCACACCATGCGCACGAGACCAGTGTGTGCTACATGGCATAAAACTAAAAAGGAACTGTAGTGTGAAACATTTTTAATGTTTGCTGACTCATGCATGGTTATAGCCTTGCATGAGTCAGCGTAGCTGTAGAGACTATAATTATTGCGACTGGGCACGTAGCGCGAAAGCCACGGGAAAATCCGATGATGCCTTCACACCATTGCATTCTCATAGAGCAGTTATCCTCACTGTTGTTTGTATGCTTGCTCTTTGCCCGTGCAGCTTGCAGCGGCAGTAAAGGACAGTATTCTCTGGCAGGTATGTATATGCAAGGAGAGTGTTCTTTTCCCTGGAGTTTGCACGAAAACCCCGGGAGATGGGCTGATTTCCCGGAATTTTCTGCGGGAATACCGAGCGAGTTTAGCTAGTATGAGTATGCTATGCTGTACAGTCGGGATATACAGCGCGTAGTTTGCAAACATAATAATTGCTGTAGACCAGGGCATGAGCATCCCAGAACCAGGCCCAGCCGCATGGAAAGTTATGGTTTTGTTATAATGGTGGTATTCTGTGTGTTGCACCACTGGGTGTGCTTCCTTGCAGTTGTATTCGTCTTGTGAGCACTTGTCTCGTGTCCTCGGAACCGATCTTGCCACCAGCGTGGATTTGCTTTCCGATGTTGGGTGAGCATGCCCAGTGTGCTTTATCAGCAATTGGTGATTTCGTGTTACATTCATCGTTTCTTTTCTCATCCTACCTAGTGCAGATGTCTTGTGGAAATGCAAAAAGGTTACTCTAATTTCAGAAATTTTCGGTGCTCGATATTTTCGGTATGAGGGCAGCAGGCCAGGTTAGGTGAAAAGAAACTTTCGGTACAGAGAAGCAGTTCCCTATTGGATTATGTGTGTTAGTGTTTGTTCGGTGTATTGAAAATTTAGGTATGAAACAGACGCACCGAAAGTACCGAAAATAAAAGTACACCGAAAATTTGTGAAATTACAGTATTTGGTTTTCAGCCTGACTTGATAACTGCTCATTGCTTTGGCGTTTTGACCACACATTCACTGGCTTGATGACAGTAAATTTGTGGTCGAAATGGCGAAGCAATGAGGTACAACATAAACTGAACACTGACAACTCCAGAGAAAAATGGGAGGAACCCGCAAATGCGGAGTACACCACCAGTTTTGCTGTGTGTGTGTGTGTTTTGTGTGTGTGTGTGTGTGTGTCTGTCTGTGTGTGTGTGTGTGTGTGTGTGTGTGTGTGTGTGTGTGTGTGTGTGTGTGTGCGCGTGCGTGCGTATGTCGTTCTAGGCTGTGCCAGTTCTTCACTGCCATGTTGCAGTTGCTGCAAGGTCTGGATGATGGACAAAGTGAAGACATCATTTCAAGCATGATTGAGATTGCCGAGGTGAGTAGTTCACTAGAAAGTTGCCACCCCGGAGGAGAGAGTGCACTCAGTGTGCTAACAGAGCTCAATACCACGCAGGCTGAGCATACTGCACGGAACAACAAGGCGCACAGCTTGCCTGCTGATTTTGCCTGTTGTCTGATGACTGCATAGCATGGAGTTTGTCGTTGTCTGATGATTGCATAGCTTGGAGTTTGCCGTTGTCTGATGATTGCATAGCTTGGAGTTTGCCGTTGTCTGATGATTGCATAGCTTGGAGTTTGCCGTTGTCTGATGATTGCATGGCATGGAGTTTGTCGCTACTCACAGTTGCCACAACCTAGCCTTGCGCCTTGTTGTTCTGTGTCACTAGAACACCGTGTAACTCTATCTGAGAAAACGTACAGGGGGACGGGGAATATAGGGTGTACAATCATGTACTTAAACTTGATCTTATCTCGATCTTTTGGAGAGATCCGAATTACGTACAACGTAGGTCACAGCGGAAACGCTCAGCTGTCACCCCGAACAATCGCCTGAGCTATAACAAATAAGAAAAGCAGTTCTTGAGTTTCGGTACTCGTAACTTTGGTACATTACCAGCAAATCCGTGCTCAGAGTGCAATGTGCAACTCAACAGCTGGGATATCCCCCAATTATGTCATCTGTTGGTACGGAAATGTTTATTCCAGTTCAAGGTAGTACTCCCGGAAGGTTTTACAAAATACCTGTACTTGATACGAGCAAAGGAAGTGGAGTGATGAATGGCGATCTATCACGAATGCAGTCCCAGCAATTATGAGCCTGCGCTGGCTTGTGGCACTTGACCACTGCATCCTACGGAGTCAGGTGTGCACATAGCGTGTTCCTCTCGGAAAGAGCTTCTCAGGAGCCCCAAATTGTGGAAATTAACCAAGGAAAGCCAGAAGAGTTATGATCATAGCTCTTGTCCATTCTGTTAGTGGCAGATGAAATGCTCAGTGGTACAAGGATGTTATGGAACTTCAGTCACGCAGGCATGCACGCCAACTCGATCAACAGGCAGTACGAAAGTAATTAGTTGTTATTCAGGGAAGAACATTTCAGAGAGAGAGAGAGCAAAACGACAACATCAGAACTACTAATGAACTCATGACAAAGAGTTCCCAAAAAGGCAACTGAGTACAGCCAACTCAGATGCATATGGATTATCGGGCTAGAGCGATACTGAGTGCGGTGGTATGACTTATACGCACAGCACGCAAGTCTCGCAACAAAGCACCATACCGGAACTAACGATAGCATGATGAGACTGAAAGCGTGCATACAGCAAGCAATGCGAAACAAAGGAAACACATCCATGCATCGTGTGCAGCAGACCACGATGATTGAATGAAAGGGCAAACTGTCATACTGGGTGAAACACTACCCATGTAGGCTTACAGTATGATCAATGAATAGTGAAGCAATATATAGATAGATAGGTTCAGTTATATACACATTACACCTCTCCCCTTGATGCCATTAGTCATGGAACCGCTGAGGAGGACGGATTGCATCCCGGCGACGAAGTCCGTCGGCTTGGTCAAGCATAGCAAACACAGAGCGGACGATAGTGTTGATAAACTCAGTGCCATTGTCGAGACGGACCATATTAGGGGGACCCCAGCGAGTGCAAATCTGCACGAATGCATCAGCCATGGATTGCGCATCGTGACGGCGTAGCGGAGCAACTTCCACCCATTTCGAGAACATGTCGATGCAAACCAGAACGGAATGGAACTCACCAGATTTCCTTGCACCAAGTTCCGGGATGTCCAGCTGGATGACACTCCAGGGTCGGTCCGGCAGTACAGTGCGAGTCGGAGGAGGAATCTGACCACGGCGAGGGTTAGCACAGCAGCACTGCGCACAGCAGCACTGCGCACAGCAGCTTACGGTTTCTTGGCAGCGTTCAGCCATTCTCGGGAAATAGCAGTGTCGCCAGAGAGTGCGATACATGGACTCCCATGCGCCATGCCCAGTGTTGTTGTGCGCACTGTCCAGTAGCTCATCAGTCAGAGATTCGGGAACCCCCGGCACTTCAGCGATGTCACCATTGGGCAATTTCACACTTCGGCGAAGCAGGCCAGCCTTCACGACCAGCTGAGCAGCAACTCTCCGGTAGCATGCAGCCGACACAGAAAGCCCAATGGATACCTCGTGAATGGCGCCAGAATCAGTCCATCATTCTGCTGCGCTGCGCGGATGGTGGCAACAGCCATGGGCAGGGCCACGGCGGGGTTAGTGGTATCACCAGTAACAGCACACATATCAGACTTGGCACGGCAGAGCTTCAACCATGGAGTGGGTACTCTTGTCAGCCGATCAGCCAAGTTGTGTTCAGAGGGTACCCATTCGACCACGACAGACAGGCCGGTGAGGCGGACAAGCTCGTCGATAGCTTGCAAGCGACGTTGGACAAGCACATCATACAGACCGCTGGTCTTGACACGGCGGATGTCGTGCAGCAGGTTATACAGCCAACCATGCACAGTCTTGGAGTCGGTCAGGAGGCGCACACTCCTGAGGCCGTAGGCGGTGGCACGCTGAAGGCCACTCATCACCGAATCAAGTTCGGCGACATTGATGTGCGGACGATCATCCTTCAGACGCAGCCAGCGTGCATCCTCGATCACATCTGCACCGCATTGCACCACAATTCCGGTGGCAATGTTGGATGCATCGCACCATACTGACCATTGTGTGGCAGGTGGTGCGGACCAGGCACCGTGTACCGGATCTTCTCATTCAACGCGACCAGACAGCTCTTGGCAGAGGCTTACTACTTCTGGTGGTACCTTGGCGTCCCAACCTCCAGGAGTGAGCGAGTCAGCCAACCTCTTCAGGTAGCTAGTGTATGGCCTGAGCCAGGAGCACACGGGGTTGTGACCAAGCAGGCGACCACACCAGCGGAACACATCGCGAGTGATAGACTACAGTGATTTATGTAGATACAAGCTCTTGTTTCATGAATGCTGAGCAACTGCTGCTCTGCCAATCGCAACCATCCATGTCCTTGTCCATTCTGCAGTCCGCCCCGTTGCTAATGAGAAATAGTGCCGGTGAGCGTGTGATTGAGGTTATTTGCTTGCCCAATGTGTGTTTCCCAGTTCCTTGTAACACAGCACAGTGCCTTGGCAGAGGCTAGCAGCCAACCGTCAGCACGCCTACGAGCAGCAATCTTATCAACCTCTCAGAGTACTGCAGCACAGGTATGGTGATTTGGAAATTTGAAATTTATGTCAAAAGCAGTTTCTCCTGTTGTACACTTCTTTGGCGTATATTTTTGAAAGAGGGGCAGCTCTGTGTAGGTTTGTGTGCATCAAACTAGTACCAGTACTTGTTTCTTGTTTGTGGGCAGTTGTTGTGTTCCTGCAAAGCCTGGTTCACTGGATGCCTGTTGGGACCAACGATTTCTCTTGTTCGCATCACATTGCCTGGTGCTACAGGATGGGAGCGAGTCTGAAGAACCAGCTGAGCAAGACAACGATCAAGATGGTGGCGCGCGTAACCATAGCGTGCAGGCTAGTCCAGCTGACAGTAGCGATGACCTCGACGTTGCTCTGCCGGCGCAGGGCAATGTTAACCAGCCGCCTATACTGTCACCGTTGCAGCGGTGTGCTGAGCTATTGAACCGGCTTGTGGGTGCCATGACAAAAGTCGTCCATACGGTATGTGCATGTATAGCATTCACAGCTTTTCTCTTCTGATTGTGTTCTCTTCTGGCTTTTTTGCTGTTAACGTTTTGTTGCATGTGCACGAAAGGGGCTATACCCTGTTCTGCGTACTGTATTCACTATTCAGTCCATTGCGCAGCCATCACAAATTCACGGTCACCCATGGTATGCATACGTGTATCTTCATTGACAGCATTTCCAAGAGCGCGAGGGCCGGTATCGGATGCTACGATCACTTCCGGAATTGTGCTTTGTCATACTGGCAAGCAAGGAGTTCTCGTCTGGATTTGAAGAGACCAAGCGCTTCCTTGAGCAACAGCTGAACATCCTGGTGGTCTACGCCACTGAAGGTATAGCCGCCGCGTACATGTACACTTGTATGTGGGTTCATGTATTGTTATTCCGTATGTGTATCTTTTTTTCTCTATCTCTATCTCTCTGTGTTCTGGTATGTGCATCTGTGCAGTGGGTGTATTGTGCAGGACTGAGGTAGTATAGTCAATCGTTGGGACTTGGGATGTGTGAGGCGTGGTGTTACGTGTAGATCTACTGGCAGTGGCTATGCACAGTAGTATAGCACAATTCATCAGCCTCTGCTGTCATGCTACCAGTTGGGCATGGTTCATGTTATGGTTTTGGTAGCTTTTGGTGTTCGCATCTCCTTGCAGTTGTGCCATGCTCAATGGGTCTCTAGTTCTTGTTGCTTGAACGTCACCAAATTCAGTTGTTGCAAGTGAAATGATGTTGGAGTTCTAGATCCAGGCCCAGCGCCACTCAGCCGATGTTGCCTTCCAGCATTGTGATTATGCTTGGTGTGTGGCTTCAGATGGCACTGCACCTTTCCAGGCGCTAGCTTCTCCGGTGGCCCTGCAGGCCTGCGCCCCGCACCCTTACTGGAGCTAGTTTCCACATGTCACTACTGGACGACCAGTGGTCGCTCTTATACCTGTATCCATACGGCCTGCTTTCCCCTCTTGCCTGTGCATCACTCTGGTTCAGGATATCTCACTCAACATCCGCTCTCCTTTCTTGACAAGCTGCTCGACTTTCTGATGACTAGCTTAGAGAATGATCAGTCCATGGAGGTTGTGCTGAACAGCAGCCTGCCCAATGCGTTTGGCTACGGTAAGAGTACAAACTGTGTGTGTGTGTGTGCGTGGAGCTCTGTGTGCATGAGAAAAAACTGACATGGCGACTGGCAGGCAGTCTCACCCACTGTTTTGACTGCCCATGAAAACAAGAGTGAATAAGCCACCAACAGCATGCAACTCTGCATATGGAGTCTCTGACGGCGAAACCTCGTGTCACATGGTCCGAGTTTGTGGGTTCTGAGTGCTATTTTAGTATTTTTGCTACTCCGCTAACTTACTCGCTAAACAGGCTGGAACCGTACAACGTGAACACTACACCACATCATGTGGCTTTTCGCCGTCGGCAGATCCCATAGCAAACACATGCAGAATTGCACATTCTTGTGTGCTTATTTACTCTTGATGATATTTACAGGAAAGGTAGGGCATAGGTGTACAACAACAACACACATTATTAGGTATTTGAGTAGTATATGATTGCATGGCTATCATGATTTCAAGCTGCCGCATGCCATATTGGTATTTTTCACGAATCAGACAGTCTCTAGAGTAGTCGAATGTCCGAAGTTCCACCGTATTTCAATGACAATGACAAGTGGCGCCATGTTAATGGTGGTATTGTCGAAGCCGTTGGTGTTACTATACGAGTGACATGGCGGTTTAGCTTAGCGGCACATACTGTTATATTCCATGCCTGCAGTGTTTGGCATTCGGCATTCAGACGTGTCCTTGCTGGTCATTGAGTTTGTCACACTTTCACTCTATTCACGCCACCAGTAAGTGTGTGTGTATGTGTGTGTGTGTGTGCGTGTGTGTGTCTCTCTCTCTCTTCTCTCTCTCTCTCTCTCTCTCTCTCTCTCTCTCTCTCTCTCTCTCTCTCTCTCTCTCTCTCTCTCTCTCTCTCTCTCTCTCTCTCTCTCTCTCTCTCTCTCTCTCTCTCTCTCTCTCTCTCTCTCTCTCTCTCTCTCTCTCTCTCTCTCTCTCTCTCTCTCTCTGCGTGTGTGTGTGCGTGCGTGCGTGCGCGTGTGCATGTATATGTGTGTGTGTGTGTGTGTGTGTGTGTGTGTGTGTGTGTGTGTGTGTGTGTGTGTGTGTGTGTGTGTGCATACGTGCGTGTGTATCCATAAATGTGCCATGAACAAAGGCAATGTATGCACTTTGTATGCCCTCCTGTACGTTCTCTTGTTTGATTGAGCCAGTTTGGTTATCACAACGTATGCCTCACTCATTTCAAGTCATTTGCCACAAGTACTTTTTTAGAACTGAAATGCCAAAAACCCTTAACGCCAAAATAAAGTAAAATGCGGGTAGGCCATAGGAGCTGAAAGCAATCAGTGCACACAATCTGGAACCGCCTCTTGTATGGGCAAAACTCAAAACAATTCATTGAAAACCAGCGCAGCACGTTCGGGCTGTCCTTATTCACTTACTTGTTCAATATAATACTGTCGTACTGAGAAAAGCCGGATGAAAAACCAAGAAATCATAACAAACAAAACAAACTAATAATACAAAAGTAAATGAATCTCATTATCATGGGAGCACCGTAACCATAGAAACTGTACATGGATATGTACACAGTTTATGGCACCAGGGCACATTCAGCAGCTGCCAGCACAGCCGAATCAGACAGATGTCGAGGCGGGTTCCCACGTTGACCACGTAAACTGGCAACCATAGCCCGAACAATGCAAATGGAGATCTTCGCCCGTACGAAAGCCATCATGACCGGGAAAGGCTCACTGCCCTTTTCACTCAGCTTGCTGGCAATCCTGGCGAACAGGGCCGAAGCAGCTTTCCTCTGCCCACCAGTTGTTGCAAAGACCACGGGAACAAACGAGGAATGCTCCACCTCCAGGACTCGCCGTTCATACTTGCGCCGCTTCTCCTGCTCGTGCTTTCTGTAGACAGACGGGATAGTAAGGTTTCGGTTGGAGGGGACAAACGGATTAAACACCCAAACATCAAACATTGTCCTCTCTAACCTACTCCCATACACTCCACGTGCTGCCACATCCAGACGAGCATGAGCCTCCGTGTTGGCCGACCGGAGAGGGAATGTTTCACCAGAAAGGGGTTCCAACTGTGGCTCCACGCTGACGTCATGCGCAACCTCACGCAACAGATTAGCGGTGAGATCTCGGAGCTCGTTGTGGCGCATCCCTGTGAATCCTCCGATGGCACATGACAGGGCATGGGTGGTGTCAACGGGCTTTCCGTGGGTGCAGTGAGACGGCAACCGGGGAGAGTTCCAACCGTAGCGCAGACATAGGGCATCCCGGAAGCCAGCCTTGTGGATGGTGAACTGGAACCTGCGAGATGGCCGACTAGTGAGCCAACTGGAGGCACCTTTCTCCGCGGCTAGATCAAGAGTCCGCCTGTGGTCGTCACTCAGGGTATCCCTGAGGGAGGAGAGGGCCATTGCCTGATGCTGGCGATTAGCCGTGCGTTGGACCGCCTTGGCTGCCTTGGTGGCTGCAACAACTTCCTCGATGGATTCCTCCCATCGAAGGAGCTGCTCGACGAGAGGTCTGGTGACAGACGTAGATGTTTCGTACTGCTGGGCAAGGGTCCTTGGGTTTAGAATTCCCAAACCACCATCACGACAGGGGAGCGCCAGGATGGCATGTTCTTCTTCGCCTGGGGCCTGGCAACCAGTCAGTGCAGGGAGGAAAACTTGGCTGATGGAGTTTTCCAGCGGTGTCAGGAGGTCGGCGATGGCTGGCATTGTCCTCGCAAGGAATGACCACTTATGGCGGAGACCATGAGTAAGGACGCGTACGCAGCCTGAGGTTGAGACGCCGCATGTTTGGCGAGGGTCTGCAGCTCTGTGCACCATGTGTCAACCTTCTGGGACACGTAACCAACAGAGCAGAGCCTGGACCAGCACCAAGATGCCGATAGCGGATAGACCACCAGGTGCGCATTCGTCGGAGAGAGCCGGCTGAAGTTGCGTCATCGGCATACCAGGACTGTATGGCCCCAGCTGCGGCGGCTTCCCGGATCAGTAGCACTGTGCCAAGCGTATACATTGGTATAGCCAATGGGTCTCCCTGAGTGGTGCCCTCAGAAGACAGGATCACCTCTCCTCTAACATACAGGTGAGCTGGTGAGCGGTAGGTGTTGATGATAGCTGGCGCGAACTCAGGACATGGCCGCTGAACATTGCGCAGGCAAACAGCTCTGTTTAAGCGATTGAAAGCATTCATTGCATCCGCGAACAGGACTCCCTCCGTGTGATCATCATCGACGGTGGTCTTCACCGCATGAATGGCGGCTTCCACGCCGCACTCTTGCCCACCGCATAACTGCAGACAGCCAACAGCACTCTCTACTGCCGAGCCAACAATCTGAAGTATGGCTTTGCCCAGAATGCGGCGGATTACTTCCCAAATCCCGATAGGCCGAACACCTGGCTGCTTGTGCAAAGGCACTAGACGGCAAGCCACATAAGCTTCCAGTGAGATGGGGTCCACGTACTTGGTAGCTATGCGCCTGGCACAGGTAACCAGAGCATCGCACAGTGCATCCGAGGCCGAGCGGAAGGATGTACAAATCTTTCGCCAGTTGGCTGCGTCCATGCCTGAAGGCCCGGCTGCACCATGCGTGCGCAGTGCAGCTTGGCGAATAACGTCCCTAGGCCCTATTGAGTGCCGTGAAGATGACCGGATGTGGCTGGGGCAGAGGCTCTCCATCCATAAGCAATCAGTGGGCTGATTCAGATTTTTGGTCATACTGAAAATTGACAAAATAGATTTTGCGTTTTTTTGCGCTACGGCTTTTTTGTATCTAACTTCTTATAGCAAGAGTCCATAAACAGTTTATGCACTCTTGCTTATAGTGATCCTTATATCCGAATGATGGCTCCTGGCCAAAAATTTGATTGAGATACTTGTAATTATTTGCAGCGAAGAGACCACTTGATTTGAGGATGGTGTGTAGGTTTTTTTTGTGTAATTTATAGTACACTTTATATCGTGCTTTTTCCTCTGCAGCAGGGATTTTACCAATTTTTAGATCTTGTACCTACTTTCCTCTGGCGTTATACTTCGTTTACTATCCTCTTGTTTCATAGGAAGGATTTGCAGAAGTCAGGCTTGGAGTCCATTCTTTCGGCGTTTCGCCTCATAAAAACGGAAACCCAGAAAAGGTATGTACACCGTCCACAGGGTTTTGTATTTGACGAATTTCTCTCTCTCCCTCTCCCTCTCCCTCTCCCTCTCCCTCTCTCTCTCTCTCTCTCTCTCTCTCTCTCTCTCTCTCTCTCTCTCTCTCTCTCTCTCTCTCTCTCTTCTCTCTCTCTCTCTCTCTCTCTCTCTCTCTCTCTCTCTCTCTCTCTCTCCCTCTCTCTCTCTCTCTCTCTCTCTCTCTCTCTCTCTCTCTCTCTCTCTCTCTCTCTCTCTCTCTCTCTCTCTCTCTCTCTCTCTCTCTCTCCGTGTCAAGAAGCTCTAACAGTCACTAGACTCTGTGTAGTATTCCAGTTGATGTTCCAATTTGTTTGGCTGTTGCTCTTCCCCCTTGTCTGTCTCTCCTTCCCCGTATCTGCCTCAGGAGTGAAGAGCTGCAGGAAGTGAAGCGAGTTGAGGCTGTGCGTGTGGCGCATATGATCGTGGATGAAGTCCTTGAGAGAGTGGACCAACACTGTGCTGCATCACAACACCAGGCCGCTGAAGAAGCTCTAAGTGCCGGTGAGCATGGCTTTGGTGGAGCTGAGGGATGGTGTCTGGAGAAGAGTTTGATGTGTTTTGCCTGTGCACTATGGCCGTGCACAGCCGCAGCACAGATAATCTCTTGAGAGAAACAGGTGCACCATAGCATTGCTTTTAGGAGCCTCTTATCCCGATCAAAACTATTTCAGCTTCTGACAACCTGGTGACTAACAAGCTCCCGGCTATGCCAGTTGACTATGCCAGTTGGCGGATCGATTCACAGTATTGTCGCACACAAGCACACGACCACACAAGCACGCATACTGTGCCCACATGCACGCACGCGCGCGCTCACGCGTGCACACACACACGTGCATGCAAGTACACACAATACATTGCAATCCTTGCACGTTCGCCTTTTGTCTGTCTGCATCTGCTCAGGAGAGGACCCACCACAAGCTGCTCAACGTGTCCTCAGGTGGCAACCGTCTGTCTTGGAGGCTCCAACAGAGATCAGCTGCGACGGTCTTGTGGATGAGCATGCAAAGCGAGTCAATGTTCTGGTTGGAATGCTGCGCTTGGCATGTGCCATGGTTGCTCGTGGTATGTGAAGTCGTATTAATCCTCTGTTGGTCATGTTTCTGTCTTTCACCGGATCTACTTTGGTACAATTTTTAAGTAAATCGCTCTAATGGAATACTGATTTGAGATCTACAAATGTGAATCTCCAGGTACACAGTGGTTACTTTGTGACTGCAAGTGTTTGGCATAGAGAGTATACGGTGACCCCCACATGACTAGTGTTGTACGTGAACTCCACTGTACACCTTCCAAAAATGACCTCTGCATTTTTATGTGTGTTGTGCCTGTGTTTTTGTTGTGCCATCGCAGGTGAGAACATTGTGTTCCTATTCCGGAGTGTTGTTCCGAAATTGATTCAAGAAGTCCCGCCGACTACCAATGCCACTCGACAGCAGAAGCTGGCTCGCTTCTTTGGTGACGAGGTGCCAGAGAACACATCCACCATTGCATGGCAAGGAGATCGAAAGGACTTTCTCATCACGCTCTTTGCACTGGCTGCCGACTTTAAGAACAACTCTGACCTCTCCGTCTTTCACATGTGTGCAATTATCGTACCGAGCTTTGCTGCCGGCTTGTCCCGTGTCAGTGCGTTAGATGATGCACAGAAACTTGAGCTCACCACATCGCTACTGGAGATGATTAGGAATGCATTTCTCAAGCGTCCCCAGCATATCTCCGACTTTGTTTCTCATGGATTTGACCTCATAACCAGCCTAGCTCAGCCCGACGCATCGGCAAAGGATGTGCTTGGTTTGGCGAAGAAGATCGTTCAGATGTTTGTGGGCAGTTCTCGAACGTCTGTGGCCATGCTGGCTCGGCAGTGCGTGCGCTTCTTTGTGAACAAGTTTCCTGCGGAGGACGAGGCAATTCGCCGCACTGTCTGCAGGCTGTTTGAGAGCAACTCACTTCTTCACTTGCGCTGTCTCCATCGCCTGTGCAGGGAAGAGTTGCAGGATGAATGGTGAGTAACAGGGGTATCATTAGCAGTGACACTACTTGATGTAGAACTGATGGCTATATGCAACTGCTTTAGGGTGCATGTCGTCACTTGAACGTCTAGTGAAGGGGCCATTTTGAAACAGAGAAATCCAGTGTAGTGTTGCTTGTAACTCTGTGTAGGTAGCAAAGCCTGGCAAGCATTCAACCAATGCTCAACCAGTGCTCAACCCGTGCTCAACCTGTGCTCAATCAGTGCTCTTTCTTGTAAGGAAATGGCTTTGATGCTGTGTTCATACATATGCTGTTTTTGGTTTTCCGGTTTCCTGTTGTTGCTTGTAGGTACTGTGATGCCAGACAGCTCTTGTACCAGTTGGCGTGCAGGCGACCGCCTGCCTTGCGCGACTTCTTATTCATTGGTGAATTCCTGGCGTTGCTGATGGACTTGTGTCCAGCGAGACCCAAGAGCGTAGCATCAACTGCATTGGGTATGCTTGTAACACTATGTTCTTTTGATTTAGTGATGGCGCAGTTGCCCTTTAAGCTAGCAAACGGGTACCTGGCTTAGCTGGCGGGTTATCGGATACTCTTTATCAGACATTGACTTGTTCCCAGAGCATTGCTCCTGCCTATGATAGTAAGCACAATGTCTCTGTTACGGGCATTTTGAAAGCATTTGTGACACAAGTCAATCTTCTTATAACAGTAGTGAGAGAAAGAGAGAGAGAGAGAGAGAGAATTACAGTTACAGTTATAGAGACAGGTAAGTCTAACAAATGAGGACTGAGACCTCTACAACAGGGTTTTTACGCCTGAAAGCAGGTGCATGATTTAACAAGCAGGTTATCAGTCATGGATGCAGTGAATGGGATTTCAGTCTTTGACCAATTTGTGGTGGGTCTGATCTACTCACCTCCCACCGCTTAGGAGCTGCATCTGCAGCTTGATCCTTGAGGGTGGTGGCGTTCCTCCGGATGCGGAAAACTCGGCTTCCAGCCGAGTCTCACCGTGATTTATTTTTTTATCAGTCTAACTTTTTATGCGCAGATGGAGAAAAATGTGCAGAATTTTGGTAATGAGATGAAAAGCGCTTAAGCAGAAATAATAAGAAAAGATTAAATGAAACCCTGCTCACAACCCCGCCCAGCCTTGGGAACTGGGAATGGTGGATTAAGGACCCGGGTTCAACGCTCGAGCAAGTGCTCTCCACTCAAGGTGTTCACAGCAACTGATAGGAACTCATTGGGGATATGATAGAAAAGAAATAATAAGATAAAGAGAATAAATTTCAACGCACCTCAATAAACGGAGCCCCACATACAGTACCTCGGAAAAGTGGATCTTCCGATCAGTGTTTTTGTTGACGTCGCAGGCAGATGATGTAGCTGCTTCGCAGAGACGTCTTACTGCACAAATTACAAATAAATGTTATTCTTCGATTAGAAAACCCAAGCGCTTTCAGAGCCCTCCGAAGAGAGTCCGGGATGAAACCACGCACACCTACCTCAACCGAAAAAGAAACGATGATGAGTAAAGTACTTGAACTCGAAGTAGTAGAGCAAGTGAGAGTTATAATTATTTGTGATTCACAGTGAAATGAATGGTTGCACCTTGGAGAATGGCTCCCTGAAACAGATTCAGAGTTGACGCGGACGAGACCGATGACTGTGCCGACACAGGGGCTGGCGGTGGTGCCACTGGCGGCAGGGCCAAATCTCCGAAAATGGTCATCGTGGGACATTCCCATGAGTAGCTGGTCGACGGTGTCCGAAGGCGCAGACTGACTGACTACAAGCTGGTCAGCTGGCATGTAGCTCTCCACGAGTTGGTCTACAGCATCCTGATTGAGCTGCCACGTTTTTGAACTGGGGCTGCCGTCGACGCGGTCACGTCAAGGCAAGCTGCCATTCACTGCTGCTGCTGCTTCTCACCTGGTTTACTGTAGCTGAGCAGTGACTGGGCAGCCAGTACAGTGTGGCCAGTCACAGACCTGCCAGTACAGTGTGGCCAGTCACAGACGTTATGTCATTGGAGGAGAACCCGTTCTCTTGGAGAACTGTAACACAGGTAGCACGGAGACAGTGGTTTGTGTATATTCGCGACGTGCCAGCTTTCTCGGACAGGCTCTTCATCATATTGTCCAAGGTATTTTTGCCCAGTGGGGCATTCTCATACCAGACTTTGTCGCGGGGAGGCAGGCTCCTTCGCGGGCGTTGAAACAAACGGTTGCAATCAGGATTCAGGTGTTGTAGAAGGATACTAATTGCCAGCACTTGTCGAGGGCACTGAATCCTTCCTGCTTGTTTTGTTGCGGTGTTGTCCGAAGCGCCACATGTAATAATCTTTCCCTTCATTGCCCTTGCAGAGCGTCAGGGATTCCTTAGTCAGCCGACACTGAGCTTCACGCCCCCGGAGGCCATGGTGGTAGGTCAGGTAGAACCAAACTTCCAGGTTTAGGTTGCTTGGCTCTTTGGAGTACAGAAACAACTTGTTTATCTTTGCAAAATCCTCGGTGCTGATGATTGCCTTGGACTGTGTAGGATTTGGTTTGCCCTGTCGTTTCAGTTTCTTCAGGATTCCGTCGTATGCTTGGTTTGAACGGCGGAACTCAGGGTCCGTGAAGATACTGATATCACGGTCAATCTCAGCTAGGTGGCGATTGATTGCCGCTCTGAATCCCTGGTAACTACTGCGCTGGTAGTACTCCTTTTTCTGTGTTCGCATACCCAAATAAGACTTGCAAAGTGCTTCGTTCAATTCCTCTTTGGAGCACGTGGCCAGATCAATATCTTTTCCATTTTCGGCAGCATAATCCATAAACACTTTCACCCATCCTTTCGTGGTAGACGATGTGCTCTTCGGCACTCTTTCGGTGATCACTGTGTCCACCTCCTGTACTGAAACGGACTCGAACCGGCGCTTGACAGATGGTTCTGACGATGATTCGGCCATATTTGGTCAGACACTTCCGAAAAAAGGTAAGAACCCTCCACCCTCTCTGCACAGAAAACACTATAACTGACAGTGCGCATGGGCAGTACGATAGAGCTTTGATGGTTTTTGCGTACCGCTCTCCGAGGCCGCTGATTGGTCGTATCCTAGCAAAGGGCACGTGGGTCGTTTGAACCAACTTTCGTCTGGGCTGAACGCGAACTGACTTCTCTCCCGCCTTGCAAAACGAGATGAAGTCAAGCTCATTTGAATTTTCGGTTTGTACGGTGTTTGCAGCAGCGCGGATTCGAATCTCCTCTTCCTGACGATGACCCCGAGTACGTTGTCGTGCCTCCAGGTGTAACGTCCCTGGTCCAGCGCTACGCGACAAGCGCCAGGCACGTGGTGCGTAGTACAGGCCCAGGCACGGCACAAACTACGATACGGATCCACCACCGTGTTTCCCCAACGGCGAAGGTTCAGAGAGAGAGGGAGGGAGAGGGGAAGGGAGGGAGGGGAGAGGGGAAGGGAGGGAGGGGAGAGGGGAAGGGAGGGAGGGAGGGGAGAGGGGAAGGGACGGGGGGGAGAGGGGAAGGGACGGAGGGAGGTAGGGAGATAGGTAGGGTGGGGAAGGGACGGAGGGAGGGAGGGATGGAAGAAGAGAAGGAGGGAGGGAGGAAGGAAGTGAGGGAGAGAGGGAGTAAAACTATGCAGTTCAAATGGCCATGGAGGAAGATCTGCCAGTGCTTCTTAATAATAATCTTTATTGAAAGGATTTTCCAGAGGCGATGGCCTGTCAAGGGGATCTCCTGACGCAATAGAAATCATAGTATAGGGTGTATGGTGCCGGATGAAATAAAGATAATCTACTTGTAGAAGTATGGTGAAAAAGGAGAAGGACAAAATGTTACGAGTTATGACTAACTGTCCACCAACGTAACCAGATCTTATACAGTCAGCGAGTGAGACAAAATGGCACAAAACTGACAAGGAGTACTGAGACATTCTGTATTTTCTGCATTTTGTCCTCCTTTTTCACCATAATTTAATTGGCTCACCATCGGAGAGAATGAGGATTAATAGTGAGGAAACTATATGCATAATGAGCGATAAGAACAGGAGTGGGTGATTCGAAGTAGATATACCACTGCAGTCAAATTTATAATCCGTCACGTGCAAGCGAAATTGCTGCTGAAATTTAGGAAGGGAATCTTGGGATGTCAGCCTTGCTGGAAGGCAGTTCCACAGCTTACTGATTTTATCCAGAAAGAGAGAAGAAGAGATGCGATTATGAGAATTGTTTAATCTGCATGTGCTAGAAGAGATATTGATGTCAAAGCGGGATAGATAATCTGGGTGGAAATTGATATACTTGAACAACACAGTGATGGAAATACAAGTGCGTCGAAAGTGAAGGGATTCCAAATTACATACATAGCCTATTTTAAAAAATTATTCTTCGATTCATAGCGATCAATCATCAAACTCAATCTTGGCTTATCGCGAGAGCGTTACTTAAAAGTGCGTCACTTATCACGAGTAGACTGTATTATTGTTAGACATGGGTGTCGATAGCATGGCTTTCGTGCTGCAAGTGTAAGCGATGGATGTTTTACTGGCTTGCGTGTGTGCTGCTTTCCAGATGACAGTGCTCAAATATTGGATATGCGTGCCAAGCATGAGAGGCGCAATCGACGTTTGAGACTTCTGACTTCTGGTCTAGTGCGAGAGCTCTTAAAGGAAGCGCCACTGGGAATCAAGGATAGCCTGCAAAAACAGCTGAAAAAGGTTGGATATAATTTTTACAAACAATTCCACTGTACAATCCCCCTCCCACATGCCAGCACACCAAGGCCATAACAAGGAACACTGAATGCCTCCCCCCCCCCCCCCCATTTGATCGTTCTTAGTTACAATGCAGTTGCGTGGAGTACATAGACTTTTAATTGATTGTTCTTTTTCTTCCTCTTTTTTGTCCTTGCAGGATGTAGCTGTTTTCAGCTTGTTTGCCATAATTTGCCCAGACATTCTGGAGAGAGATTCCGTGGCCAGCTCAGATGAAGAAGAAACAGCACAGGTCCGGAGCATGATGGCTATTGTTCCATGGCGTGCATTTGCTCATGACATGAGCTTTGCTATGCTGCAGTCATTCACAGTACGTCTGGAGCACATGCAGTTGCCGCGCTATGCAGCGCTCAGAACGATGCTCATGAGCATTCTGCAAGAGTATGTAAAGAGTGCTGGCGGTAAGGGACGACAAAGCAATGATTATGTCCTGTGTGTGTGTGTGTGGGGGGGGGGGGGGGGTATGTGTGTGTGTGGAGGGGGGGGGGGGGTGCGTGTACATGTGTGTGTGGGGGTGGGGGGTATGCGTGTGCATGTGTGAGTGGGGGTTTGCGCGTATGTGTACGTGCCGTCTACTGCTCCTGGAGACCAATTCAACAGACCTATCCTGTGATGTAACCCTGAAACCGATGACACTGGTAGCTTGTGTTAGAAAGTAATTGTTGACTGCCACTACTGCCTAGCATACTCATTGCTAAACTTTTTTCCTTTGCTCGGTCTTCATATTTGGAGTCTGGTGCCATGGAAGCAATCAAGGAAGCACTGAACAAATTCCATGCAACCGAAATTCAGAAAAGCAGGCAAAGAAATACCAGGGTGAAAGAGGCCACACACGTCGGGCAGTCACGTGAAGGGGTGAAATCCCCACAGGCCAAGGTCCAGCCACACAAGTCGCAGCACCTGAAACCACACATGTGCGAGGCCCCACTCAGCTCACTCGCGCAGGGCCACACCGGTATGGATTTTGGCGCTTTTCTTGCACCTTCGCCAACTATCCGGAAAAATATTTCGCGATCGTGCACGTGTTGATGATTTTGTTTCTAAGTTTGTAGGTTTTCTCGCACACGCACACACGCACACACACATCCAAGTACTGTACTTTGTATCTTATCAGAGAATATGCAACCTGTGTAACCTGTGTGACCTGTGTAACCTGTGTAACCTGTGTGACCTGTGTAACCTGTGTAACCAGTGTGACCTGTGTGGCCTGTGTGACCTGTGTAACCTGTGTGACCTGTGTGACCTGTGTGACCTGTGTAACCTGTGTAACCTGTGTGACCTGTGTGACCTGTGTAACCTGTGTGACCTGTGTGACCTGTGTAACCTGTGTGACCTGTGTGACCTGTGTAACCTGTGTGACCTGTGTAACCTGTGTGACCTGTGTAACCTGTGTGACCTGTGTGACCTGTGTAACCTGTGTGACCTGTGTGACCTGTGTGACCTGTGTAACCTGTGTGACCTGTGTAACCTGTGTGACCTGTGTAACCTGTGTAACCTGTGTGACCTGTGTGGCCTGTGTGACCTGTGTAACCTGTGTGACCTGTGTAACCTGTGTAACCTGTGTGACCTGTGTGGCCTGTGTGACCTGTGTGGCCTGTGTGACCTGTGTAACCTGTGTGACCTGTGTAACCTGTGTGACCTGTGTAACCTGTGTAACCTGTGTGACCTGTGTGACCTGTGTAACCTGTGTGACCTGTGTGATTTCTGGGTCTGAGCTCGCAGACACACACGTTTGCGTTCAGGTCAAGTGCATCTTAATGTCTCTGTTATACCTATGTAATGGGTGTACTTCTGAATCACACACGGCACCCAGTTACAAAGTCTTATGCAGTCTAGAAGTCCATTGTGCTGCAAGTCGGTACAGTATTTGGAAAGGGCGGTGGGGGGGGGGGGGGGGGGGGGGGGAGTGTAGGCAAGTGTTCTGGTGTCGGGAGAAGACTCTTTGGTGGTGCTGTGTGCCTATGCACAAAGTGTGTTTGTATTGCAGCTTTGCGTGTGGGTGTGCATGGGTGTGTGGTGTGTGTGTGTGTGTGTGTGTGTGTGTGTGTATGTGTGTGTGGGTGTGTGGGTGTGTGGGTGTGTGTGGGTGTGTGTGTGGGTGGGTGTGTGCGTGTATGCATGGGTGTGTGTGTGGGTGGGTGTCTCCACTGTGCAGAGTGTGATGATGCTCTGTCTTGGCAGCACACCATGGCCGATGCAGTGGATGCACTACCTCAGAACGTTGCTCTCAAGGCCAAGCTCTTCCAGTGTGGCTACACGGCTGCCATGTGGACTGAGGTGAGGTGCAGTGGTGCAGGGTGCGATGTGCTGTGTGCAGGGTGCGGTGTGCAGTGGTTCAGTGTGCAATGCAGGGCCGGCACCACTGGTGCGGCTGGTGCGGCCATAGCTGTACCAGTTTTTACCAATTTCAGCTTTCACAGATTGTCCAGTGAATGATCAATTGTGTGCGGAAGTACTAATAAACTTGCTGTCCTCGCTAGAGTCTCTCCCTCCTAAGCTGTTTGTTGTGTCCTGTGAGGACTACTGTGCTCACTGTATACATGTACAAACACACACACACACACACACACACACACACACACACACACACACACACACACACATGTATGTGTTGCTGGCGGCGGGCTGTATGTAGCTGAAACAACCAGATGTGATGCCGCTCAGTACTGAGCTAGAGATTCATCCTCCGATGGCACTGAAATAGTTGGGCACGCGAAAATGATCGGCCCTTCAGCCGACCCGGGGCCGTACCACCCCTCGGGAGCTGGCTCCGGGCCTGCAATGTGCAGTGGTGCAGGGTACAGTGGTGCAGGGTACAGTGGTGCAGTGGTGAAGGGTACAGTGGTGCAGTGTGCAGGGTACAGTGGTGCAGGGTACAGTGGTGCAGGGTACAGTGGTGCAGGGTAGAGTGGTACAGGGTACAGTGATGCAGAGTACAGTGATGCAGGGTACAGTGGTGCAGGGTACAGTGGTGCAGAGTACAGTGGTGCAGGGTACAGTGGTGCAGGGTACAGTGGTGCAGAGTACAGTGGTGCAGGGTACAGTGGTGCAGGGTACAGTGGTGCAGGGTACAGTGGTGCAGGGTACAGTGGTGCAGGGTACAGTGGTGCAGGGTACAGTGGTGCAGGGTACAGTGGTGCAGAGTACAGTGGTGCAGAGTACAGTGGTGCAGAGTACAGTGGTGCCGGCCGGGTACAGTGATGCAGGGTACAGTGGTGCAGGGTACAGTGGTGCAGGGTACAGTGGTGCAGGGTACAGTGGTGCAGGGTACAGTGGTGCAGGGTACAGTGGTGCAGGGTACAGTGGTGCAGGGTACAGTGGTGCAGGGTACAGTGGTGCAGGGTACAGTGGTGCAGGGTACAGTGGTGCAGGGTACAGTGGTGCAGAGTACAGTGGTGCAGGGTACAGTGGTGCAGAGTACAGTGGTGCAGGGTACAGTGATGCAGGGTACAGTGGTGCAGGGTACAGTGGTGTAGGGTACAGTGGTGCAGGGTACAGTGGTGCAGGGTAAAGTTGTGCAGTGATGCAGGGTACAGTATTGCAGGGTGCAGTGTAGTTGGCCTTGTCATTGTGATTCACTTGACACTGAGGAGGCATTCACTGATGAGTTGTTGTGATATTTGTGTGCTTACTGAGTTGTGCTATGGTGCTTACAGACACCCGGTGATGGTCACTTGCCTGTGAAGCCACTGACCACTGTCACTACGAGTGGCACGCTGAGCCACGAGGAGAACTTGCGGCAGAACTTGCTGCGCTGCTACCAGGAGTATGGCGAGATCCTGCAGCAGCTGCACGTCACTCACGTAAGCGAGTCGGTGTGCTGACTGTGCGTGTGAGTGAGTGCATTTCCTTTGTGCGGTATGTTTGCTGTTGTCTTTAATTTACCATGGTGCGACCAGACAGCTGAGGCTGAGGCTGAGGCATCGTGGGAAACTGAACTGGCGGTGGCCAAGCCGCTGCGGGACTGGAACATGACATGTTGCTGCACAGTTTCGGCTTGCTGTGCGAAAGCAACAACCTGGCATGGGTTTGCCCGTTCTTGTCCTTTTGCAACTCTCGACTCACCCACTTGTCCTGCATGCGGGCGACGAAGCGTTCTCGGATACGATCATCCTTTGAGCCGGCAAACTCACAATATTCAACAGCTTTGTAGAGAGCGCGCACAAACTCCTCTACTGTTTGGCCGGGTTGTCGGACCAGCTGTTCGAATTTGGCTCGTTCGTGAACGACATTGGTGGAGGGGCGGAAGTAGGTGTCGATAGCTTTGACGACCTCATCGTACTTATTCTTATCGTCCTCGGATAGTCCGAGTTCGTTACCGATCCAGGAGTCCACTTCTTGCTGGAACAGCTTCTCTTGATCATCACTAAGTTTCCGGGGGTACTCCCCAATGCCGCTGCCGATGCGTCCGGTAGGTGGCTTTTCGTCCTTCCACCTCCATGCTGCTTGCCAACACTGCTCAGCTGCTAGCCACTTTATCTGACCATCCTCGACAGATAGCGTCACGTCCTCACCGTCTTGCACCACGCTAACACGCCGAGACGGGTGCTGATCCGGCGACTGCAGAGCATCACTAACGACAGACGACACAGGCTCAGGGTCACTGGCGGTTGACGAACCAAACAACACGGACCGCAGATCACCTGACTCAGAGTACTGCAACCTGACGCCACCGATGGCACGGACAAGGTCAGATCCCAGCAACAGGTCAGCATTAATAACCGACAGCTCAGGAACTACAAACGCAACAACACGGGTAGGCGGCAAATTTACGGGTCCATCCAGGCGACGAATTGTTAGTGAAATTGACCCCGAAATCGGCAGGGCTTCGCCATCCAGGGCGAGGAGCTTCTCCTGCTTTACCGCCGACACTTGGCTGCACATCTTAGCCGCACGTATAAAGCCAGACGACACTAGCGTGCGAGCCGACCCGGTGTCCAGCATGGCCTCTCCACGGCACCAGTCATCCGGCTTGGCCGACTCCACGTCCACATAGATCCTCGGCAAGGGGGCAGCTTCAGTGGACACCGCACACAGGCACTTGTCACTGCTACTATGCGACGTACCAGCAGCCGCCACATGTTCTGCTGCCTTGGCTTCTCGCCACTTCCTTCTCTCAGGGCACGCTGGCTTTGCATGACCAGGCTGATCACAAAAGTGGCACACTACTGGTCCACTGAAACGGGGCTTCTGCTTCTTCTTGAACTCTGGGCAGTTACGCTGGACATGCCCAGGCTGATTACAGTTATAGCAGACAACAGTACTGCGAGGTCGGTGTACACCTCCGCTGTAACTACTGCCAGTACTGGTACTGGCACTAGCAGAAACGCTCTGGCTGAACCTGCTTGTGTACCGAGCATCGGTCTCACTGGCTCTGAGCGCACGCACACGCTCTAGACACGCAGGTATCGTCAGTGACATTCTCAGCTGGCGGCCAAATTCGGGCTGTAGGCCAGCGATCAGTTGCTCGATCACGATCGGATCCTTGCTGGCGGTACCACCCGGTTTGTGCCCCGACAGCGCTGCATAACGCTGCAAATCGGCCACATACGCGTCGACACTTTCATCCACACGCAAACAACGGCGCTTGAACAAATCATACGCTCTGGACGGCGTCACACTGAACGCACTCACTAAAACTTTCTTGACCTCTGCTTGTTTGCTTTTGTCACTCTCTGCCATACGAGCAAACACTCGAAATGCATCGCCCTGCAAATATAAAGGTAAATGTTGCATGCGTGCATCTTCGTCGGACCATTCCTTGGCAGTGGCCAAAACTAAAAACTTTGCCCAGAATTCCTCTAGGTCTTCACCATCCTTGCCAGAAAACGGCTGGACAAGATACTTGGTAGACATGATTCACTCGAGTATTCCACGAACACACAGTAGGAACACACAGTAGGAACTCACAGTAAGAACTCTCGTCTCACAAAATAAATAAATCACTACGACACTCGTACTCCGAAAACACTTTCCCGACTCTATCCCGACTCTTTCCCGGGTTTCGGCACCACAAAGTTGTGGGAGAACTGGAGCTATCTAGTCTCTCTATCACCCCTGTTGCCTCGCTGTCGGCACGAGACAACTGCACATCAGGCAAGTGCGCGAGCAGAGCACGAGAAATAAGCGTGCGGGTGGAACCAGTATCCACGATAGCAGTTGCTCGATAGCAACTTCCGCCCGGAGACGAGACATCTGTGTATATGCGTGGTAGTCCGCCGCGGGCATGATTCTGCAGGCAGAGCACCTTGTCTGCGCCGCCCACAGATGCTGCTGACACGCCGTTCGCCGACTGCGCCTCCAGCCACTTCTTCCGCTGGAAGCAGTCTTTTTTTACGTGCCCGGTCCTATCGCAGAACACACACTGCAGTGTTCCTCGGCTGGCAGTCCGCTTCGGGCAGTTCCGGCGGATGTGCCCGGGCTCATTACAAAAGTAGCACAGTGTCTTGGCCTTGGGAGCTTGTCCACTAGCGCTGGTGCCACCACTGCTGCTGCCACCTCGGGGCGCAGCACTGCCACTGGCTGCCGCTGCCATCCCCGTATCAGGCCTGGACGAATCCACAACGGCTAGGGCACGGACCTTGCTCACAATGTCCGGTACCGCGAACTTGACGCCAGCGCACGAGAGGCGAATCTGGCGCTCCAAGTGGACAGGTAGCCCCGCCAGCAGCTGTTCAATGATGACGGCGTTGTCATCACCATCGCCGGAGTGGCCGGCCGCAGACAGCAGGCGGCGCAAGTCCGCAACATACGCCTCAGGCGTCTCATCCAGCCGGTACCGCCGGCTACTGAATTGGCGATAAGCATCTCCTGGTGACACTCCAAATGTCTTTTTCATGACATCCACCACCTTGGCTTTGTCTTTCTTGTCATCTGTCGGCATCTTGGAGTACACTAACAGAGCATCTGACTCCAAGAACAGGGGCAGCCTTTTCATCAGCTTTTCCTCGGTGTCCCAACCAGAACATTCGCCGATCACCTGGAACTTGACCCAGAACATGTCCCAGTCGTCGTGCTTACCCTTGAAGGGCTTCACAAATCCGTCAACCTTCAACGACATTACTACCCACTAAGGTAACACAGCCCTACAGGCTACAAACACTTACAGAACGAGAAAACTGAAAAACGAAGAAACAGCCCTGAACGGCTCAACCTCAAGCTAGGGTTTCGGGACCAAAAGTTGTTGCCTAATCCTCCTCACTACTGTACTCCACAAACCACCATTACCGTCGCTCACACAAACCAGTGCACCAAGCGACCAGGTAGGAGAAACAAAGTTAAGTTAAGATATTTACAAGAAGATTACAACAAGAAAAAGAACCAAGAACCACGATCGCCAAATCGCTGTCATCAGCAAAACGTGCCCGGGTGCGTGCATTGGCTTACGTGTACATCAGTGCATGCGTGCATTGGCTTACGTGTCATCAGTGCGTGCATGCATGAAGTCTTTGAAGATCAGAAAAGCAGAATGATCACAACTCATGCATGATGCATCGATGAGTCATAATTATCATATCAACGGACAACGACTACGTAACCATGGATATAATAATGGCGACAGCAAAGTTAGTTCCGCGTCCAAAAGCGCAGGTGCAACAAGGAAAAGTCAGAGTGCAGAACAAACAGAAATTCAAATCGAAAGGAGATAAATATTGCAAAGATGAAGCGAATCGGTTTGGTCTGTCAGAGGGTGCTTGCGCCCAGCGACAGGGTGACAGCAAACCCTGTCAGAGAGAGAGTCATTGTACAGAATAGGAATACATAGAACGCAGCACGCAATGGAGTTGCTGTGGAGAGCGAGAATGCAAGCAACAACGTAAGTACTATCTATGCAACTACTTGTAATTATATCGGCGTATTGTTATTGATATTATTATCCGACAAACACGCACAACACACAACAAACACTGTATCGTAACAACGCACTCGTAAATGATGTTATCACAACGACACTCGTAAATGATGTTATCACAACGACACTCATTCTATTTCACCCCTCTTCGCCCAACACAACACACCAGCGCAAACGGCAGCCTCTTGGTGGAAATGTGTGAATCACGAAAAATGCAAGTAGGAAAAGGAGAGAGAACAAGAAAAGAACAACAAGAACACAAAATCACCAGCACTTTGGCCAGGAAAAGACACGTCTAAAACATGGCATCCAAAGAGCAACCGATAGAGGCCCGTCGTGGCTGAAGCTGCTATTGCAGCGACAGCCATCACGGCCACCATTGAATGCAGAAAATAGATCAGAAAACGAAGTCGAGCAACAGCAACTCGAACGAAGCAAAGAAAACAACAAAACCAGCTACGCGCGACTACGCGCAGCAAGCAAAGGCATAGCGATGACATCATTAGTCACGCGTGAACACAGAATCTAGCATGCGCATGCAGCCTTAAAGGCCTTGCAGGCGCTGGCGCAATAAATAATGAAGTCAAGACACAAATAAATAACACAACGATCGACGAGCGATCGTTGCAGGAAAACAATTACAATTCAAATATACTACTTCAAGGAAAGATGAGAAGTGAAACGACTAGCACTAGAAGAAATAGAATAGAATATAGAACAAGGACAATGGAAGCGGACTACGGATGAAGCTACAATGAGGTAAGAGGCATGACACACTGATGACAGATGTCACCACAACAAATACATAATCGTAATGTTTGTCTACACACACATTGTATCGTCACACTACACACATTGTCATATTGTCACAGTAGCCACCTGGGTTTCTCCAGGGTCTGAACTCAATTTGGTTGCGGCACGAAAACGAGTAGAACACAGTTTCCACGCTGGCCACTGGTCTGGTGAACTGAAGTCTAAAGGCGCTGGAGTGTCCAAACGCATCCCCAGATACACCACACTCTGAGCTGGATGCAGGGAAGACTTCTCTTTGTTCATCTGAAGTTGGAAGCGGCGAAACAGAGCCGTAACTTGCTCTGTTAGCGAGGCGCACTCCTGGAGAGAAGCCGTGATAAGCAGCCAATCGTCTACGTAGGACGTTACTCTGGCACCCAGCGACTATTTTATGTCCCTCGTTACTTCCCGGATTGTTTTCGTGAATGCCCACGCACTGACTGATAGTCCCGCACTGGCTGATAGTCCCCACGCACTGGCTGATAGTCCCGCACTGGCTGATAGTCCCGCACTGGCTGATAGTCCCGCACTGGCTGATAGTCCCCACGCACTGGCTGATAGTCCCGCACTGGCTGATAGTCCCCACGCACTGGCTGATAGTCCGAATGGAAGGACGCAGTACTGGTAATAGTTTCCGTTCCACTGGAACCCAAGGTATACCGGGTGTGCCAGCACCACTGGAACCCAAGGTATACCGGGTATGCCAGCACCACTGGAACCCAAGGTATACCGGGTGTGCCAGCACGTGGAAGAAGCCGTTTTGCAGGTCGAGGGAGCTACACCAGTCTCCTGGTTGTAGGATATCCTGCATCGTGTCCAGGTTCTCGTACCTGAAGCCTGGTGCCACTACGCACTGGTTCAGGCACTTAACATTCAAAATCATACAGAGTTTTCCATTTTTCTTCGGCACCGTTGCTATTGGAGAAATGCAATGCGGTGATGTTTGTGTCTTCTCGATTGCTCCCTGTACGAGCAATTCTTGTATATGAGCTGTGATGAACTCTCTGCTCTCCTTCGGCATTGGCCTGTTCCCTTGGTAGAACGCTGGCTGGTGCTGTTTGAACTTTATCGGGAAACCATTGCTCAACCAGTCCAGGATCATAGGCGAGGCACCGATCCTTGCCCATTCCGTTGTGCCCACTATCATGACTGCCCGAAATGCTGTGTACCGCGGTCTCTGCCTCTTCCTCGGTGGGATCGATTATAACTGGGGTGCGTAAGCAAATAACCTAGACAAAAGAACAAAAGAAAAGCCAGGCGGGCAGGTACGGCTAAAGTCCGTACAGTACAACTGGCATGCCACATGGTTCCAGACAGCGCGGCCAGATGAATGCATGCATGGATTATGAGTGACAGAAAGGGAAACAATGATCATAGGTGCACACACTAACTTCACAGTGGGGATGTGCATCCACTACGATGGTGTGGGGTGGGGTTGTTTGTTTGCAAATGTGTCATATTTAATTGTATTCCTTTGCTCAAACGCTCTAAACCCTGCTTGGCATGTTTAAGCATGGAGCTTTTGCAGTTCTGAAGGCGAAACTTGCCCAGGATGCGAAATGCATTGCCTTGTTTACATGCTCCCATACAGGGAATAGTCATTGATAACACCACATCTTGCAAACGTACTAGTAGTACGAAATAGTGGTTGCGACTTCGGCGATGATTTGTTTGACTTGACACTTGACTGACTCACGACTGCTATCCAGAGCACACGAGAAGTCCATCGAACCTTCGACTCGGCGAAGTAGTATATTGATTATTTTCCTTGAGAAGTTTTGCATCATTTGTCTGGGGGCTGCAGTCAGTGCTGAGGCGAGCGTGCCTGAGGATTTTGGCTTTTCCGAAACCTCTTCGTTCAAAATTCCGAAAGACGCCTCATGCAGCTTCACTATTTATATTTCACGTTTGCAGGCAACTCGCCCACACTCAAGAAAGCACTGCATTTTTCACTCCTCGTTTTAAGTTACTTGTTGATAGTTCGAAACACCATATTGCACATGGTAGTATTGAGTATTAGCATAGTGAGATAAGCACGAACCGTACGGCTTCTAGTGTCATGCTGGTGGCTGCATACTTGACCTTAGCATGCTGTCTCCCTGTTCTGGTTTCTTTACGATGAGCTAGCTGCTGGCTGATAGGTTTGTCTTGGTAGTGATGCCTGGTGACTTTTTTCTTCTATTTTGTGCGACCGTGCATAGGTTGACGTCGATGGAGAGCAGGTGAAGGTAGTTGATCTCTTTGATGACCGACTCTCTCTGGAGCAATTGAGGGTATGTGCTGTCCTTATTGCATGCACGTATTACATGTTTTCTTGGCATATTGGCACTCACTTGTAGAGGCCGTCCGTAAAACAACGATATTTCTTTGAAGATACAATTGTGTAATTTGAGGAGGGGTTCGAAATGCTACTGTTTGCTTGAAAGTGAGTTGGAAAAGTAGTGATGCGCTCTTCGAAATATAGTTGCAATGGTCAGTGCACACGTGTATTCATTGGGAAGAGGTTGGGTGGGGTACGGCACCTTCCAGGAGGAGGAGGATGTTGAGCCGGTTCTCCATCACTCCATTTTCCTTTCCCGAAGAAAGCACAGTCATAAGATGACGATTTCTGCTATTGCTTCAAGCAACCGGATATATTGCACTTGTATTGATTGACCTGACCACGCGTTCTGGATATGTTGTATTGCCCAGCACGAGTGTATAGATGTGCATGTGGCCATTCGTCAAGATGGTGCCTGAAATGGGAGTAGTAAAATATTGGTTGAATCTGCATCTGCCGTGTCCGTGCACGTGACCTCTTTGGCAGGCCGTCTTTAAGTGTAGGATAGGTACGCAAGCCTCTCCGGCTCAATTGGAAGAAGACAGGGCCTGACGGCGTTATGAAAAAAACTTTGCCTTGCTCATCTCACAGCCAGCAACAACAAGCGCAGAATCGTCAACCTGCAGTTGCTCGAGTTTGCGCAATGGAAATTGAGACTCGTCTGGTGAACTTTGGAAGTCTGCTTATTTCGCCAGACAGTCAAGGCAGGGGTCAAGTCCAGCTGGGCCCAATAGTCCGCACGGCATAGTGAGAAACCCATAGTCACCGATTGCAATGACTTCTAGTTTCTTCTCCTGCCATACAGTGATGTTGAGTTCTTCAATTTCAGCTTTATACTGCTGCATGGTCGTTTCCGTATTAGCCGGCAGGTCCTTTGTCGCAAAAACTAAAAACGGAATAGTATGTGTTTGAAACGAGTTTGAGTGTTTCAAGTTAGCAATCTGGAACATGAGTTTGAAACTCTTGTTGCCGTGGTTGCCACTAACTTTTATCCTTACGACCTTATCTCATCCGACAGGATATGGTGCTGCTGCCATGCATGCACCAGACCTCCTACCTTATCATGCGTGTCCAGATAATGTCTAACTGCCTCAACAACACTCTCTAAGCGAAAGTATTTCAATTGGAACAGAGCATGGAATTTGTTTCCGTATCGTACTTTCACTTTCGAGCCAAATGCTGTATCTTAAATCACCGTTTCTGAGAGAGGTCTACGGTAAATGCAGGTCAGCCTTTATTGCTCAGGCACTCCCTGATTCTGGAACAAGCCCAGAGGCCTTCAGCAACTCATGGTGCTCCGCTACTTGCTGGGATCTTATCTCGTGCTGGAGCTGTGTGTGGTTGTCGAAGCTACCGCCTCTGGTAGCAGTCCTATCACTATCCACCTCTTTGGTACGTCTGCAGAGCGTACGGGGAGAAGCAAGCTCTGAAGGTACTCGGGGTGTAGTCTGCCGGACCCATGCTAGCGCATTGTTTCCGACTCTTTGTTGGAATGTTCCATTTTCTGAAGTACACGCAACTAGTTTGCTCGCCAGGCGTACAGTTGTGTCCACCGCCAGTTTGGACGGGGAACACTGCAAAACTTCGCTCAAAGTGGAGTTTCTGTTGGGACCCTGCGCTGTGAGGCATTGCAACTTGCAAGTGCAACTGTCACAATGCTCGCGTAATTGACACAATGTGACCGTTTCCCTGCAACCTTCAAGCGCACGCTCACCCTTAATTAAAGTCGCAAGACACTGGCAAACCTGCAAGTGACTCAGCTGCGATACCAGCTTGTGAGGCCTCAAGCACAGCAAAAGAGTCAAGTCTTTTCTGCGGGAAGGAATCACTCCGAAGGATGCATGCTACACAGAATAGCTTTGTGCAGCACAGAGTGTCAGTTTGCTCTATCACATTATAGTATGACATATAGCACACACACAAAACTGGTGCGAAATCAACAACGGCCTGGGTCGGCAATACATCTGCAGTATGTTTGTACGATGGTGTTGCTCGTGTGTAAAAGTCATCTTCGGCCATATCACGGCCATATCACGGCCATGTGATGTACCGGTAGATTGTGCAGTTGCTGAGACGACGCATTGTGTGTGGCGTTGTGACGCTTTCTGGGGGCGACCACCCTTCAACAGCTTATTCACTTTACGAGCATCAGACCAGCTGTACGAAGGCTCACAACCACCAAGTCTAGAGAAAGCTTTCCCTTTTACAAGTCAAATGCATAATCCTTTACAAGATAATGCGTGTTTGAGCCCAACCTTTTTGGCCGGATGGATGAAAACGTCCTGCCACTCTCTCTCTCTCTCTCTCTCTCTCTCTCTCTCTCTCTCTCTCTCTCTCTCTCTCTCTCTCTCTCTCTCTATCTCTCTCTCTCTCTCTCTCTCTCTCTCTCTCTCTCTCTCTCTCTCTCTCTCTCTCTCTCTCTCTCTCTCTCTCTCTCTCTCTCTCTCTCTGCATACACCAGATAGGATACTTCATTTTTTGTAGTCTTTTTGGTACTCATACTAGCCATAGTAATAGAATTAGGACCCCTTCGCCACAAAAAAAACAAGGGCGCTACACAAACTTTTGTTAGGTTTTCGAAGAGAGCAAGAATGAAACCAGCAATAAAAAACAATCTTGGTTAGCGGGAAAATTCTGCACACACCTAAAACAGACGGCGCAATAACAGTTACTGACAATTCTAAGAAGAATTCACAAACGGCTGCATACGGGAAAACGAAACTAAAAGAGGAGGAAACACACACAAATTTGCGAATAAACAAGGCTATCGAAAGGAGATACTGTAAAATTGCAAATGTTAGCGCCGGTGATATTTTAGCAATTTTGGCAAAAGGAGTGTTTTCTCTAAAGTTTTGTCGTGCCGATAGAAATTTTGCGTGTACAATACAGTACTAATTTAACTCGGATACTGAGCCAGTAAATATAATTAAAATAGAAGAAGCCCTGCCATCGCACTTTCTGACTGCTTATTATCTTGTTACTGTCGTGGATAGTTGCTTCATAACTCGTTTCCATGTGATTTCTTCTATTTGAAATTGTTAATGCAGTACTAGTCATCTTTTTTAAACTCTGAAACTCGGATCCCTAAACTATTTTAGCGTGAATTGGTCCTGATTCAGAAAACACCAAAAATGTCACCCGCTAAAACGAGCCGTTCTACAGTAGTTGAAAAGGAAACTACCGTATTTTCTCTAACGAGAGAGCTTGGAAGCTCAGGGCCCTACGCTATGCTTTTTTGCCTTGATGACCTAGACAAAAAAAAAGCATAGGGATGATATAAATTCTTTAAAAAATTCCTTTTTTTAAGGCATAACCTGGGATTCGAACCCGCACTATCGCGTGCCCTGCATGCATCCCCCGATACACTTCGCATACATACTAATTCTTCCAAGTTGTTTCACATTGTGATCTTGCATTTGAAAGCCCTATTTGAATATGCATTGTGGCCAGCCGTCTTTGATGGCACGGTACGGTAGGGGATAGGTACGGGACAGGTACGATTGAGGGTAATACGACACCGTCTAGCTGCCCGCAATATTCAAATAGGGCTTTCAAACGCAAGATAATAACGTGAAGCAACTTGGAAGAATGGGTATGAATGCGAAGTGAATGGGGGAATGCATGTAGGGCGATAGTGTGGGTTCGAATCCCAGGATATGCCTGAAAAAAAAAGGAGAATTGAAAAATTTATAACATCCTATGCTTTTTTGCCGTCAGATACGGATAGCGCCAGGCGTGACACAAACACACAAACAAACAAATACCAAATTAAAGCTGTGTGGACCCTGGCTAGCGCCAGACGTTACTGAAGTAACGTCTTTTGCATAGCTACGGGAATAAAAGCCCAGTCTCCAATAATGACCCGGGGTGAGGGTGGTTTGAAATAATAAGAGCAGTGCTGCACAGTCTCTAATAGTAGCGCGGGTCACAATTGGAGTATGCAACAAGTATATTGACTGCATATAAAACAGCAGTTCAACATGCCAAGAACATATTAGTAAAGAGGTTTTCGGTCTACTGCTTCCTCCCTGCGCCAATGCTGTTGTGAAACATCTGTTTTGACAATATTCCTGAGTTTAGGGTTGAAAAATCAGTCTTGATATGGTCAGTTTATGCCTGTATAGACTGGAGTTGGCTTGATAGTTGACAATTGAAAAAATAAGAGCCCAGTCTTCTATAATAGCCCAGTCTCTAATAGTAGCGCGGGTAGAGCTGTCACTGAAAAAATAAGAGCCCCGGGCTCTTATTAGAGAAAATACGGTATGTGGCCTTGAAGACTCACAAGCTCTCCAGATGACTCCAATATAGGCTGGTTTAGGCGTTGTCATGCGCTTAGTTCTAATTCTTACGGTATTTCCATTGATGTACGCACAGGGTTGTACGTGACCGACTGGCCAGAGTTGATGCACTGGAACGCCCGTGTCTGATCATGCTTTCTGTATTGTTTGGGTTTTGTTCTGTGCTGTTGTCAGGGCCGGCGAGCGGTTGCTTGTCGCTGTATTGATCAGAATCTGAACAAGAGTGTCTTTGAGAATCTTGCCGTCCGCAAGGTAGGTTATCATTGTTTAGTGTTTCCTGTTACAGGGCTTGCTTACCGACACTCTATGATCTGCTGACTGTACGTTTTCATATCTTGTGGAGTCCTTGGTACTGGAAAGCAACAACATTAATTTTCTCACAGCCTAGTTTAATATTGGGGCGCATTATGTACTTTACCTGACTGCTCAAACTGCCAGTAAAGGTTGAGCGGACTGGGATGAAGGTGTTGTGGGTGTAGTGCTCAGCGGCACTGTTCGCCGATATGACTGCTGTTCACTGTTGCACAAGTGTACAAGTGTAGTACGGGGAGCCTCATGCGAACCAATCTACTGAACAGAGCCTCATTTGGCGACATCCCTATCATTCCGTTACTTGTGTTACGAATGTCGAACGACACCTGCTGCAGACGTCGGCTGAACCGTGAATGGGGCTTAAGCCCTGCCATCCGCTCCTTTGTAAGCGGTGAGATCGCTCCACCATGCCCCTGAACTGAGCATAGCGCGGGCTTGACTTGATATGATGAATACCTAGGTGTTGGAGGAAAGTTGCCATCTCTCTGGTGGCAAACTGCAGACCATGGTCTGAGACCAAGTGTGCAGGCAAGCTGAACCTTGCGAATGCCTCCATTAACGCACTCACAACGCTGGTGGTCGACGTGCTTTGCAGTAGGAGCACTTCCAGGTAGCGCGAGCCATAATCAGTGAATTAAAAGCCGTTTTTGTCCTTCCACATTCACCAAGTCTACTGCGAGCTTCTCCGTACACCTATCTCTGAAGGGAGAAGCTCCTGATGCTCGTTGCTATGTTTCCTATAGCATTCAGAACAACGGTCGGAGTGCAATGTGGCATCTTTTGTGACACCGGGCCACCAAACCTGACGTAGGAGAGATTCCAGGAACACCGCTCCACCTGGGTACCCCTCATGTGCTAACGCCATAACTGCGGTACGAAGCGCTTCTGGGATGACCACTCTCGCATTGAACAGCACGACGCCGTCTGAGGCTGAGGGCTGGTCACTTACGATGTAGTACGGCTCTTTACTAGCACTCGTGGACCCCTGTCTGGACGCCAGCACTCGTTGCGAAATGCTACGCAGAATCGGGTCGTCTTGTGTGACCTGTGCAACCTGCTCTCCAGCACCATACCAACAAACCCCGCCCTAGACTTTGTCTCAGCAGAGCGGAGCCCTGGACAAGGCACGCACACATAAGAGCTGTTTTCCGGGTACGTGCAACGACTTGTAAGTGTTGGGCATGAGAGACACCAGCCACCAGTGAAGCCGGGGAGGCACGTCATCATCTGTACGATGGATATCAGGGGTTGGTGGTCGGTATGTACATTGACGTGTCGCTCAAGCACGTATCACCGGGAGCGTTGCAGCGCCAACACGACTCCCAATACTTCTCTCTCTAGCTGCGAATAGCAGGCTTCTACCTCTATCTCGTCCTTGAGGCTGAAAGGGTGCATCGAGCTAGCAGAGCGACAGCCACTGCATCTGGCTTCATGGCTATGCTGGCCGGTGCAATGCTGACTACATTTCCAGACTCCGTCAGGTGGGCCGGCACTAGTAGCTCGAGTTCCTTGATTATGTCCTGGCCGAATGGCACTCGGAGGGAGCCCTTTGGCACAATGAAACAGGCTATGGTGCAGATACGATTGCCAGATGACAAGGTGACCTCTGCCCTCTCCAGTGTGCTGACAACTCCCCCGTTGTAGGCACGGAGAGTTCGGTCATTGCGACGAGTACAGTAGGCTGCACTGTGCCGGATGTCAGCATTGTTCTGGTTGCCATGAGTCCCATGACCCCATCACATACTCGCCCTTCAAACATGTGTGGTGCAGAACCGTAACGAGTGAGTCAACCTGGCTGAAGCCGAAAGACAAGGTTTGACCTTCAGACACGAGAAAGTAGAACTCTCTGGTGTCAAAGTTGTTGTTCATGTAGTTTGACAAACTTCCCATGTTTGTAAACTGCGTGTACCGTAATAATGCACATAGAAGCACATGCGCTTATAAATGACTTTTTGTTACAAATCCAATTTTCGCCAACTTGACTTGACGCTTGACTGACTCACGCAGGCAGCAGTCGTGAGTCAGTCAAGTGTCAACTCAAGTCGGCGGAAAAGCGCGAGCTCCGGGGTGTTAAGCGAACACCTTTCCTATAAAATATAAATCTTCGCCAAAGTCACTACCACTAATCTGATTTTCAAATTAAAATGTCTTTCACTTTTACGTGCATGTGCGATCAGAGTTCGTTTGCCAGAATCTTTGAGTTTGACTTGTGGATGTCAGTTTCATGGTTCCAGTATGCTGTTTGCAGACTTTTACCCGTGATTGTGTCCGAGTGAGAAGTTTGGCCGTGATTTGCCTATAAGAGCATGCGCTTTAAAGTGAGTGTGCCTGTATCCGGATACAGGCATGTGCGCCTATTTGTGCTAAGTAAACTCTGTACCTGTGCATGATCCAGAAAACTGCTGAGGTGTGTGCTGTAGCAAGGTGTTTTTAGTGAATGGCTTTTCCTTCTTCTTTCTTTCAACAGCTTTCTCTTTTGACGCGAGAAGAGAAGATTGAATTGGAGTGTGAAGAGATGGTAAGATGCCGACTTGCTCTACTGTACTGGCACTGGTAGTTGTGATAACAGCAGCAGCTGCATTCGCCACTGCTTCTTGTCAAAATAGGTCAACTTACATGTGCATAGTCGCAGTGGCATTCACTATCCTGGTGTTGCCCATGTGGCTGCTCGGGTTCACCTATGCAAGTGTCGCCTTGCAACATGCAGCAAATCTGGTCGAGTCATTTCATCAAAGGGGGGGGGGGGGGGGGGGCGGGGGTGATCTGGAGACTGTCAAGCACAGAGTAGCCCAGTGCAAAGTATCAAGGATTCAGCTTTCTTGTATTGGCATAATCATGTTGATTTTGTTGCTATAACTGCTGCTGCTGCTGCTACTGCTGCTTGTGTGTTACCAATTAGTTGTTGCTCTTGAAACAGGTGTATTTGCGTTTTGTTGCTGTGTAGGTGAAGAAGGCAGAAGTCTCTCCAAAGGCATTCAGTGTTGTGCTGCACACATCACTGTTTCACACAGCACAGTGAGTCTGTTGTCCACTTTAGACGTATGATATGTGTGTGTGTGTGTGTGTGTGTGTGTGTGTGTGTGTGTGTGTGTGTGTGTGTGTGTGTGTGTGTGTGTGTGTATGCGTGCGTGCGTGCGTGTGTGTTTATCCATTTAGCAATTGTTGCCATTAGTTGAGCTTTCAGTGCACATATATTTGTTCGGTGTGCCTTGTGGATACACTTCTATTCCAGACATTGGATCTAACATGCTGTGCGTCTAGTGAATGTACTAGTAATACTGTGTTTCACAAGTGCTTTGCCACAAGACTCAAGAAGATTGTTTTGGGAATGTCATCCCAACCGCTCTGCAACCTCCGTATAAGTACGTTGTATCACACACCTGGACCAGGTAGATTTGATCAAACAAGATCAGACGTGAGTGAGATTTACAGAGCGATTCGGAGGCTTAAACTGTAATATGGAGGCAGGCTTAGAATCGGCTATCAAGCAGGGTTCTCAGACTCTAGATGTTCAGGCATTATCCGGCATCGAAATAGATAGTGTGTCGTAACGGAGCGCCTCGGTGTCATTGATTTCCAGCAATACCGGTATTGAATATTGGCAATGTTGGTTCTAACGATGACAAGAGCGACGATTGCAACGACGCTCTTTTGGCCACGGTGGCAATGACGTCTGCTAGGACCATCAGAAGTGTCTCTCAGGCGATGAGTCGTATCGGATAGCCAACGAAAACATTGCTATTAGCAATGCTGCAGAGTATCACAGGCGACAGCCACTGACTCTGTAGTAAATGTGTACGTGAGCAAACATTCGAGTCTGCGCTGGGTGGAATCCACCAAAAAGGACATATTTTCTGTGTTGTTATTTGACCGGTTGAAAGTCTCTCTTGAACGTACCCTGCTACATGAAATAGATGCAGTATTGGACAACGCTGCGCCTCTGTCAATCATCCGGCCATACCGCTGTGTTAGGTTTTTTTAGTAATTTTCTTGTTTTCTTGTTTGTTTTGTACCAGAACTTGCAGTTGTGGTATCATTGGTTATTTTCTTGTGTGTCTGTCCTGTAACAGAATGTACAGTGGTAGTATCATTTGGTTGTTTTCTTGTGTGTGTTGTTTTGCAACAGAACCTGCAGTGGTGGTATCATTGGCTGTTATGCACCCAACGGGGAGCACTGTGAGAGACCGCTGGAGGTACGTGCGTGGTGTGTGTGTGTGTACGTGTGTGCATGTGCGTATGCGCATGTGTGAACGGGCTTGCGTATGCATGCGTTTACACATGCTCACATCTACAGTTATGTGTAGCGTACTGTGTTGTTGTGAGATGGCTCTGTTTGTGCCCTGTTGTGGTTCCACTCGAATAATTCATTGTTCATTGTGTTGGGTGGTTGCCTTGTATAGAGTAAATCCCTGTGCTATCAAAGCATACTCATCACTAACATACATGTGTGTACTGTTTGACTTGAGCACAGTGAACTGCAGTGGTTCTAGTCCTAAACTTCATGTCTGTTATTGTTGAAAACTGCTTTATATCGTTGTCTCAGATCGGTCTTAGAGCTGACAATGCCCTGGCAAGTATTTATCTTGATGGCATGGAGATTGAGAATGTGGAGCTGGTCTTTGGCGAAGAAGGCACACTTGTATACAAGGCCTATAGCAATGGTCACCCGTATGATACCTCAGAGGTACGAGCCCATCTTCGTCTTGATGTGCATGTGCCTTTCGAGTTAGTTATTCAGCGCAGCTGCTTTCATAGGACCCTCTCCCCTTTGTTGTTTGTACATGTGTGCTGCCTACTCTTCTCTGTTGGCCTAGTTGTTTTCTCTCTCCAACTTTGCCCAGACAGGTTGAAGAAACAAATAAGTACGTGATCGTACTACTGAATGCAACTCAGCGGATGCACACATGGCCTTGCACATATGGCTCAAGCACTACTTTTGATTTTACTTTCATTGTGTAGAGACTTTATGCATGCTTGTGTGTGGTGTGGTGTGGTGTGGTGTGTGTGTGTGCGTGCGTGCGTGTGTGTGGGTGTGGGTGTGCTTGTACGTATGCTCGAAATTCCATGCTATTCAGGTGTGGGTTGAGTTCTTCCAAGTTCTTCTGAGCAGCGAGCATCCAGCTGTACCTGCACTGATCATCCAACCAGGCTGCCCTAACACTCAGACATGGCTGATGTTGAACAGGTGAGGAGCCACTCACAGGCCAAGGCATGTTAAAAGTGGTCTTTCACACTCTAGCGGCCCATTCACACATGTCGCCCGAATGCGCGTCCCGGCAGCTTGTGAGCGCAGGATTTGGTGTGGATTGAGCACAATCTGGACTGAACCTCCCGTTCTGTACTCACTAGCTGCCAAGATGTGCCTGGGACGGCATATACCCGGGCATGTGATTGGGCCACAAGAGCAGTAGGTTATCGCAATGTGCCTGTAGACACCACTGACTACTACTGTCACGAAAAGGACAAAAGGGAGAAGAACCTTGCTCCTGGTATCAAGTTGGTAAGGTTGAATTGAAAATGATGTGAAAGACGGCCGAGCAGTGATTTTTCGATGTTGTCATTGTGATTTCTGCAGGTTAGTAGAGCCAGTCACATCTGGCTTCCATATCAACTGTTCCTATGACTTCTCACCAGAGTGGCGGACCTATCTTGATAGCCGGTGAGTTTCTCTCATGTTTTCTTTTCTTCAATCCAGCCTGCTCTCGACTCGTGATCCACAAGTCATCTTTTTTGCTCGCATGGACATTTCAAGTGTGTCCTGTGTTGCACTTTTAAGAGCTGCGTCTGTGATTGCTGCTCCTGCTTGTACAATGAACTTGAATGAGGTATACATGTACAGACAGCCGTGTCTCAATCGGTGACTGGAGGACTACCGGCATCAGCACTATGTAGCTACATGTTAATACGTGTATATTCGGTTACTAATTGACTAATTGTAAACGTGCATGTGTTTGTCCGGTGCTGTGTGTTATTACTGTGTTTGTTGCGAGTAGTCCTGAACGAGTTCGTGGCGGCGTTGACATTGTGCTGACCCCGGGATTCAGCAATGAAGTCAGACGTGGAGATCGGGCACTGCGCCGACTAGCCAGTGTGCAGAAAGTATGTCATTGCATTGTATCTACGTGTGCATGTGCATTCGAATGTTTAATATCTCGCATTGGGGAGGGTTGGGGGAGGAGGATTTTATGTATGACCTGCATTGTGAAACCCTGCTTTCTTGAGCTGTGCACATGTTTTGCATGGGCATTTGCATTCTTTGATGGTCGTCACATCTCATTGTTTTGGTAGCTTGCACCTGAGCCAGGATGTACCTTTGTCTTCAGAAAGGCACCGGCTTACTCTAACCTACTAATCCTCTTTGTGTATCCATTCTTTCAGGACCTGGCTGGTCTGGTTTTCACCGACTTGATGACTCGACTTGTTGAGGACGACTACTACCGACAGTTTCGGTAAGGACCCACTCTCCCTACCTGAGGATATTTGTGCTGTAATCAGCCATCCATCAGCAGTGACAATAAACATGACGGTGGTGTATGTACACTTGACGCTGTCAATCTGCATTCGCACTCTCCGTGTCACCGTGTGCCACATCTCAGACTGATGATGCGGGCTGGCACTGTGGCAAACTTGCCCTCGCCTGGCAGTATCCAGACAAAGTGCCTTTGCAAACAACTCGCACCAAGAGTCAATACTGGTGAATGTCGGCGGCATTGCAGCCGTGTTAATCACAGCAAACATGGCGCTGAGGCACTGCGGCAGACGCAATCGGCCTTGAGCAAGCGCTATGTAGTGGGAATGCTCTCCACAAACCATGGCTCAGTGCAGCAACAACAGGGACATGCCAAGTATGGTATCAATGTCGCTTCTTCCATCGTTGCCGGAGAAGGAATAGCCAACCTGGAGATACTGCGTCAGGGCCATAGGCTGCATAGGCAACTCACAAAAATTCTGTTGTGTTGCCGGGTGCGAAACGTTTGCAAAAAATACAACAGCGACTATTTTTTCTGGCAACAAAGACATAATATTGTTTGGCAGGGATGTGAGAAGGTATGCATAACCTGTGTGTTTTGGCCCTGTGCTTCCTGATTCTTCGCTGTAGGTTTCTTGGCAGATCACTGGCTCAAAGTGTGGGTGCAGAGATTTCATGCAGGGGTGACAGTCCAGAGGCAATCCTGTCAGCCGCGTTCAAGTATGATGTGTACCAGCGCAAGCAGACGAGAGAAGGCGCAGAGATGGTCAGTACTCGTAGTAGGAGCTACAGCCTCAGTAGTGGTTAGAAAACCTGAAAAATGTGAAAATATTGGTTCCTGCGTATGTGTTGTGATCAATGTCCAGATAACGTTAGGACACATTTTTGTTTTGGTATCTTTACGTTTGTCTTCATACACAGTCACACTTCATGCGGCATGTTTCCTGTCTTACCTCCCTCTCAATGTGGTCTGTTCTTGGAGCATTGCATACACTCTGGTGTTGCTCACATACCTGTAAACGTATTATTAACCCTTTAAGAGCCGCCCCATACTTGAATGCGTCGTAAACGACGCATTCAAATGCAAAACTTCAAAAGATCGTAACTCAGTCTAATCTCGCTCAAATCCATCGATCGAAATATCCAGGGCGAAGAGAAAACTCTCACCTGTCGGGAGAAACAATCCGCGAAGCGCTGCGAGCAACGGTTCCCGAGATAAATCACTCGTAAGTTGAGCCGCGATCGCGGCAATTTCAAAAGCGCGCAGTGCAACTTTAGTATTGAGATTTTTGAGACTTTTCGTCACGCTGGTTTACTCGAATTTGCACGGGTTTCACTGTTGATATTGTCAAGGGTACACAGCAAAAAAATTGGAACTCCACGATCGAGTAGAATGAAATATCTGGAGCGGGACGCAATTGGACGCATTTGGGGCATTTTTCGTACTGTCGCTGCGATCTAGCGCTGGATAGACGGTGTGCTGGCTATCATGATCGACCTCATTCTCTTCCTCTCGCGAATACCTTTCCAGGAAGCCCTAGATTGTGAGGATTGAGTGAGTAGAACTGAAGCTATGATCCGAGGAACATGAAAAAATGCAGATTTTTGAAAATTTCCTGTGGCTCTTAAAGGGTTAAAATTAAAGGGGCACTCCGGGAATATTTTCGGTGGTGTGTTCTCTTCATGGGGGCCTTATATGGCCCCCAAGGAATGGTGAATCGCGAAAACTAGACCCAAAAAGTCGATATATGAAGCCAGGGAGGGCCAAGTTTGTCTCCTCTTTTGATGGTTTTGATGACGTCACGTGTGATTAGTATTCAAATTCTCTGCATTTGAAGATCTTAGTTTTTTTGAATTTTCTGGTGATGAAGAACGATGTTTGGTCAACATTCCCAAGCTTCACAACTGAGACCATACTCTAAGGAACCTGAAGGACCTCCTGAGGTGCCCCTGGTAGAAGTGCAGCCTGATGAGGGCCAGGAAATTGGAGCGGACGACTTCACTGGTCGACAAGGAAATAACGATTGGTGTTCCTGCCAGAAATGTGGGGTGATGCAGAGGGCAGTCGATTACCTTCGCTGTCGAGAGAGCACTGCAGCTGTTAGCATTGACAGCCCTTTGACATGTGCTACACATCACCCTGACTTCGCGTCAGCTTGTCTAAACAAAACTGTTCTGACCATATGCCTCACGGCGTATAGAGAATTTCGGGATCCTCGTACTCGGACCAGTGAAGTCGTCCGCTCCAATTTCCTGGCCCTCATCAGGCTGCGCTTCTACCAGGGGCACCTCAGGAGGTCCTTCAGGTTCCTTAGAGTATGGTCGCAGTTGTGAAGCTTGGGAATGTTGACCAAACATCGTTCTTCATCACCAGAAAATTCAAACAACTAAGATCTTCAAACTTAGAAGTTGCGACTTCGGCGGTAATAGTCATAAAGTTGATTGTTCCAACTAGGAACACACGCTTCTTGCCGAACTTGACACTTGACTGACTCACGACTGCCATCCGGAGCACACGAGGAGCACGTCGCACCTTCCACTCGGCAAACCTGCAAGAAAGCACCACTCCCTGTTCAATACACGGTGTTTCGGGGAATTCACCCCTCATCGGTTGAGCTTGAGTAGGCTGAGGAAGATTGTGCCTGAAAAGCACCACTTATATACTGCTCTCCAGGCCAAACCATCACCAGGGATACAAACTTACAGAGACGCTTTGTTTCCAGCGCGACAAACACCCCGTGAAGCTCCAGGTAGCTCACAACTCCATGAGCGACTCTGACTCACGCTGCTACCTGGAGCTTCACGGGGTGTTTGTCGCGCTGGAAACAAAGCGTCTCTGTAAGTTTGTATCCCTGGTGATGGTTTGGCCTGGAGAGCAGTATATAAGTGGTGCTTTTCAGGCACAATCTTCCTCAGCCTACTCAAGCTCAACCGATGAGGGGTGAATTCCCCGAAACACCGTGTATTGAGCAGGGAGTGGTGCTTTCTTGCAGGTTTGCCGAGTGGAAGGTGCGACGTGCTCCTCGTGTGCTCCGGATGGCAGTCGTGAGTCAGTCAAGTGTCAAGTTCGGCAAGAAGCGTGTGTTCCTAGTTGGAACAATCAACTTTAAGATCTTCAAATGCAGAGAATTTGAATACTAATCACACGGGACATCATCAAAACCATCAAAAGAGGAGACAAACTTGGCCCTCCCTGGCTTCATATATCGACTTTTTGGGTCTAGTTTTCGCGATTCCCCATTCCTTGGGGGCCATATAAGGCCCCCATGAAGAGAACACACCACGGAAAATATTCCCGGAGTGCCCCTTTAAAAAGTAGCTGTGCGGAGGTGCACTATATTACGCAGAGATAATGTTCGGTTCTCTGGGCTGCTTGTATGGTCGCCCCAACAGGACTCGGTTCTCTGGGCTGCTTGGCTGGTCGCCCCAACAGGACTCGGTTCTCTGGGCTGCTTGGCTAAGCCCCAACAGGACTCGGTTCTCTGGGCTGCTTGGCTGGTCGCCCCAACAGGACTCGGTTCTCTGGGCTGCTTGGCTGGTCGCCCCAACAGGACTCGGTTCTCTGGGCTGCTTGGCTGGTCGCCCCAACAGGACTCGGTTCTCTGGGCTGCTTGGCCGGTCGCCCCAACAGGACTCGGTTCTCTGGGCTGCTTGGCTGGTCGCCCCAACAGGACTCGGTTCTCTGGGCTGCTTGGCCGGTCGCCCCAACAGGACTCGGTTCTCTGGGCTGCTTGGCTGGTCGCCCCAACAGGACGAAGAAGTTGTGTTGTGCGCTCATAGTCGTCTTCTGACTCTTCATTTCATGTTTCATCTGCAGATTCCGGAGAAAGATGAGATTGTGTCAAATCTCGCTCAGCTAGTCAGGTCTCACACTGCGGAGTACTGTGCGACTATCGGAGTGGCATCTTTGTTTGCGGCAAGTCGTGGCAACTTCTTTGATCTCAAGGTGAGAGCATCTTGCTTTCCAGCTCAGCTGGGGCTATTTGCCTCGCATCATGTGATTGGGTGTTTTCCCTGCATTTTTCCCTGGTATATGCACCTGTAATACGTTGTGTATCGGTGACCAGTGTAGTAGCATTACTCGTGCAGTGTATGTTTATCTGTCTTGCCGGGCCTGTGTATGTGTCTGTTCTGCAGCACTATCTGTATCACATGCGTATGACCAGATCAACATTGATTGATGCCAAGGTAAAATGCACGTATTGCCCGTGTAGTAAGTGCCCTGCTGCTACTTTTTACCACACCTCCCCAGTCTCTCTTTGTCTTAGCTCTGCTTGGTTGACGGCGTGTTTCTAATTTTTGTTCTGCTGCTGCTGCTACCACGGTCGCTGCTGTTGCCACTGTCGCTGTCATCGCTGTCACCGTTGCTGTTGTTGCTGTTGTTGCCGATGTTGTTGCAATTACTGCCATCACTGGTGCTAACATTGGTCTGATGCCAGTGTTGAGGTGTTCCTTCGCTTCATTTCCTTTGTGCTCAGGCAATGCTGCCCTTTTACCAGAGACCTAGACCCACGGCATCATTTTTTCTGTTGATTTCTGCAGGCATTACGTCAGCAGACAGATGCCATCCATCGTGCTTTGAACGACTACACTCTGATCGTTGGAATTCACAAGCTATCACCGGCTGATCAGGAGGAGCTGATGCGCTGGATTTTTGTCAACGAAGACAGGTTAGGCCGAGCTCTCAGCTCTCAGCTCTCAGGACTTTATTGTCTTTTAACAGTAGAGGTGTTGCAACACTGTTCTCAGCCTGTGAGTAAATCTATCAACACTGTTCTCAGCCTGTGAGTAAATCTATCGATTGAGTCAGCCAAGAGCGCAATGTGAAGCTCAGGAATGTCCAGTCTTTCCATTCAATTCTTCCCTGTACAGATTAGTTGTGGTTATCAAGCTGTCTTCAACCTGGAATCCCTTTGTTTGTTTGTTTGTTTGTCTGTCTGTTTGTGCAGTTGTAGTTCATTGTGCATCTTTCCTTCTGTCTGTCTGTCTGTACACATGTTGTAGAGTGTGGCGGTACCGTGGTGGGCGTGATCGTAATGAGACTCTACAGCAGTTCTTTCAGTTCCTTCCACATCGACGTGAAGGTACGGGCAAGTAATCACGGAGAAGCGTGTGTGTGTGTGTGTGTGTGTGTGTGTGTGTGTGTGTGTGTGTGTGTGTGTGTGTGTGTGTGTGTGAGAGAGAGAGAGAGAGTGAGTGAGATTAAGAAGAGAATGTTACTGTACAACGTGTGTTATAAGGAGTTGCTACTTTTACCGCATTTCACAAAGACGTCCCCCGCTAGCGAAAAGATATTTTAGCAAGTTACAGGTTTATCTGCGCATAGCATACATTCGATTGGCGTGCATGTATGCAGTGTGGCTCATGTGCATGTCCATGTACATGTTGATGGTATTGAAGTGACTTGTGCCAGCTGCTGCCACCGCCACTGTTGCTGCTGATGCTGCCGCCGCCGTGGCCACCACTGCTGCTGCTACTGAAACGTGTTATATTGGAAGCACAAACCAATAATGAATGCAGGAAGAGCATAGGATGGTCGTCGCTGCTCCTGCTTCTATTGCTGCTGTTGCTGCTGCTATCGCCGCCGCTGCCACTGCTATCGCCGCCGCTGCCACTGCTGCTGCTGTTGTTGCTGCTGCTGCTGCTGCTGCTGCTGCGTAGTTGGTTAACCTGTCTGACCTGTACCTACTCAGGTCTGCACATGCACACTGTCTTCTCTTCTTGCCTGTGCAAGTGTGCATGTTAGTCACCATCTCCTCTTGAGTGTTGTGATGTCCTGTGCTGTCATGTGATTTGTAATGCCTCTAGGTCCGGCCTCTCAACCTTGTTACCCCGGTGTTATTGTACTATCGCTCAGCTCGAAACGTGCAGCAGACTGGAGTGCTGACATGTTCCAGGTAAGCAACGACAGCTGCTCCTCTCATTGTTCACACACCATCATTCTACCCATGTTTGAAGCATGGTCAGGTATTGTGGCTGTTTGGCAACATGCTGGAATACCCGGTTTGCGTTGCAGAGAGTGTGGTACCGCCACAGTTGCTGAATGTCTTGTTCTTTGTGTGATTGGATGCGCTTGTGCATTGTGCATGTGCTTGTCCATGTTGGGCAGGTCGAAGACGTTGTAGCGTATGCGATCGGTGAGTTCATCAAGCTGCAGTCTGGTGCACAGGGTTACGAGATTGTGACGGCATTCGTACAGCCAAGGTAAGACGAGTTTGCAGTTTGAAAACTTTGCAGAGCAGAACGATGATAATACTTAGAGGACGACGTGTATTGGTGGTAGTGGGTTGATTGCGTGTATTGGTGGTAGTGGGTTGATTGCGTGTATTGGTGGTAGTGGGTTGATTGCGTGTATTGGTGGTAGTGGGTTGATTGCGTGTATTGGTGGTAGTGGGTTGATTGCGTGTATTGGTGGTAGTGGGTTGATTGCGTGTATTGGTGGTAGTGGGTTGATTGCGTGTATTGGTGGTAGTGGGTTGATTGCGTGTATTGGTGGTAGTGGGTTGATTGCGTGTATTGGTGGTAGTGGGTTGATTGCGTGTATTGGTGGTAGTGGGTTGATTGCGTGTATTGGTGGTAGTGGGTTGATTGCGTGTATTGGTGGTAGTGGGTTGATTGCGTGTATTGGTGGTAGTGGGTTGATTGCGTGTATTGGTGGTAGTGGGTTGATTGCGTGTATTGGTGGTAGTGGGTTGATTGCGTGTATTGGTGGTAGTGGGTTGATTGCGTGTATTGGTGGTAGTGGGTTGATTGCGTGTATTGGTGGTAGTGGGTTGATTGCGTGTATTGGTGGTAGTGGGTTGATTGGGTGTATTGGTGGTAGTGGGTTGATTGCGTGTATTGGTGGTAGTGGGTTGATTGCGTGTATTGGTGGTAGTGGGTTGATTGCGTGTATTGGTGGTAGTGGGTTGATTGCGTGTATTGGTGGTAGTGGGTTGATTGCGTGTATTGGTGGTAGTGGGTTGATTGCGTGTATTGGTGGTAGTGGTTTGATTGCGTGTATTGGTGGTAGTGGGTTGATTGCGTGTATTGGTGGTAGTGGGTTGATTGCGTGTATTGGTGGTAGTGGGTTGATTGCGTGTATTGGTGGTAGTGGGTTGATTGCGTGTATTGGTGGTAGTGGGTTGATTGCGTGTATTGGTGGTAGTGGGTTGATTGCGTGTATTGGTGATAGTGGGTTGATTGCGTGTATTGGTGGTAGTGGGTTGATTGCGTGTATTGGTGGTAGTGGGTTGATTGCGTGCCTTTATGTGTGTGTGTGGTATTGGTGGTAGTGGGTTGATTGCGTGTATTGGTGGTAGTGGGTTGATTGCGTGTATTGGTGGTAGTGGGTTGATTGCGTGTATTGGTGGTAGTGGGTTGATTGCGTGTATTGGTGGTAGTGGGTTGATTGCGTGTATTGGTGGTAGTGGGTTGATTGCGTGTATTGGTGGTAGTGGGTTGATTGCGTGTATTGGTGGTAGTGGGTTGATTGCGTGTATTGGTGGTAGTGGGTTGATTGTGTGTATTGGTGGTAGTGGGTTGATTGTGTGTATTGGTGGTAGTGGGTTGATTGCGTGTATTGGTGGTAGTGGGTTGATTGCGTGTATTGGTGGTAGTGGGTTGATTGCGTGTATTGGTGGTAGTGGGTTGATTGCGTGTATTGGTGGTAGTGGGTTGATTGTGTGTATTGGTGGTAGTGGGTTGATTGCGTGTATTGGTGGTAGTGGGTTGATTGCGTGTATTGGTGGTAGTGGGTTGATTGCGTGTATTGGTGGTAGTGGGTTGATTGCGTGTATTGGTGGTAGTGGGTTGATTGCGTGTATTGGTGGTAGTGGGTTGATTGCGTGTATTGGTGGTAGTGGGTTGATTGTGTGTATTGGTGGTAGTGGGTTGATTGCGTGTATTGGTGGTAGTGGGTTGATTGCGTGTATTGGTGGTAGTGGGTTGATTGCGTGTATTGGTGGTAGTGGGTTGATTGCGTGTATTGGTGGTAGTGGGTTGATTGTGTGTATTGGTGGTAGTGGGTTGATTGCGTGTATTGGTGGTAGTGGGTTGATTGCGTGTATTGGTGGTAGTGGGTTGATTGCGTGTATTGGTGGTAGTGGGTTGATTGCGTGTATTGGTGGTAGTGGGTTGATTGCGTGTATTGGTGGTAGTGGGTTGATTGCGTGTATTGGTGGTAGTGGGTTGATTGCGTGTATTGGTGGTAGTGGGTTGATTGCGTGTATTGGTGGTAGTGGGTTGATTGTGTGTATTGGTGGTAGTGGGTTGATTGCGTGTATTGGTGGTAGTGGGTTGATTGCGTGTATTGGTGGTAGTGGGTTGATTGCGTGTATAGGTGGTAGTGGGTTGATTGCGTGTATTGGTGGTAGTGGGTTGATTGCGTGTATTGGTGGTAGTGGGTTGATTGCGTGTATTGGTGGTAGTGGGTTGATTGCGTGTATTGGTGGTAGTGGGTTGATTGCGTGTATTGGTGGTAGTGGGTTGATTGTGTGTATTGGTGGTAGTGGGTTGATTGCGTGTATTGGTGGTAGTGGGTTGATTGCGTGTATTGGTGGTAGTGGGTTGATTGCGTGTATAGGTGGTAGTGGGTTGATTGCGTGTATTGGTGGTAGTGGGTTGATTGCGTGTATTGGTGGTAGTGGGTTGATTGCGTGTATTGGTGGTAGTGGGTTGATTGCGTGTATTGGTGGTAGTGGGTTGATTGCGTGTATTGGTGGTAGTGGGTTGATTGCGTGTACCAAAAAGGGTGCTTGCTTAGGTTGGTCAACATGCGTTTTTCCCATTATTTTTCCTAAAAGCTCTCATTCGATGCTGATGCTTCCTTTTTCATTTTGCGTCTAATGGCAATCAGGGAGTCGTATAAAGCCGAGAGAGGACACGGTGTGCGCAAGCTCAGGCAGTGGGTGCCGCACAATTCTTTGGGAAGTCTCTGGGTAGTAATTAATTGCATGAACCTCAGAATGCGCCGACGTTTCAAGTTTTGGAGAATGTCCACTACCACCACCATAATTATAATTAATTATGGAGGAATACCCAAAATAGACAAAGAATAAAGGCTCCGGTGACAGTAAAGAGCGGAAGAACAACCACAAAAAGAGCCCGGCCTGATTGTATCCTTGTATCCATGTTCTGGAGGGAAAAAAGGGATGGTTGAGGCTGGGCAAAGGGAACACAACACATCCGTCTCAACTCGTATCATTGGTAAAAACTCTTAAAAATCACCAAATTCCTATCGCATCCACATCACACTATCTTCTGGTTTTTCCCCGGTTGGATTAGTCAGTACACCCCACAGGATGGCGTCCTGCCACTCGTCAAAAGAAACAGCCATGGACAGCGAGATGGTTTCTTGTGGTCTGTCAAGCCGTGAATTATGCTTAAAGGGGAAGTTAAGGCAAAAATTAAAATTTCACCAGTTGTAGTCTTCGGGGTGCTGAGTCGAATGGTCGTGGTCCGAGGAAGCTGAGACGCTCCCTTCCTACTTGAATCCCAATCGAACTCGCGCACTTCCACCGAAACTGGGTGACTGCGCCCTACTAGATGGGGATTTGTATGCAAAATGTCACTAAAAGCGCCATTTCGTTCTTATAAAAGCACGGATGACCGCGATTGGCCCATATCTTGTAGTCTTTTGGATGCTGAGTCGACTGGTTTTGGTCCGAAAAGGCTGCGATGCAGCGTTCCTCCTTTATTCCCAATCGAACATGGTTGAACAAGCGGTCACGTGCTCCTGCGTACGCCAGTCACCTGGTCACCGTGCCTGCAGGGTAGCCTGTTTGACCTTTTTTGGGTGCAGTCCTGTCACTCGAGTTGAACCTTGGTGTGAAAGTTGTCGCCTGCTGGCGTGGTGACCAGGTGATTTGGGCACCCAGGAGCACGTGACCGCTTGTTCAACCATGTTCGATTGGGAATAAAGGAGGAACGCTGCATCGCAGCCTTTTCGGACCAAAACCAGTCGACTCAGCGTCCAAAAGACTACAACATATGGGCCAATCGCGGTCATCCGTGCTTTTATAAGAACGAAATGGCGCTTTTAGTGACATTTTGCATACAAATCCCCATCTAGTAGGGCGCAGTCACCCAGTTTCGGTGGAAGTGCGCGAGTTCGATTGGGATTCAAGTAGGAAGGGAGCGTCTCAGCTTTCTCGGACCACGACCATTCGACTCAGCACCCCGAAGACTACAACTGGTGAAATTTTAATTTTTGCCTTAACTTCTCCTTTAAGAAGTACTCAGAGGACGAGATAATTGTACGGCTATCGTCTCGAGTCAAACAGGATCCTCGGAAATCAGCGGTGTGTCCTCGCGTGGGCTAATACAACTCATTGATGGTGATTGTGTTAGTGTATAAGTATTTTATGGTTGTACGTTGTAGGGTATGCTAGTAGTAATTTCTGGCTGAGGGTGTTTGTTATTGTGTTATTTTTCTCGCACTAGGTTCCGAGGACTGAAGCTTGCTGTTCGAATGTACACCACTGCTGCTCTGGAAAGTAAGATTATGGGGTTTGTCTGCAGAGATCTGTGCATCTGTTTGCGATTCTTATTGTTTTCTTGCTACTCGTAACTTGTGCGTGTGTGTGTTTGTGTGTGTGTGTGTGTGTGTGTGTGTGTGTGTGTGTGTGTGTGTGTGTGTGTGTGTGTGTGTGTGTGTGTGTGTGTGAGAGAGTGTGTGTGTGTGTGTGCATGTGTGTGTGTGTGTGTGTGTGTGTGTGTGTGTGTGTGAGAGTGTGTGTGTGTATGCGCGCTCGCCTGCACGCATGCTGGTACACATGCTGCAGTGCAAAATGATGGCGTGGCTCCCTCTCTGCTGTGCCGATTACATGCATGTCTACTTGTGCTGGTACTTATGGGTGTGTGCTCCAAAGACCAGCATGTTGTCAGGTCTTCATCGGCGTCATGTCAGTGCAGAGGTTCGCGAGTCACTTAGTTAGCTTATAAGTATAACCACACAATGACGCTACTCTCATCTCCACTGTGCAGCGACCACTAACTGCATTTATGCAAGTGATGATATTTCTGTGACTACTACGTAGTTGCTATGAGTTGAATGGTTCCGAAAAGGCCACGCACACACCATACCTTCGTGTACCAGATTACCAGTATCCATATCACCGCTTTAACCTGTACATTAGCAACTACTCGGATGGAGAGCCAAGGATAAATTTGTACTTCAGAAGAAGTAGAAAAGAAAAGGACCCATAGAGAGGTTCTGCACAACGAAAATTCGAACGAAGTTTCGCGACAGGCCTTGCGAAAATGTGTACGAATTTTCGCACGAACTTTGTGTTCTGCACATTTTCGTAGTTTGCACGCGCCAAGTGCACGTACGACATGACCCAATCTCACGAAACTTCCTACGAAAGTTCATTTCGCGTTCCCTGCAAGTTTCGCGTCCAAAGTTGCGAAAGTTCGTGCGAAGTTTCTCACTTCGTGACGTAGAGCGAAAGTTCGTACACATTTTCGTTTTGCAGAACCTCTCAAATGAACTACAATTTACGCTATAGTGTCCACTAAGGCTGTGTTTACATGAGGCGTTTCAACCCGGGTCAAGTTTCAACCCGACATGAGCACAGATTGACTGGCGCGTTTTCATGACGCATTGCGCTTGACCCGGGTTGAAATTTCAACCCGGGGCGAGAAATCACACTAACGTACTTCTGTGTGTATCTCGCGCCAGGTATGAATAGAACTGCACAGTCATGCAAATTTCGCGCGAAATGATTCACGTGACCATACAGGACTCTAGAAGTGGACTTTTGGCATCAAATCAGTAGTTGACCCGGATCAACTGTCTTCATAAACACTCACCTATTTTTTCCATCGTACAGACTTTCAACCCGGGTTGAACTCGACCCGGGTTGAAAGTTCTCGTGTAAACACAGCCTACCACCACCAGTTACTTGACAATCAGCTCATGCAGTGTTTGTGCAATGTTATCGCATGAGCTGATTGTCAAGTAACTGGTGGTGTTAGTGGACATTATAGCGTAACTTGTAGTTCCTTAGTCCTTTTCTTTTCTATAAATTAGCAACTACTCTGCTCTATTTTCTGCTGCTACTAGGCAAGTGTACCTATTTGACGTGTGATATGCTGGAAGGATCGATGGAGAGCGTTGTCCGCAGTAACCCAGCATTGCTAGCGCTGGAGCATGTCGGACTGCTCCGTTACGCTGTGCAGAAGCGAGAGCTCTCGTACGAAGTTGTTGACCAGGTGAGTACTGGCTGCCACGGTCTTGTTTTCCTTTGAGGTCTGAGAACATACGGTGTTTGTGAGTAGTTCCAGCCTCTGCTTCACTGAGTGCTTCAATAAACTCCCAAGCTTTTCTACACGGGCAATATTTTGAACTTGTCTGGAATTTTTGTCTTTGGTACGTATTGTTTTTCACTGGCAGACCGGCCGTAAGGAGCAGTTTGAGAAACTCATTGTCAACGCGTGGTACCTGTCCATGGGCATGCATGCGTATGGTGCGTTCGGGTGGGCGCGCGTTCACCCAATCTCCTCGGCTTCTTTGCTTATGACGCCGATGCTTGCTGCGGCTGCAGCATATGGTGGATTTCAGCTGATGAAGCGCTTGAGGTGAGCAGCAGCAGATGAGGTCCAATTCCAATGCCAACCTTGCAAGGCTCTGGAAGCATGCATTATGTACTGCTTCTAAATTCTAATGTCAGTAAACATACCACTTGAACATTTAGATCCGTATTCAAAGCTCCTCTGCAAGCTATGAACTCATTTTTCTTGGAAGTGTGGTGAATGGCACTTAGCCATTGGCAGCGATGTTCATTTCCCTGGTCTTATTCGGACACTTTTCATGGCAGTATTTTGCAGACATCTGGTCACTACCCGTTTTATAGTTGCCATACCTTGTTGGCTTGCACCTTGTTCGACGATGCATCTGCTTTCCTTGCTGTGCTGCTTTGCTAGCATTTCGAATCCGTTTTACAATAGGCCAGGCTATACGCCTGTGTGCCATTACGTTAGCTTTCAATTCTATCATAGATCCTTACATGATTATAACATGAGTCTAGAACTTTTTAAACAAGTGTAGTGTAGGTTACAAACTTACAATAGGCACATGCAGGGGGATTCCCCCCCCCCTTTATTTTCTCAAATTAATGGCTTACTTGTAAAATTTTAATGAGTGTAGGCCGATAGGGTAGTCACATTACTTTCATTACTCCTGTCGAATATTCCTTACACATTCAGATGTCGCACTGCTGCAGCACACCCTGGGTTTTTTGCTTGCAGTCCGTGCAAGCGGAATCCAGGTTGCTCGTTGATTTGTCTTCTTTTTGCAGGGCTGTTCTATTGCCAGTACGGTATTCATGAACCAGCTAGGTCTCTAGCTCTAGGAAGGCACTTGTATTACAATTGTAGTTTAACTCATTTTTTTTAAGAATGCTGCTGGCAGCTTCACCCCAACCGTTTTCACATATCTGCTACCTTATTTTTGCGTCTATGTAGCACGTTGATTTTTGGCCTTTGGAGAACTGCACTGGGGTTCTGGCCCGTCACAAGTGAAACTTTCATTTAGCTTTCTCTAGTTTTGTGTAGTCAGCCAAAGGACAATTCTAGGATACGTATGCATCTCTAGTTTTCGGCCTGCGCGTGCATGCCTATAGGTGGAACACTGTGCCATAATCATCACGGCTGTGTTTGTTACCGCTATTAAGGTGTCGTATAAGCCCGTACTATTGCAGAAGGCTGCATATCCAAACCACCGAAGTTGAGTGACTTGAAGAGTTTATGGAGTGTGCAATTATTCGAATACAGTACACAGGTACATGCGTGGTGCCATGCGCAAGCTTCCATGTGTATGCTCAGCGAGCGTATGTCCGACATGGGCCATTATGTGCTGCTGGCTGCATGTCACGGATCGATCTAGTACGAGTGTAGGACTCGGACTACTGTCACCGGCATGCACCTACCCCTACCACAAACGCATGTCCAAACCACATTACACCGCCATCCAGCGGCTTGGCAGTTTAGGCCACCCTTTCTTTTTTCGTTGTTTAACGTCCGCGCCCGCGTACCTTTTTGCCTCCGACCGGAAAAAAAAACAAGAAAGTAGTAGTACCAATAATATGCGAAGTTGTAAATACATGATTGTGTAATTTCACAGTGTGCCGATCATGATCTTAAACTTATAATCTTGCCTCCCGGGCATGCCTTTGTCTTGTGTTCTTTTTCTTTTTTTGTTGGCTTTTAAATATCGTACGGTGTGTGTCCTAGTAAAAATCCAGATGTAATGAATTCATGACATGCTAACTCCATGCTATGTACCTGTTTTGTTGGATTCATCAGGCATGTGCTCCAATGTACCATCAAAGAGTGTTGTTCTATGCCTGCAAGTGCCGTTAGACCCAGAAATATTGTATATATCACATGCTTTACTGGTCAAAATGTTTGATTGGGGTTTCCAGTTTTTGGAATGGGCTTTTGTTTTTTCTCCGCCCTCCCGCGTACCTTTTCGCGAAAAAAAGGACGTTAAACAATGAATTAACAAAGGGTGGCCTTATATTAATTTTCATCAGTACAGAACTCAAATCAAGAATATATAAAATACACTCAAACTGCAAAAGTTCGGCGCAGTCCTGTTTTTGAGAAACGCTGCCGGACAAGTAAACTGGAAAGACACTCTGGACTGAATTGAAGGCGCTTGACAGAATACACACAAAAGAAAGCAACCTGATATGCTCATAAATTGAGTTATGAAATTCGTAACGCTACTACAAGGAGCCTTGACAAGTGATAAATAAATTAAAAATAGTAGACTGAAAGACAGGAAATCATAGACATAGGAGCATAGACATAGGAGCATAGACATAGGAGCAGAAGCACATCTTGAATACAAATTCGCAAGAGGCTCTTGGTGTGTTGATACCGGTATGAGGTAAACGCCAGTACAAACATGCGGAGAAGATTGTAACTTATCAGTGACACTACGTCATTGTAGTGAGCGTATACCATGGTATACGCCGCCACACTGTCAGCCTAAAGAGTAGAACGGGGACTTTGTCATTGCATGAAGTAACTCATACTTCATAGTTCCGAGTAGACATGATTATGCTAGTTACTGTGTGTGGCCGGCATGGTATTCACTGGTCAAAACAAATAGAAGACAAGCTGACAGACACCACAGGACACGTCTGGGAGGCTGCCTACTACCAACATCTAGAACACACTAAGATGTCGTCAGTGGAGCTACATATCATGCATGCACACACTCTCACCCATGATTCATAACAGCAGCAGCAGCAGCACATACCATGCGCTACACTGTAACGTAACGGTCCACTAACTTATATCGGGGGGGGGGGGGATCAACTCACCTACTCTGAGGCATTAATTGATAGCCTAGAACACAATGTGAGGGGGAGTAAAAATAATAATGCGAAGAAGAAGAAGAAGAAGAAGAGGGAGAACTTTCCCAAGTCGTTGATATACTTGCATACTTACAGTTGGAGTGTTATCCCGTTGACGGGCCAGGCCCAGGGTGAAGGTGATGCTTTTGCGGAGTGTGTCGAGAGTTTTAAGTGACGAGTAAGAAAAGAAGAACTATATTTCCAAAGGTAATTCCACATACGCCTCGTAGGGTAAATCGGATGGCTTGACGCTGGGTGTGCTTTGGCCTGTAAGCTTCATCTCAAGTAACCCTAAATACTGGACAAAGCCCGGATTCGGTAAGGCACACTTGCGACGCGTTCGTACCAGGCGCCAGACTTCCGCAAACGAAACTTGCTCTCCTGCACTCGATGCCTTATCGTCAGCAAACCCACGGCTCGCATACATCTTTCCACTCTCCCGATGCTCATCTATGTCATCATAGATCTTACCACTAAGCAGAATGTGTGACATGGTCATCGTGGTGGCACGAGAAATACCTACAGAAAACCAACGAGAAGTCAAATCAGGGAGGGAGGGGGTTACATCGTTCAGTCGGCTGACGGAAAGGGGGGTTTGACCGAACCCTGTGGACCCCCCCCCCCCCCTGGGTACACGCCTGAAGAAGGGTCTATTCCCGCCCTAGATTATGGGTGGGTGACCCACTTTAACTACATCATAGCAATCAACGTACTGATTCTTATATGGATGCAGTGTCCGTGCAGCTCATACTAAAAACCAAGCACAGTAAACGTTTCAGCAAAGACAGCGTACCGTGCCCATCACAAGGTATGACATACAAGACACTGTACACATGTACAGCTCACCCATGTGACAGTGAACAAGGGCGACTGCACCCTCTAAGCGCACTGTTGTCAGGTAGTCGTGTGCCTGATCAAAGACGCGCGAGATATCTTCATGGGCAGAATCGTGCAACACCAGGTTTAGGTAGGTGATCCCTTCCAACCTTTTCCTGTGCTTGTCCGGTGTCAAGTTCAATATGTATGTGACGCGGTTATCCGTAAGAAACTTCTCGTCCTCACCGGCTGCGTAATTGCCAATGAAGAGATGTGGCAGCACTCGGTCTGCATTCGGGATCGTAATGTCATAATACGGGTTTTCCTAAAGACAAAAATAAAGCCACACCATAGAGACAATAATTATTACTCGGGAGCCGCAATTGCTGCTGGAGCACCATGAATATGCTGCCCAAAGACTCTTGCCTTTGCCCGAGATACATAATACATGTAGTTTTGCTTTCTTTCTTTTTAAATTAACCGTGACTGATTCATATTTGTGTGTTGGGGGGGGGGGGGGGGGGATTACGGAAAGTTTGCAAGGCATTTCAAACCAAAATGTTGGCATGAGAAGGAGAGATATGCCAGGTTTCTGAAACAAACAAAAACACACTTTCTTTATTACCGGCCCATAAAAGATTTGTGAGTTCCAGCAATGTGAAAATCCACCCGGCTTTTCATGTGCCAACGGAAGAGGAAAAAAGAGAGAGCAAAGTATTGGTATAAGATAACAGTTAGGAGTGCAACAGTTCACCAATCGAATCAGATAATAGTAACTAAATAAGTATTTTTAAACTGATCATCCGAACGACAACGGTTGCTTTGCATCATTGCAACCAGGGAGTAGTACGCATCTCCACGAGCACATATACACGGCACAGTGCTGCGCTTGCACTAGCGACTCACGCCGCATACATAGCGCCCATAAACAGTTCCGCTGACTCACCAAATGAAATCATTCGAATAACCTCTGTAGCGGATAAGTGTATGAAATCATGAAGAGCTCTCCTCAGTTTTCTATTCGTTACTGGAGCGTGCGCCTGGCGCCTGGTTCATGCATAATGTGATTCGATTCAATCCATACAATGCTATGATATTCACATCATAGTACTAATTTTGAGTACGCTACAAAGTACTGCCGTGGACATGGAAATCCGGTTGCACGTCTAGTGGCCATGCAGCCGTGGGTAAGCGGGTACACACATTCGTATACGCGCTGCAGAGTGCTGGTCGCATGTGCACTGCATGCAACGTTCTGGTCATTTGACTGGATTTCCATGTCCACGACAGTAGGTTGCTAATATCCTCTCTGCGCACAACGTGCTCAATAAAATTTTGAGCTTCCTTACAAGTAAGGTGGAACAGTATTGCAACTCCGAGTACTCGTACTACTAGTACTAGTAGTAGTACGCTAAACAATTTAAAAGATACATTTTCACAGTCTTCCTCAAACTGTGAACTGAGTCCACAGCATGCAGCTAGTGGACTGAAAATAAAGGCTTACCAGTACTTCATCCATAACAGCAAGCGGAGGTTATGCACTCTTGATAGCGGGTATTGGTTCGACGTCGGTCCTCGTCCCTGGTTGGAACAGCTGCACTGGTGGTGCCCGTGACTACAATTACTACTAACTTAGTACTCCGTATCAAAGGTGCCTGTAACAGTTATTATGTCGTATTAGTGAATTCCTCGGTCAGACCTGTAAGGAGTACAACCTCTTCTTGCCAGTAGTCAACAACTCACCTCGTAGACCTCTAGACTATCACAACTAGTATCAGCAAAACCAAGAGTAAAAACAATAAGCTCGGGAGCTTATATACTAGGAAAGGTGTTCCCCACACCGGAGCTGGCGCTTTTTCCGCCGACTGACTTGACACTTGACTGACCCGCGACTGCCATCATAATTATCACGAAAGTCCATCGAACCTTCGACTCGGCGAACCTGCAAGAAAGCATCACTCCCTGCTCACACACAGTGACAGCGTGCGAATGACCGAGGCCGGGAGGGTCCTCAACGTCTGTTCTCACCGTCCAGGAGCGACACGGACTCGCGCCGCTATCTGGTGCTCATGAGGTGTTTGTAGCGCTGGAAACGGAGCGTCTCTGTAAGTAAGTTTGTGGTGCTTTCTTGCAGCAGGTTTGCAGAGTCGAAGGTTCGATGGACTTCTCATGCATGTGCTCTGGATGGGAGTCGTGTGTCGCTCAACGTTACTTCTCAAATGTCAAGTCAGTCGACGGAAAAAGAGCGAGTTCCGGTGTGGGGAGCACCTTTCCTGTGAAATCATCGCCGAAGTCGCTACCACCATCGCGCTGCTATCAAGTATCATTCATGATTCTGGTGTTTGTTGCGCTGGGAACGGAGCGTCTCTGTAAGTTTGTACCCCTGGTGGTGATGGTTTGGCCTGGAAGAACACTGTCTGTGGACAGTGTGGTGCTCTTCAGGCATAATCATTACTGACATTAGCATATTCAAGCTCAACTGATGTGTGTGTGTGTGGGGGGGGGGGGGGGGGACACTGTGTTTACCATGGTTTACAGTCCGCAGTGTATTGACTCATTGAGCACTGAGGCAGTGGTGCTTTCTTGTAGGTTTACCAAGTCGAAGGTTCGATGCTGGACTTCCCGTGTGCTCTGGATGGCAGCTAGCCGTGAGTAAAGTCAAGTCAGTCAGCCGAAAAAAAGCGCGAGGTCCGGTGAGGGGACCGGGACTCCGGGAGCACCTTTCCTATGAAAGCATCATACTAGTACTCTTGATAAAACCCTGAAAGACTGGTTAGACCATAACCCACATCGACATCTGATGTGACCTTCACATTGTGTTAATATTTTGATAATAAGCTTAGTTATACATGTAGTACCAGGTACATGTACTAGGTATCAGGGGCATGGGAAGGTATTTCAGGCTGGTACGGCGAGCCATTGACTGTTGTAGGTGCCATTTCGGGGCAATCCTTCACAGATTTCAATATTCACAGCCAATAATCAAAGCATTTAAACAATCGACGAGGAGACAATAGTCGTAAAATGGCAATAAATAAGATAAATTGTGCACTCATAACAACAGCAAAAATGACTGAGAAAGTCAAGTTCCATAACGTTTTCTTGTGACTGTCATCAGTGGAACGCCGTCACATAAAAATGTAATAACTAAAACACACACTATATACATGTAGCTAATATGGTTTCAGGTAGAAATACAGCAGCTAACAAGTACAAAAAGCGAAGTTTGCACCTTTGCAATGTGTGAATATAGTGTATGTGAGAAAGACAGTCACAAGAAAACGTTATGGAACTTGACTTTCTTCATTTTTGCTGTTGTTATGAGTGCACAATTTATCTTATTTATTGCCAATAATCAAAGCATTTCATCATAAAAAATGGGTGCTAACGATGACTTATGGTCAAAACCATAGTGGCATAACGTGTCACACGCCCCTGGAAGTTAGGTACTCTTGGTGCTCCGTGAAGATGTCTGCAGTCTGCATCGTATGTACTCTCTTGAGCAGTGATGAGCCTATCGTCAGCAAGATTATCATAAGGCTGGATTATAGTCTACAACAAGTGCACATGCCGAGGTATGCAATGCACTGCACATAGGCTCAGTCTTTTTGCACCATAGTTTGGCTTATAAAGATCTTACGACTGAGAGAATATTATCGACCGAAACCAATTTCTGCAGAGAGATACTATATCTTGGGACCAGGGACATGCAAGCTATCACAAAGTATTTTTAAACAGTCTGCTCACGGTTGAGGAAAACAGCAGAAACACACACTTGAAAAGATGCTTTCGCCAATCAAAGAAACACGAACGAAGACACCCTAAAACACAAGCAGGAGTAGTGCTAATAAATAACTAGTTAAGACGTACACGGAGAAAGGGTAGGGTAAGTTCATAAATACAGAACAAAAGTCATGAACAAAGACAGAGAGGCAGCAATGTCAAATAGGAAATCTCAATAAAACTCCAAGAGTACCGACATAACACGACAAGAGTATACATAGGCGCATGAATACGCGAAGGAAATTGTAACGGTGGCACTACTGGATTCCAGCGTTGCCGTACGAATTGAAAAGAAGGACATGATTTATTTCAGCACTTGAAATTCGATCAAGATAGGCATGAAACAGCTCATAGTTATGAAAACATGCTGGGTATGGTGCATAGGATAGCATTCAATGATCAAAACAAATGAACAAAGTAAATAGAAGACAAATTGGTCACACTGAATGTTATGCACAGGACACAGTCCTGGCAGATCGCCCACTACCAGGATTTACAACACATTAGACTCCAACCAGCAGCGCTAAACACAACGGGCATGCAAACATAAACACACACACACGCACGCACACACACCTATAGATCTACAATGCGATACATTGCAAAGGCCCACTAACTTACATCGTAATATTAAAAAAGCCCTAATGTGGGTGGATCAACTCAGCTACTAGTACTGGTACTCTGAGTCATTGATTCACCGTCTGTAACATCATGTCATCGAGAGTAAAACAGTAACTAACAGAAATCCACATGTACACCATAACACAATAATCATTATGCTTAGGTCCGGTGTTGAAACCAGTGGTAAATGTATAAACAGCCGCCACTAGCGAGGCTCAGTGCACGCTTCACCTGCCTTGCATAAACTTACTGCCCCACATATTGGACCGTTTGACGGTAGGCGAGTTCCGGTTTGTAAGCCTCATCTCAAGCAGCTCCAAGTGTCGGAAAAAGCCGTCGTTCGGCGAGGCACACTTGCGACGCGACGACACCAGTTTCCAGACATCCGCAAGCGCTATTTGCTCTGTTAATGGTGCTACCTGGGCAGCCCTCAATGCCTTGTCGTCAACAGCACGACGGCTCGCAAACTTCTTTGCATTCTCCTGATGCTCATCTATGTCATCATAGATCTTGCCACCTAGCAGCATGTGCGACATGGTGATCGTGGTGGCACGAGAAATACCTACAGAAAACCACATTAAAAACTAGGCAATAAGGACGATGCATGCACTGCGCACAGATATTATTGAACACAAATTAATTCAAATAATCCTTGTTTCGCTCTTGCAATTAATTAACAGTTATATTGACCTAGGTTACAGAGGAAGTCGCTCTAAAAAGCAATGGAATGCTGGGCTCTAGACATACAGAATCCCCAATATGATGGATGCAGTGTGCTTGGTGCTCAATTTTGAAGGGGAAGCTCACCCAGTCATACAACTTCATGACAAGAAGCGAGAAACGCCCTTCATTCACATGGCGAAACAACCCAGGTGAATGGGAGGAACGGCTTCAGAGTTTACAGCATCTCTAATTTTGATCAAATTCTTTGCCATCATGAGGACATCATAACTAACTCAGATCTGTAGTGCCCTAGAGATCAGCCTTGCATGGGTATCGTATTTCCGGAGTATAAGCCACACTTTGAACACTCAAAATTCACTCAAAAGAATGGGGTTGCGACTGATACTCCAATGATCAAATTAACGAAGATAATAATTATGTCTGTATTTCGTGGCGAAAAATGGGGGATGCACATACTGACTATCACCAAAATCTCAATCCCTTGACAAGACATGCAGAATCCCTGGATTTCTCTCAAAATCCCTGGATGGCACAAAAACAAGTGAAAAAGAACTTTTCCCGCCAAAAAATCGATCGACTCTGCAGATCTGCGTACAGCACAGTTCGACCCTGCTGTGCAGTTCGATCAGTCGGCGACGGCCTAGCGCCTGTCAGTGCAGATCTTGCAGGCAAGGCTGGTCAGATCTTGAAAGTGCCGTGCACCGTTCGAAGTGCGAAAGGGCACCTTACATATTTTTGAAAAAACCCGGGACATTCGAGGTGAATCCATGAAAATCCTAAAATCCTGTATCAGACAAAACTGTGACTTTTCCGGGAGTTTGCTTGAAATTCCCGAGACCCCGGGAGTAGTGTAGATTTCCCGGGATTTTCCCGGGAAAACCGGGAGGGTTGGCCAGTATGGATGCGGCTTATACTCCAGTGCGGCTTATACTCCGAAAAATATGGTATAGGTAAAGAAAATGACAGTACTCTAGCCCTCCATTGTAGCAAGGAAGCTGGATGTTTCCCCAACTTTGGTATGCGCATGATGGCGTGATGATGGCAGTCGCGAGTCGCCTGAGTACTATAACATGTATACTATAGTTGCCTGTACATGTCGTCACCTGAGTGGAAGGTTGGCAGCGCATGTGCGGCCAGCGTGCTGCATATCGCATGATGTCACTTTTTACACATGCGCAGTGTGTGTGCGGACATGGCGCTGGAACAAGGACAAAAAGATAAATGTTGCGCCCAGAGCTGCGCACAGCTCATTTCTGATCATTTCATGAAGAAGGCGCAGTCAAGAACTGAAGAAGTGTTTCATCCTCATAATGGAGACATCGAAAGTCGCTGAAGCGTCAGAGCAGTGTCGAGAAAGGCGGAAGTGGTTGCTCGAAGGATTCTCTGAGTATTGTCAAGAGCTGGACAGAAAAGACGGTGAGATTAGGGTCAGTTTAGCGCAAGCAGCGAGTCAAAAGCTGACGGCAGCCTCGGCGTACGAGAACCTAACGGCCAAGATGGCAAACGTGGAACGAAGTTTGGAGCAGCAGGCTGAGAAGATTGATAAGTGTGATATCAAGAGTCCTTTTTTTTTTTTGTTTTTTTTTGTTTATGCACTCTTGGTGATATCCATGTACATGTCTTGTGTTGACGTCACTAAGACGTCACTAGGACTCTGCATGCACGCAGGCCAACCTGTGCTTCCTTGCCCTTTCCTTGTTGTTCTGTCTTCCGAGTCCTTGAAGTGACTTCCTCGTTGTTGGCTTTTGTGAATAGAATTATACATACCCAGGGGCGTAGCACCCGCTACGACTGGTACGGCCATGGCCGTACCACTTTTCGAAAAGTGTGGTCCGTCCGAAACGTGCAAAACCGTGATAAAAAATCAGGATCCATCGATGGCATGCATATGCGCATCAGACTTTGACCTTTTTCTAGACTCGTAGATCTGTTATGCATCTGTAGTCGTAGACCCTACTGAGTACTGTACTCGACTCGACTGCACACTACGAACGACGTTACGTACACGTAGAAGTGTGCCAGAAGTTCCCAGAACGCAGGATTTTGTGTCTTTTTTACAAAATTTTCCCGGGGGAGGTCCCCCGGACCCCCCTCCAACACGGCCTTTGGCCGCAACGACCTTCGGCCGCAACGACCTTCGGCCGCAACGACCTTCGGTCGTACCACTTCCAAAGCCCCTCCTACGCCCCTGATACCGGTAACATCCTTGTCTCAGTCTGGGTTGTAATAATTGGCGACGAAGATAAAAGTATTAGACGATGGCCATGGCCTCCAGTTTCTGCCAGATGGAGCCATTTGACGGCCAGAACTTCTCCGATTATTTGGATCGTCTCGAGTGTTATTTTGCCGCAAATAGAATCGGAGTGGCAGCTACCACCGATGCAGACGACGTCACTGCTGCAGGAAAGGTCAAAACGGCTGCCCTGATTGCGCTGATGGGTAAAGCTACCTACTCGACGCTGAAAGACTTGTGCTTTCCTGACAAGCCAACGTCTAAAACGTTCGATGAGATAGCCGATCTCCTCAAGAAACACTTCCAACCGAAGCTGAGTTTAGTGGCGGAAAGCTATCGTTTCCATCAGTGCCGGCAAGGAACGGAATCTGTCACGGAATTTGCAAATCGCCTGAAGAGACTGGCGTCCACTTGCGAATTCGACTCCCACTTGGATCGCGCACTGAAGGACCAGTTCGTGCAAGGGCTACGAGGCCAATCCATCACTAAGAAACTGCTGACTATGGCGAACGACAAGAAATTTGCTGATTTCTTAGCCACGGCAACTTCGGAGGAACTCGCTGATGCGCGGGCTGCAGAGCTGACATCGGCCTCAAGGACTACAGACGTCCACAGTCTTCGGTCCGCGCCATCATCGCTGAAGTCGCGTTCGTACAACGACAGGCCTCCCAAAGCTGGCCGCAAGTGCACTGGCTGCGGCGGACAATGGCACGAGAGACGAGAGAGCTGCCCTGCCTGGGGAAAGTCGTGTAATTTCTGCCACAAGCAGGGCCATTTCGCATCTGTGTGCAGAGCCAAGGACAAGGTACACTTTGTGCACAATCCAGCGCCGGACGCGGGGGAATCAGACTCGGCAGTAAACAGTGAGGAGTATTGTCCGGAACTGCACCACACCGTGTGTATCAGCCATGTAAGCAGTACTGTCGACCCGTATGTCTGCACTGTTCGCATTGGCCGCACCCCAATGGTATTCGAGATCGACACCGGGGCTACAGTTACTGTGATTAACGAACGGCATTACCATGATTTGGCTTCCAAGGAACAGTTGACGCTGGAAACTGACGACTTACCCAGTCTACGTACGTATGCCGGCAAGATCATCCCAACGGTAGGCCGCGTGAGAAGCGAAACCAGCCACGGAGGACGCAAGGCTGAGCTGGTCTATTATGTGGTCAAAGGCACTGGACCCAATCTGCTAGGTCGGGACGCATTGGAGAAACTGAGGCTCAACTGGAACCAAGTTTTCAACGTCACTGGTGACATGCCGAAGAATATCCTGGACAAGCATCCGGAACTATTCAAGTCTGGCCTGGGCACTTGGCGACATGGCAGTGTCAAGCTGGCAGTGGACCGTAACGTGAGGCCACGATTTCTGAAGGCACGGTCGGTTCCCTATTCACTCAAGTCGGCAGTGGAGAAGGAGCTGGACCGGCTGGTGAAAGAGAACATTATTCACCCCGTGCAGAGTACCGATTGGGCTGCACCGATTGTGCCAGTGCTAAAGAACAATGGCCAGATACGCATCTGTGGCGACTACAAGTGTACCATTAATCAAGCATCCAAGACAGACAAGTATCCGTTACCCAACATAGAAGACTTATATGTGAAACTGAATAAAGGATGCTGCTTCACGAAGTTAGATCTCAGCCAGGCCTATCAGCAGCTACCGTTAGACGAACAGTCTCAGCTTCTCACGGCTATCAACACAAGCAAAGGCCTATTTGTGTATAATCGCTTGCCTTTTGGAGTGTCCTCTGCACCTGGTATCTTTCAGCGCACCATGGAGCAGCTGTTGGCCGACATTCCAATGGTCGTAGTGTACCTGGACGACATCCTCATATCTGGCGCAACACGAGAGGAACACGACCTCCATGTCAAAATGGTCTTGGAGCGTCTTGAATCGGCTGGTCTGCGCTTGAACCGGGACAAATGTGTGTTTGGCCGTTCATCTGTCTCTTTCCTCGGCCACATCATTGATTCAACCGGAATAACGCCGACAGCTGAGAAAGTGCAAGATGTGCTGGACGCCAAGGCACCGACTAACGTATCGCAGCTCAGAAGCTACTTGGGCTTGATTAACTATTATCACAAGTTTGTACGGAACTTAAGTACTGTGTTGAAATCCCTGTACGAATTGCTCTCTAAGAAGCAGTGGCGGTGGTCTGACTGTGAACAGTCTGCTTTTGAGAAAAGCAAAGCCATGCTACTAGAAGCACCATGCCGGGTACATTACGACCCGAAGATGCCAATTGTCGTCAGTTGTGATGCGTCACCGTATGGTATTGGTGCCGTTCTCTCACACATCACTGCGGACGGAGACGAGCATCCAGTCGTGTTTGCATCGAGAACATTGTCCTCAGCGGAACAGAAATATGCACAGATCGAGAAAGAAGGCCTGGCTATGGTGTTCGCCGTCAAGCGCTTTCATAAGTATTTATTTGGCCGCTCGTTTGTGCTGCAGACTGACCACAAGCCTCTACTTGGTCTATTTCAGGAAGATCGTCCGATTCCGCCGATGGCCAGTGGTCGCATCCAACGCTGGGCCCTACTACTAGCAAGCTACGACTACCAGCTTCAGTTCAAGTCGGGCAGCAACAATGGTAATGCTGATGGACTCAGTCGGCTACCATCACCCTCATCGGTACCAGAAGTCCCAACACCAGCCGAAGTCGTTCTGTCGATGTCTGTCCTGGAGAACACTCCGGTCACATCCACCACCATTGCTCAATGGACGAGCAAAGATCCGGTGCTGTCACTTGTCCTCAAGTACGTCCAAGAAGGTTGGCCGGACAACATCCCCGTGGATTATCAAGCGTATTCCCGTCGTCGTAATGAGCTTTCAGTAATAAGTGGCTGTCTTTTGCTGGGCTCACGTGTTATTATTCCACCAAGAGGCCGTGAGACGCTCCTGGAAGAATTACATGAAGGTCACCCGGGCATAACCCGGATGAAAGCCCTCGCCCGCAGCTACATCTGGTGGCCATCTATTGACGACGAGATAGAGCTCAAGGTCAAGAGCTGCCAACCGTGCCAAGCCATTCAGAAGTCACCAGCCCTTCAGCCGCTACATCCCTGGGAATGGCCAGGTAAACCATGGGTGCGTCTGCATGTCGACTACGCAGGTCCAGTTGAAGGCAAGATGCTCCTGGTTATCGTTGACAGTTTCAGTAAGTTTATTGAAGTCCACCCGGTATCGTCTGCAACCTCGGCTTTAACTATTGCCAAGCTCCGTCAGACATTTGCAACGCACGGACTGCCGCTTCAACTTGTTTCCGACAATGGCTCAGTATTCACCAGCGACGAATTTCAACGATTCTGTTCTGTTAATGGTATCAAGCATACCCGGTCATCTCCGTACCACCCAGCCAGCAACGGTCTAGCTGAGCGTGCCGTACAAACCGTCAAGAATGCGCTGAAGAAGTCTGTTGGTGATTCTGATTTGGAATCCCGTCTGTATCGGTTCCTGTTTCAGTATCGCCTTACGCCACAATCAACTACTGGTCAATCTCCATTCCAACTCATGATGGGTCATAAGCCTCGGTCCCGTCTTGACCTCACATTTCCGGACACTTCTAAGAAGGTTTTCAGCCGACAGCAAGCAGCCGTAGACCGCCGCCCGGCTCACTCGTCGTCCTTCTGCTGTGGTGACCCTGTGTCCTGTGTCAACTTTGCGGGCTCGCCTAAATGGATGGATGGAGTTCTTGAAGAGTGTCTAGGCCCAGCCACATTTACGGTGCGCCTACCCGATGGCAGATTGTGGAAACGGCACAGTGACCACATCCGCCCACGATTGCCGGCCGAGGAGCCACCTGTTGCTGCGCCAGAACAGGCAACAACCGCATATCCAGCTGTCGTTCCATCTGGTCAACCTCTGAGCCATCCAGTGTCGACATCATCTGTGCCGGATTCAGACGCATCCGAACTACAGCCTTCAGTTGATTCTGTACCAACGGCCGTATCTGCCTCACCAGTTCCTCCAGCACAGGAATCAGTCACACTTTCAGAGTCGCAGTCAGCTGGGTCGACTCCTGCTATTCATCCGCGTCGCTCGACTAGAGCTGTTCAGGCGCCCATCCGTTTGGACTTGTAACAGTTCTATCATAGCTACTCACAGTTAGATCTGCTGTCTTATTTCTGTGTTTACAGCTATATTTCGCCATGTCTTGTGTTACTGTTTCTACAGGTGATTTGTTATTTGTTATTGTTTACTTAGTCTTTGTTTCATCTAGGGTTGGAGGGATGTGATATCCATGTACATGTCTTGTGTTGACGTCACTAAGACGTCACTAGGACTCTGCATGCACGCAGGCCAACCTGTGCTTCCTTGTAGTCCATCAGCCAGTGGTGCCAAAGTGAGTCCCCTGTTGCACTTACAAATCGAACACCTGGAACTGACATCAATCGACAGCAAAAGCATCACTGAATCCGACCTGCCTACTTTCCCTGGCGAAACTCTTGCACTCCTTTTGCAGTGCGCCTTGGAAGTTCGACAAATTTCTTCTTCTTCATCAGCCATTACGAGGTTTTCCATCTGTTTTATCATGACATCCAATGCGTCTTCAGTGAAAAACGTGGAGTTTTGTCAACGTTTGGTGTGGTTTTCCGCGGCGATCGACCTAAAATCGCGAAATAAATCGCCGTCGATTTGAGCAGAGGTGAGTTGGCTTGGAGCACGTACAGATTCAAAAAATATGTGTACATGCGCACCGGGAAGAAGATGAAGATGCTCACCATTTTCAAATAACTAATTCAAAAAACTACATGACTATTGTACTGCAATTGTTGTAGTTACTTGTTTGCAACTACAATGGTATCAAGTAGATAATCAAGCGAGGTACAGAGGGATTGATGGCTGATCAAAGCCCAAGGGACCAGCCCGAGGGCTTTGATCAGTCATCAAGCCCGACTGCACCTCGCTTGAATATGCTTCAGACGATCCCCAACATTTTTTTTGATTTTGAATTCAATCGCTTTATTCTTTGGGTGATCTCGAGTGTGGTAGATAGTACTTCGAAGTAGTACAACTGTAACTGTACTACTACCTGGTTGCAACATGTTCAAAGCAGCCTTGCCTTTATTTCAACTGTTTGCTGTCAGCATCCAGATCAGAGCCATGGCGTTTGCTAGTTGGTCGTAATGGAGAAGAGAACTGCAGGGCATTCACTCGATGTACAACATCCATCGCCGCAGATTCCTTACTTTTAGCTCTCCACGTTCCTTATTTTTCCAGGGATCAGGACCTTCCCGGGGTGATTCCATTCAGGGTGGAAGCGTAGATCACTTTTGCCAAACAGTAAAAACTACGCTTCAAACCTGCTTGACATGACTCGGGGTGCATACTTCGGAAACCCGAAGGTGGATGATGTTCAATACTAGCTCATTGTAATCTTCCTGAAGGTATGTATTCGGATGCTCAATTAAATAGAACAGTGAAAGAGATGTGTAATGGAACAACACTCTACAAGTAGGCGAACAACAATTTTATTGTAATTTGAATCCAGGCACACGTGTAATACGGAAACTGCGATGGTTTACACTGCAAATCTTCTCGATTTGCAAGATTTTTCCCGTAATTCACAAAAATCTGAAAGTTCATTCCTGAAACGCGCATGGCACTGATTGGAGATTGGGTTTAGGTCACAACAATGGCTGTCGATGAAATGCCAAAAATGGTCACTTTGTCGGCTTCCCCCTGCAGAGCGTGCAAGTCGTTTACTCTTTTTATTTGCGGATTCGGTGTACAGGGTACCTAAACTCCCCATTGAGGCCAAAATCAAGTATTCGATTTCTAAGTGCAACAGGGTGCTTGAATTTGACGACTTCTGAGTTCTTGGCTGATGGACTATTGCCCTTTCCTTGTTGTTCTGTCTTCCGAGTCCTTGAAGTGACTTCCTCGTTGTTGGCTTTTGTGAATAGAATTATACATACCGGTAACATCCTTGTCTCAGTCTGCGTTGTAATAATAAGCTAGCCTCGGCGTACTAGCAGCAGGCTGACAAGATTGATAAGCTAGCGCAGATGAACGAACAACAGGCTGAGAAGATGCAGTAACAGGAGCAGCAATTGAACGAGAAGATTGAGAACCTTGCGGGAATGACTGACACAGCGCTCTGTACTATCAATGCTTCCCTCATGGCTCTAAAGTCGCATTTTGGCATATCGTAAATACTTTGGCTTATCTGCTTTTGTCATTAATTATCTTATATTGTGTGGATTTGTGTCTCATATTACTACTGCTACTGTGCACACCGTTTTATTGACAATTCATATGCGATATGTGATGAGAGTACTACTTTTGCCACTGGGCATGTGCCACTTTATTGCCGTGGGTATCCGAACTGGAAAAAATGCTTGGAAAAGTTTTCCTAGCAGTGAAACAGGAAAGAAATGAGCCATTCCCTACCTATTCCAGTACGGAGTTACATGATCCGAAACAGATCAAGGCAAATTAGGATGCAATCAAAAATTCATATCAAAAATTTAATCAAAACTCCCAGATGCTGTAACTCCAGAAGAAATGTTTCAATAAACCTCAGACTGTCATCAGTAGAGGCAGTGCATTTCTCACTACAAGTTCTGTAATATTCGAATAGAGAGCCAAGGATTAAAAATGAAAAAGAGAAGGGCCAAATTTTTACACGCTATCCATTGTTTGTGTCCAACACTAATAAATGTAAGCAAGATAACGGTGAGTCAGAACATGCAACAGTGTTGCTTATCTTGGTATCTTTCTTATATTTGTTTGTGTTGGACACAAACAATGGATAGCGTGTAAACTTTTGGTCCTTCTCTTTTTCATTTTTTACAAGTTCTGCAGGTATTATATTAGAGGGCGAACATTCCCTAAAACAAAAACTGAGGACAGTAAAGATTCCAACAACGCAGCATACTGCCCATCACAAGGTATGACATACAAGACGCTGTACACATGTACAACTCACCCATGTGGCAGTGAACAAGGGCGACTGCACCCTCTAAGCGCACTGTTGTCAGGTAGTCGTGTGCCTGCTTAAAGAAGATTGAGATATCGGCTCCAGCATGGTCGTCCAAGCCCAGGTTCAGGTAGGTGATCCCTTCAAACCTGTTGGTGTGTTTCTCCATCGTCATGTTCAGTATGTATGTGATGTTGTTCTCAGCAAGGAACTGCCGGTTGGCACCGCTGGAGTAATTGCCAATGAAGATATGTGGCAGCACTCGGTCTGCATGCACGGGCATGCGACTCCAAAACGAATCACCTCGTTCCTGTTGCCAACACACAGAACCATAAATCAGGTAAATTTTCACTTCCGGCTCTAACAAATCAAGTTCTGGGAGGAGCGGGTGAGCTGGCATTAGCAAACCAAAAATCGATGTTGGCGTTAGAAAAAGAGGACACACAGCGGGTTAATGAAGCAGAGCAAGATCATGTGAATTCCAGCATACATGTAGATGTGAAAGGTGTGCTGCTACTGCTGCCTTTGAGCATGTCAAGTCACTTTTAGCTGAATCAACACTGCTGTCGCACCCTACCCCTGATGCTCCCATCAACATAATATGCGATGCCTCTGATTACTGTGTTGGTGCTGTGCTCCAGCAGTTCGTCAACAACTCCCGGTAGCCTTTAGCTTTCTTCAGTAAGAAGCTATCTCCAACATTTGCCTGTGAGTTATTAGCGATGTACTTAGCTGTGGAGCATTTTCGTCACCATGTAGAAGGCTGTTCCTTTTATGTCCTCGCGGGTTACAAGCCTCTGACCCACGCTATACACTTGCCGTCCTCTCATCACTCTCTCCGTTCAGCCCTACGGTCAGATCTCGACAGCAGCGTTACGGTGTTGGTGTATGGCATTACACTTAGACTCCACGGTGAGTTCTTCACATCATCTTCCGATCCTCTGCCATCTGCAGCTACCGCACATATGTTATCGCTCTTCGGACAATGATGCAGGATATTCATCCAGTACAGTCATGCCCTGCACCAGCTTCTCGAGCCACTCATGTTACGCCCACCTTGCAGTCTGCCACACACACGTTCATTCGCTCAGATGCTGTGAAGAGGCCACTTCAACCGCTATAATTATACTGGCCCACATCCAGTCCTCAGTCGTAGTGAGAAGCACTTTGTTGTCAATGTCAACGGTCGACGGGACACTTAATCTCGCTTGATCGACTGAAACCAGCTCATACGCCCTCGCCATCAACTGTGTCAACTCCTGCCATTCCCGTTCAGTCTCTTCATGACCCGCGGCCTCCCGCCTACCCGGTATGTACGCTTTGTAGTTCCTTGAGTGACTGTTGATCTTGTGGCTATGCTATATGTACTTCGAAGTACAATATTAATAATACTCATGCCACTCTGAACATTATTGTATGTACCACTCTTTGTACATTTCACCACTGTTGTTTCTCTCTCCTTTGTTTTCATGGACTTTCTTTGCATTTCCGTCCACCGGTGGGGGAGTATTGTAGTGGTTTGCTATAAACTTTCGGTTTTAACGATTCGTTTTACGGAGATTTTCGATGTGTTTTGAAATTTGAATTATTTTATGCTAGCATGTCATGTGATATTGCTTTGCATAAATATTAGGGCTCAAACGATTAGTCCGATTAACCGGTTGCAGACCGGTTACGAAGAATTAACGGTTAACCGATAAAGATAACGGTTACGCAGTAACTTTTCAGTCAATTTTTCAAGTATCAGGTCGTTGCAAAGTATGCACTTTCGCAGGCTGTCGCACGCGTACGCAATTTCTGGGCTGTCAACTCGGTCATATCTGGTCTCTTGGTGTGAGAGTATGTATGAATGAGCATGCAAGAGAATGTACAAGTGTGCGTTGTACTGAATAGGGTACATTTTTTGAATGAGTATAGTCAAATATACGGTTAAAAAAGAGTCTGCAGGATTGCCGTGGCTTATAGGTTATAACCGGTTAACCGACCGTTAGCTTAGCAGTTAACCGTCACGGGTTAAACCGTGACCGTTTGAGCCCTAATAAATATGTAACGTACGGTACTCGACTAGTACCACGTGGATCTACGTTAGGTTTGTCCATTTTTGCTACCGTAGTGTACTCATGCATGCACATGTACGTGTCTTCTTTTACCGACCATTCGTGTCCTTTGCCGGATATTTGTACTCCCTTTATGTACTCCCTTTATGGGCTAGTACACATAAGCCAAATCGGCGCCGCGCGGGAAGCACCGGCAGTGAGCCAGCTCCCGATCCGTCCCGAATACAGTTCGAGTACCAAATCTACTTCAAAGTAGTATACAGTCAGACCTCGCACCGCACACATCAGTTTTCCACAAAAAAATATCCGGATAGGCGAGGGAACTGGATAATCGAACACACATATTGTATGTATGCCATATGCTGTAAATCGGTAACCAACGATTTTCTTCCGGATGGCGAGGGATCCGGATAAAGGAGGACCGGATAAGCGAGGTCTGACTGTACAGAATGTGCCCAAAATGCTACGACAGGTTTGCCAATTGAAGCTTGAATTCTTTGTTTCTTCAGTACCGGTAGTTCAAGGTCTTTCGGTGATGGCCACTCGGTGCTACCTTTTACTGGAGATCATGAAAATACTTCCACACCTTTTATTGCAGTCTAGTAAGTGATGGTTTCTAAATTATGCTTCCAAACGTTGATGAACTCACATAAACTTTCCAATGTATCCTTCGTATTTTTATTTGTTTCAATTGTATTTGTCTCATAAGTTGCACAACAGTCGAGCAGATCATCCAAGAAGGACGGGTTGGTATGCATAATCTAGTAGAGGTGAAGAGGCGCGACATAACCTTGAAGCGACTACAAGAATGGCGAACGGACCTCATCCTTACCTTCAATTTATGAAAATTTAGGACGAGTCTTGGTTTGAAATTTTGACAAAGTCTGGGTCCCGGCATCGGCGATCACCGGCGCGAATGGTTCACAAACCACTTTTGATCAATATTGTACGGGATCGGTGCCGGAGCAGATCGCAAGAGTTGGGCACGCTGTAGACAGCAAGCTGTTTCGGCCATAAAGGCCTCATCACATGCACTGCACGTTTCGTATTTTCTCTTTGTTTAACTAATATGGCACAAGGATTGAGAGAATAGGGCTTGAAAGTGCTACGTCACAGCATAGCAACAGCATAGCAACAATTTGAAAAATTCAAAAACTGGATCCACCTGGATCCAGTTTTTGTATGGATCCAAGCACATTTCAAGCGGTTTTACTCACAGCAAGGTGATGTAGCCAGTGAAACTGACTGATTTGGCTAGTGGGGGCGGGGTGACAACTGGTGGAGAAGTAAAAGTCGCACCTGCATACGACACGAGTGGGTTGCTATGCATCCACATACTGAGGCAATAGCAAAGTCAAACCTTAGTGGATCCAAAATAGAAATCTGATGTCAACTTACTACTCCCTGGCCGTTTTTGACGTCATCACTTTCAAGCCCTATCCCGCGGTACTAGTGGTCTTGACTTTAACCTTCACCATGCGGTTTGGCCTTTCGACGTTCTTGTGAATAAATAAAAACCTTGTAGTCAGATTAATTTTTTCCTGCAAATTCCTCGTGGATTTTAGTATAGAGGTGCGTTAGACGCATCACACTGCACAGGATACAGTGGTCCCTCTATAATCCGGCACCATTTGTGCCACGGAAATTCTGCTGGATTAGGGAGGGTGCTGGAATAACAAATCGGATTTACTGCTGCAATATGCATGAAGGGGACATTTTGGCTAATGAAAATTGTGCTGGTTTATCGAGGGTGCTGGATTAGAGAGGGACGACTGTATGACCATTTCACCGGAATATCACTGGGATTCACTGTGAATCACCATGATCTTGGTTGACCCCGGGCAAATGTATGTACAAACCCGTGCGTGTGCTTTTCATGACAGGTTGAAACGGGAAATGGGGAAAGGCCCGTTTACTGGCCGGCGAAAAAACGGAGGAAAAATCTCGGGCTTCTACTGCCACGCTCAGTAAAAAATTAAAAAATCACGGTTCGCGTGAGACTCGGCGGGAGGCGGAGCAGAATCTGTCTGTGCATAACTCACATACATACCTATATGTACTTGTCATTCGCAATGTTCTTTTTTGGTGCGTTTTCACTTCCTGTGTTTCAAATTGTTGATTACAATAATAATTAGGGCTGAAACGATCGTGGATTTTCATGTATCGATTACTCTTTAGCTTAACGATCGAGTAATCGATTATAATCGTTAGCAAATAGAGTCATAATTCTGTGCAAACATTACTCTGTTTCCACAAACTATGCCTTCATAATACCAACAAATCTGCATTAGTGAAACTTCAAAGGGTAGCTCCGAAACATGGCAGTTTTGAAGTCAATTTAACCTCAGAACATGAACCATACCGCTGGCAACTGCATACTCCCAGCGTAAACTGATTCAAACTTCACAAAACGAGGGTTTACAGTACTTTCTGGACACAAATTTAAAAAACGCAAAATAATCGTAATCGGTAATCTAAACGATTGCTCGATCGCTAGAGTTATCAAACGATATAATACAGAAGCCTTGCTTGGTAGTTTAACATGTTTTTCGATTTTGACAGCATGTTACAAGGCGAGGACGCGTAGTGCTCCTGACTACAACCATAAACCGGTTGGCAGAGTCCATTATAAAAATCCTACCAACCCGTAGAGTAACGAGGGTCCGAACCTGGGTTTTCCCAATACGGTTCAAATGGTCGCAAGACCGGGACTCTGCCACCTGGTTTATGGTTGTAGTCAGGAGCACTACGCGTCCTCGCCTTGTAACATGCTGTCAAAATCGAAAAACAAGTTATCAAACGAGTACTCGATTATTCGGTATAATCGTTTCAGCCCTAATAATAATTATTGGAAAACCTTACACACACCATCTTCAATCCAAGTGGTCTCTTCGCTGCAAATTACAATAATTATCTATAATTACATTATTATTATTCTTGGCTAGTTTGAGGGAAAGACACAAACGGGAAAAGTGTATACATTATTATATTGGCTCAAAATCCGAGTTTCAAATATTATTACAATAATATTAATTTTTTTTTAAATTATGTCTTTATGTCTTCGGACGTACCCCAGTTCAAGTACATGTAGCTAAAAGTAGACTGAAATAGAGGCTTACTTCAACTTCCATAGTGGGTATAGGTTCAACGTCTTCGTCCTTGCTTGTTGGAACAGCTGCACTGCTGGTATCAGTTTCTGTAGCACCTCCAGACCTTTTTCGAGATCGCCCTAACACCAGAGCTGCTGCCGACTGCCAGCGACGTCGCATTGCCAATGTTTTTTGAGTTTTTTCCTCATTCGCACGTAGGTCTACGTAGGTCTGACTTGTTTGAGTTATGACTCTTCGCCTTTGGACAGCAAAGCTGCAGCGCTGAGAAAGGCTGAAGGTAGATGTGGCAGTTCGCACTGAGTTCGTACTTCGTAGATAAGCCACACACCACGTGCTCACGTCCCAAATATATCGGCAAGCGTCTGAAGACGTCATCGATTCTATTTTGTACGCATTGTACTGCATGCGCGCATATCCTTTTTCTGCTGATTCACGTGACGTCTCCTGGCTGTTGTCAAGCTCAAACAAAGGTATAATTAATTATTTTGCTGACTCCTGCTGCTCTACATTTCACAGTCAGTCAGTCGACACAGCTCAGGAGCCTGAGCCTGAGGTCAGCGAGGAGTGAAGATAGCTGGGAGCCGGCCCTACATGTATACAGTATACACATTATAAAATTAATAATTATAACACAAGAGTATGCCACTGTATGGGGCTCATACGTACATGGACTAGTCTTGATTAGGCCACCCTTTGTTAATTCATTGTTTAACGTCCTTTTTTTCGCGAAAAGGTACGCGGGAGGGCGGAAAAAAAACAAAAGCCCATTCCAAAAACTGGAAACCCCAATCAAACATTTTGGCCAGTAAAGCATGTGATATATACTATATCTGGGTCTAACGGCACTTGCAGGCATAGAACAACACTCTTTGATGGTACATTGGAGCACATGCCTGATGAATCCAACAAAACGTTTACATAGCATGGAGTTAGCATGTCATGAATTCATTACATCTGGATTTTTACTAGGACACACACCGTACGATATTTAAAAGCCAACAAAAAAAGAAAAAGAACACAAGACAAAGGCATGCCCGGGAGGCAAGATTATAAGTGCGACAGACGCGAAACCGGGAAAACCCCAAATCGCAGCCATGTCGCACCCCACGCAACTGCCGCAACTGGGCCATCGCAGAAGTAACTAGTTGAGCTTGGCTCAACTTTTGCGATGCGATGCGATGCGACAAGCGATTTGGTGTACGATTTTGACCTTTTCTGCAGCAAAGTTGTACAAAGGTTCAAGAGTTGCCTATCAATTTTTTACAAGTTGTGTCAAACCGCGCGAATATCATGGTGACGTACCCAAATCAGCAAGACGTTGTCGCATCGCTGACTTCTTCTGTGAATGGTATTTCGCGAGTTCGCATCGCACGCATCCATCGCAGATCGCGTCGCATCGCGTGTCGCATCGCAAAAAAGCTTCTGTGAATCCCGCTTTAAGGTCATGATCGGCACACTGTGAAACTACACAATCATGTATTTACAACTTCGCATATTATTGGTACTACTACTTTCTTGGTTTTTTTTCCGGTCGGAGGCAAAAAGGTACGCGGGCGCGGACGTTAAACAACGAAAAAAGAAAGGGTGGCCTTACTGTAAAAGCCATTATTATAACGAAGTGCTTATTCTAACGAATTGAGGAGAAATCTGACAGAAATGTTAAGATGCACGTTATTTCTGACGTGACGCGAAAGTTCAGCTCGCGTTATTTGCTCGCACGTCGAAAAATCAACGCGAGTGACCTGCTGCTCACGTCGAAATTTGGAGTTTTACGCCAAATTTGACGTGAAATTGCGCGTCACGTCGGAAATAACGTGCATCTTAAGGTAGCAGTACTGGAAAACGGGTGTCAGATTTAGCCAAAATATCAATTTCATGGGAACTGCTTCAAGTGTGATTTTTCTGAAAGAAGGAATACCAAAGGCTCTACAAATGAAATTTTTTGGCATTCGAACCAGCCAAAGCAGAGATATGGCCCTTCAAAAACTGAATGTTTTTTTTTTTTAAGATTGATCAGTGGAAAATTTCCCAGATGCTGAATATATTTATAAAGCCATAGTTTTTTGTTTGGCGGATGTTAGCTGCCTCAGTAGTAATAATCTTTTTCGACGGTGACGGGCGTCTTCACAGATGATGTTGACTGGGTGGTGCTATTTGTGTCCTATCTCCAATCTGTTCTATTCAGCATCTGCTACTGTTGTAGACTGTCGCTTGTGATGCATTTTTAACACTTCAGCTGATATTATGTTGCTGCTAGCATGTACCAAAAATCTGAGATGACGGTATTTTTTTACTCTCCAGTGCAGTGAACTTTTGGGACGATGCGAAGTAAATAAGTTCAAGGTAGTATTATTTATTATTATTATTTAAATTTTGAATAGGGCAATCCCCACAGGCCTAAGGCCTTTTTACAGGGTACCCTGTACTTTTATTAGGTGGTGGCGTGAATCATGAATCTGTGCTCAAAATCAAAATTTCGTGGGAAAAGATTCACAGACGCCGAAGTAATACCCGATTTTAGTTGTATGTATTTGCGAATGGCATATTCCAGTACTGCCTCTCTAATGTCATATTGTTGCTATAGGGCTTGAAAGTGATGACGTCAAAAACGGCCTGGGAGTAGTAAATTGACATCAGATTTCTATTTTGAATCCACTAAGGTGTGACTTTGCTATTGCCTCAGTATGTGGGTGCATAGCAACCCACTCATGTCGTATGCAGGTGCAACTTTTACTTCCCCACCAGTTGTCACCCTGCCCCCACTAGCCAAATCAGTCAGTTTCACTGGCAACATCACCTTGCTGTGAGTGAGACCGCTTGAAATGTGCTTGGATCAAGAGTACATGAAAACCATCATGTACTCTTGCTTGGATCCATACAAAAACTGGATCCAGGTGGATCCAGTTTTCGAATTTTTCAAATTGTTGCTATGCCATTGCTATGGAGTGACGTAGCACTTTCAAGCCCTATTGAGCGTTGAGAATGAGTGGGAATCGTTACCTTTGATACACGTAAACTGGTCAATTTTAGGAAATCGTTACTAGTATATTATGCGCCTCGTTAGAATAATGGCTTTTACAATCACTGTACAATCACGTACTATAGTAATTAGTATAATGTTATTTTATAGGTACTTCGAAGTACAATCAAGAGTATAATTATATAACCCGGGGGGGGGGGGGGGGGGGCTTAGCTCACTATGACTCTTGGTACAATCATGTACTACTATGTACTACTAGGTATGAATCCCCCTGCCTCCCCCATGCCTGGTCGACATGTCAGAGATCAGACTGTCACAGCATTCACCACGTGACCTGGTGACGTAATTTTGATTACTGCTATAATATTGTATAAAGTCATCAACGTTTAATACAAGTAACTAATTTAGTTATGACATGACTGTCATGCGGCAGGGAGTCGTCAAATATTCGACGACTCCCTGATTGTAGTTGTAGAAGCAGGGAGTCGCAAAAATATTTACGACTCCCTGGTTAGAAGCAGGGAGTCGTAAAATTTTACGACTCCCTGGTTAGAAGCGCGCTCTAATACAAAGTCATGAAGCATTCACAGATTCATGAAGTACATGACCGTACAGTAAAACCTGCCCGAACCGGACACCCTTGCCAGACGTCCTTGCCTGGTGCAGCGGAAACTGTCCTGATATGACGCTACAGGATTCCGCTTGATTCAGGGATGTACGTTCAATCCACAGCACTTCGGTGCGTGAAAATTAATTACTTGTCCGGTCAATACAATAGTCTGCTTGGTACAGAGTCCAGCGAACACAGGTTTTACTGTACTAGTGCTGTCGTGGACATTGAAATCCAGTCGATTGACCGGGGCCGGCGCCCTCAGAGCGTATAGAACAGCGCTTGATCCGATGCGACCAGCGGGCTGCAGCATGCGTGTACTGCTGACCCACAGCTGCATGGCCAGCGCCCTGGGGCCGCTAGACGTGCGACCGGATTTCCATGTCCACATCAGTACTTCGCGGCGGCCATCAAAATACATGTACATGTACAGGTAGCTTTTGATCCCACTACTGTACTCTGTAGGTGCCATTCTCACAATCAATAACATGACAGTACAGTGGCTGTAGTGATAGAATCAAGACAAAGGCAACGTCCCGTTGTTTCCTTTTCGTTTGTTTATTTTTTTTATTCATCTTTCATTTCAGTGGCTGGGCCACTGTGTGAGCAGCAATTCAAGCGGCGAAGAACCTCAGCTTACAATCTGAATCAAGAAAACTAACGAATCAAACGAAAAGCAGACAATGATGGAGTACGAGGATAGTGCCGCAACTGTCAAGCAGCAAGCCGACAACAACATCTAAACCGGAGGGGTAGTTGCATTTTGGGTCATGGCGTTATAAAATCGGAAAACAAGGTCTCAGTGGGGGTACTAGTATGCGTCTCCATGATTGTGACAGGAGTCATGACTTTGGCTGTTTATGTTACCGTCACAGTGTACATGAACCTGCGCCTATGCAGTACAGCAGCCAGAAAGTGCCAATAAAACAGGTAGTAAATGTATGAATTGTCCAGCAATTCAACAGTTTCAAAACAGCTAAATGTACTTGAAATCTAAAGATAGTGCCCCTATTACGCTATTAGGACATGTGCACTGTACACCTAAAACAAGGAGGCAACTGCAGGCAAGTTCGTACTATACACTGACTTCTTCAACTCTTCGAGGCTTGTACTTGATGAGCTTGCTCCGGTTAGCTGCATCTCAAGCGATTGTAAATGTGTGAAGAAGCCGTCGTTCGGTGCAGCTATACGCCGTCGTTCCTTTACAAATGGCCAAACCTCTTTCAGCAAAACTTGCTCGGTTTTAGGAACTGTGGTGGTGGTGGCTCTGATCTGTCCATTGCTCTTTTTGAAAGTGGCAGCATTTAGCCGGTGTTCTTCTTCGCTGTTGTAGATTTTCCCGCTAAGCAGGATGTGTGACATTGCTACAGTTGGAGCTCGGGAGATGCCTGCAATGAACACATAGCATGGACAATGGCAGTACACAGAGCACGTCAGGGTTCTAAAAGCAGACACCTATCTACCATTGCCTTCAACAACGCTGCAAATGTGTAGACCCTTGTTCGCAGCACCAGGAGCTCACATTGGCTCCAGCTGATACATGTACTTGCATGAGGGTGATTCCAGTGGCCACAGCCGTGGCATAAAAAAACAGATCTAAGCGAATGGTAACAGTACTCAATCTCCGCATGGTCCCATTAGCGGAGCTCAGAGTGATGTGCCGAACCGATTGCAATGACGTCTAGTGAACAATAAAAAAATAGCTGCGAGAAACACAGCTAATGTTAGCTTGCACAAACTGTGACGCTGACTGGCAATATTACTGATTTCAGGATACAACAGAGAGAAGCAAGTACAGAACTCTGTGTTTCCTAAACCGAGCGCCAAACGTTGAACAGTCACAAAGAGTCAGACAAGCCAAATCGTCATATTGCAGAACGCCCAGGCTATCAGCATTGAGCACCAGTGCTGTTCAACGACAGTACACCCACCCCTGCCACATTGCGCGGCTAAATGTGTAAGGATCATCAGTCCAATTCCACCTTTGAAAATACACATTGGGTTAAAATACCCCCCCCCCGATTTTCATATATTCATTAGGTTGAGGGAGTTGATATCATAAACTTTATGGATGACAGCATACCTCAAAGAAACACCTCATATTGCTCCAAACATGTCGGTGCTCCCCACCCCACTCCAATTTTTTATACAATCAACATAAGCCCTACCCAAGGAACAAACCCCAAGTTTCTATAAACTTTTATTAATTAATTGGAAATGCATTGCCACAGAAGACACAAAAAGCCAGCATACAGAATGGAATAGGCAAGCGCAGCGCACTATTTATGACTATTAAGGTTAGCCAGGAGTCAGGGCCAAGGATTCATAGCAAAAGACCATCTAGTCTAGTGCAGTATCACCTTACCCATATGGCAATGTACGAGGGCAACAGCTCCTTCTTCGCGGGCTTTCGTCAAGAACTGATGGGCTGTCTCGAAATGTACAGAAATGTCGGACGTACTGAAATCTTGAAGTCCCAAATTCAGATATTCAATTCCGCGCAGACGATCAGTATGGGCTTCAGGAGTCATATTCAACACATAAGTGACATGGTTCTGACGCAGGAATTGCTTATTGCAGCCGCTGGAATAGTTGCCGATGAACAAGTGCGGGAGGACTTTGTCTGCGCGAACGGGGACAGTGCTCCATAGCTCATCCCCATGCTTAACCTGGTGAACACACATACCCGGCATTCGTAAACAACTTACATTGAGGCCAGCTCCTACTGTGAGGACAAATGACTAAAGAATTTAAGGTATGCATTTCTTTAACGGAAACTCTACACCATCCGAAATGCAAGTGCTCTCTTTGCTGCAAAGAGACCACTTGCATTTATGATGGTGTAAGGTTTCCCATGTCATAAAGGCATACAGTTCCAACACAAAAGTATAATAGTTGTGCATGGGTCATTATGCACCTTCATCCTGCGCATCCTTGAGGCTGGCGGTGTTCCTGTGGATGCGGAAAAGTCAGTCTGTCAGAGTGACTCTGATGTGAACCATAACATTTATTCATGTTTGAATTTTTCACTTGTAGGCCACAATAATGTTATGATGTTGGACAAACACCCAACAGTTCGCTTCTACCACTAATTTTCCATTTGAATTTTTTGGGTTTTTGGAACGCTTTCGTCAACAATTTCCTAAAAACAAAAGTAGTAGACTGTCTTCTATTGAACTTTGAAGTTCTAATCTTACCTGGTGAGATATGACTGGTTGAGTCTGTTGTGATTGCTGCAGACCCATCACAAGATTGTTGCTGCCCGAATATGCTCCAGCTAGCGTCAGAGTACACGTACATGCACAAGAAATAGCCGCTCACTCTCAGTTCCTTGCAAGCTTGCACAGCTGGCTGTGTAACTGTTTGTGGTACAACAAATCTCTTTTCAGAAAGAACTCAGTACTCTTTTATTAGTCTTGCTTCAACTTATTTCAGCACTATGTCGTTGACAACGCACGCGAAACTCTTGCACTTGTCTTTCACGTTGAGCAGGCCACGTCGAAAATGCCACCTTGTCTGGCTTGACGATACAGGACTTCAGGAGGCACATACTTGCTGTGGTGTGTCAGCATAATTATCATGATCATGGTCAGCATGTCAGCATGGTCAGTGCCAAGCTAAAAACAGAAAACTGCCAAAATGAATCACCAGATCACTGCGCTAGATAGAGAGAGAAGAGAAGATGTAGTCATAATCATAACCATGCATGATATTGATAACGGACAGACAAGATTAAGAACATCATGCATCAATCTCGGCTCAGGGAGTCAGACTCAGGGACCGGGAGTCGTCCGGCCCTTGACGTGAGAGAGAGGACTCCCTGACTCTACCACTGAATCCCCTGATCGCACACAATCCGACTCAATCTCCTTCTCAAGAATTTTTTTGTTCAAATTGTTGTCAAAAATAATTGACATAATTATCACTGCTAAAAAAGCATAATAATCTCTCTATCCCTTCAGAATTTTTCTCCGTTTCTGGACTGATCGATCCTTATAGCTTTCTAATTGTTGTAGAAGAGTTTGTTACTCTCTGGCTTCCGCCATGGCGGCTTCGGAGCTCGCAACGTATCGTGCACAGTTGAAGCAGGTACGAATGTTCTGAGTATACTTGACGACAATCCTCCCGAATTGACTCAATGGCTTTTTCCACCGTGTGCACCGGTGCAGGTTGACGCAGCGTTAATAACAGATGCTGAAAACGAGGAGCTGCTGAAGTTGAAGGCTGATCTTCAGGTACTGACAAGAGTTTCAAAGCCATAATAACGTGGCACGCAGGATTTCTTCCTGGTGTAAATTAAATTGGTTAAGAAAATTGATCACAGTTCCGAACAACTACAACACATTTCTAATTAACAAAACTCAAGTTACGATATCAGGCTCGTAATCTTTAGTTCTGCATGTTGGATGTTGTAAGGCCAAGCAAAACAGATTTACTGCGGTGAGCGACGGAGATCGTCGGTCGATTGATTTGACTTGACCTACAAATATCTCTACCTGTATGACGATGGCAGTATCGAACAAGGCTTGCATATACAATATCTTTACCAGTAATATCCAAGTTTTCTTTCGTGGCACTCCTCCAAGGCACTACTTACTACACGGGTATGTATCCAGTGCATTTGCAGATTTGCGCGCTTCTCTTGCCACAGGTGTACATGGTTTGTGTACATAGTACTCGGCGTGTGCTACTCGCACATGGTGCGTGCCTGAGTGTGTGTGTGTGTGTGTGTGTGCGCGCGTGTGCGCGTGTGTGTGTGTGTGTGTACATGTATGGGTGTGCCTGTGTGTGCGTACATGTGTGAGTGAGTGTGTGTGTGTGTGTGTGTGTGTGTGTGTGTGCCACTGTGTGTGCATGTTGTTGCTACTGTTGATGCTGGTGACACCACTGCCATCGCGCTCATTGTTTCTGTACAGGATGTCATCACTCTGACATTGGACTTGGTCAAACTTAATCAGGTTAGTGCACTCTATGCTTGTTGGGGGATTATGTAGTATTGCTCTGTAGCTCAATACTGATTTGGTCTTGTCTCTCTGTATGATAAGTTAGTAGGGATAGCTTTCTCCTAGACCACTTGTATGGCTGTTGCTTAAGATAGTTGTATTTGATGAATCAGACTCTATATTCTGAACTTGCTGCACAGGTACCAGTCCGTATTAGTTTCCTTTCCATGGTGTTGGTACTAGTAACCTATTCGGTTGGAAGCTGATCGATTCAAGGGTGTAAGGTTTGGTAGCCCTGGCATTGATACAGAGGAACCTTAGGGACTAGAGGGGGCTTTGAGAGATCAGAAGATGGCATGTATCTCATGCACAAATTGCATTCATGCTTCTTTTGGATTGACAGCTTCCTGGGATGTTTCCTGTGTGATCTTTGTAGGGCGATAAGAGTGCGGAGTTAACATCCGAAGTAGCTACTGGCGTTAGCTGTCCGTACTCTATAGGCGATGAATGCCAAGCAGTATGGAGCAAGGATGGGAAGTAAGCGTTTCTTATCTTCTGTTCATCATTCCCTGTGCGAAGTGTTTGTCTGAAAGTATTTCTTCTGCTGCATAGTGCGCACCTTCTGCTCGAAGTACCTTCTATGTCTGTCAGTCACTGTGTTTTTACGTTCTGTTTGTGGACATGCCTGATTTCTTTTGCCCACAGCTACTACGATGCTAAAGTAGAGGAAATTGCTGAAGACAGACAGACATGCACCGTATCATTTGATGGTTGGTCGACTAGCGAAGTTGTGCAGGTACAGGATATAAAATAGTAAACCAGCTGCTGTTGTTGTGCTCTGCTTTTGTCCTCTTTTTCTTTACGTGCATTTTTCCGACTGTGCTTGAAGAAAATGGCCTACTGTAACTACAGGACATAGATGATAAACTACAGTTAAGGGTCATCGCAAAAGTGTTTTGTCGTCCCTTAAACGAACATTCGTTTGGGGGGGGCAGAGGGCGCCAGAATCGTAAGTCGACCGACACTGTACATATACATGTGCATTCATGCGATTTTTGTCGTCCAGTATGGGGAGGGGTCCGAGTACGAAACGAACGATGTTCGTTTCAAGGACGACAAAAAAAAACTTTGCGACAGCCCCTAACTATAGTAAACAGATAATATCCTCGCTTTTCGCCATAAATGGTCAAATTTTGAGTTATTCACCATTTTCCCCCATGGAATGCTACTCGTATTCTTAATTATGTTTCTGAAGTCTATTTCTCCAAAAAGCAAGCCAACAAGAATAGGATTTCGGCCAGGTTGTGCCCCAAAGCATTGAATTGGGAAAAACCATGAAAATCCAGGCCGTTTCACTCTCCTTGCAACAGTACATTGTGTGGTTCGAACCCCAGCAGAGGTACCTTTTTTTTGGCTTTTTTGGACCCTTTTCATGTTTCAAATTTCACGGCACTGCACCATGTACGATAAAATCACGAAAAATCACCAAATAGTAGTGGCAAATACGGAAGCTCGCCAGAGCCAGTACTCGTCTTTTTATGAATGAACTGAAGTAACTAGTGTGCGGCTGTAGAGGTGTACATTTCTCCACTGGTTTTAGTTGCATGCCATTTTGTTTGTTTGACCCTTTTGTCTAAATGGAAAGTGTTATTCACTTGAGCAACCACCCTACAGTAGAGTCGCACGCTGAAGAACGTGGAGCCCAAGAACGGCCAGCCTGAAATTCTTAGAACGCCACAGCCTAAAGCTAAGAACGGCGGTGTTGGTTTTCTGGCATCTTGTGGGATACATATGATCCAGTACGGATAGTTTCTAAGAACGTGCTATAAGAACGCAGCCAGATTCCTTGAAGATAAGAACGTCTCAGGCTAGCCCCTTGGAAACAACGTTCTTGGGCGCGCGACGCTACTGTATAGTTGCATTACATGTGCGACTGGAACAGGATTTCACAGCCTGCTTGTGTACTCTGTAAAATGCTGTTTCCTCACTGATGTGTCTTCATCACGGTAGGTGTCGTCGCTGCGTTTGCGTGAATCACGGAAGAGATCTGCGGCGGTGGCAGCGGCTGCATCGAGCACCGAGACGGAGGCAGCAAGCAGTGCGGCGGCTGCTGCTGCACCTGATGATATTGACGGCGAAGAAGTGGAGAATGATGCTGACGAAGGAGAGCTTGCAGCATCAGGTGGTGCTGCGCTTGGCGTGAAGAAGAAGTCACGGTTAGTTTGTTCACCATCTCCTTCCTGGGTATGGAGGTACATGTACTGTAAAGTACCGTGGATCCGCCCCCTCTCGTATTCCGCCCTCTGTTAAATTTCTGCCTATGAAGCGACTTCAGCGTGTACAATGAAGTACGGTGTTGAACCGAGGCATGCACTGCCGTGCACAATACGTGCCGGTGCAGGATAAACTGTGCACAATCCAGCACACCGAGTCTGGTCTTCTGCACTGTTGTACATCGTACTGCACTTGACAGCCTTGATCTAATTCCCGCCCCCTGCCGAAAACCCAGCTGGGAAGCGACCCGGCGTTGGGTTCGGATCAACCGTACTTTACGGTGCATGTTTACATGCTCCTGCTTCCCATAGTCACTGCACCATGCATGAATACGTTGCAGTACCTCATGCACCCCAGGCAAGCGTAGTTAACATACGTGGAATGGCTAGCGACTGGGAAACAGAGCGTACATGTACCAGATTCACGTCCCGCTCGGAAACGGAAAGATTGCTGACCATGCTTCCATCCAGGTACATGTACACGGGAAGTCGTAGCCTGGCATGAGGGTAGCACGCATTTGGAGAATGAATTTTTAGTCTTTGACCACTTTGGTGGGTCTGATCTGCTCACTTCCTGCTACTTTAGAAGCTGCACGCCGCACCTTGATCCTTGTCTTTACTTCTCTAACTGACTCTCACATGAACCATGGCATTTGTTCGTTATTTCCTTTCCCCTTCTTGCCAGGTGGTGTGGGATTTGGCTAATGATCCCTGGTTTGGGGGTTTTGCTTTGGAATTCTCCTCTTCTTTTTTTTCTTTTTGATCCAGTGCTGACTATATGAAAGAACGAGAATACCGGAAAAACAGGCAATTGAAGAAGAAACAGAGATTAAAGGTAGGTTCCTCGCAAACTAGTATCATATCAACTAACCTGCAGCTGTACCTCTGGTCTGTGTGTTGACTGTTGCACACCTGATTACTGTATGTTCAGTCTTGCCTGAATGTGGCTGTAGGAGCTTCAGTGTGCACTGTTAGATGTGAACGTGTTTCTTTGCCCTGTTGGTAGGACATGGAAGAAGCCAGAGAAAAAGAGAAGAATAAATGGCAGAGCTTTCAGAAAAAGGTGAGCTGTGCTGGTGTTCGTTGCATATATCTTGTTATTACGAGTACAAATGGAGATTCCACGCCAAGATGTGCGTTTTGTTCAAGTTTGCTTTTGTTTTCCTTCGTCTCGTAATGGTACGTGTAGTGGCATGCTGTTGTTCACACTCTTGTTCTCTTTGTTGGCATCTAGGATGTGTAGCCTACCCGCAATGTTGATCTGCTCATATCACTCAGGGACCACTGTTTAGTGGATATTCTTTAGCAGACTGTGGTGGACCACATGTCTTGGGTCTCTTCTCAGACCTGTCCCTACTCTACTTTGGCCATGTAGCTGTGTATTCGAGTATTGTTCACGTAGACCCTGTACCTGGTGCTTCACTCCGTACCACACCTAGCCGTCTAGTGGATTTATTTTCCATTGTTTTGCTGCCGCTTAGACATACATCTGTACATTTACGTGTCTGTTGGGAGAAGCCTCACCTTTGTACATTTGTACATTATATTATAGTGTCATATACCGATAACATTATTATGTCTGTTGAGATGAGCTTCACCTGTGTACATTTCATGTGCATTTGACGTCCGTACTATTTCTGTAGAGTTACCGTGAGAAAGGCGGCGGCCTCAACACAAAATCAAAGAAGAGCATATTTGCTACACCGGACAGCATCAAGGGAAAGGTATGCTCATGCACCTGTGAAATCGTGTGCACTGATGTTGTTATCCTGTAGTAATCTTAACCTTTTCACACATTTCTCCTGCTTCAGTTCACATTGTCCAACATCAAGGATGATTAGTTTCTAGCGTAGGTTTTTTGTTTGAACTCCAGCTACATGCAAACTGTACATGGGTGTGTGTGGGGACCTTCGTGGAGTTGTCTAGACTTCTCTGCTGAGAGTTTCACATTGTGTAACATGGCTCCATGGGTTATGGGAGCAAACACTGCAAAGTGGCCACCGGAGAGTTGAACCACCTAGGTCCAGGTATAGTGCTTGGAAGTGATCAAGTCACGATTTGAAATATGATTTTTTTTTCCCAAACTGGTTCCTCCTTTCCTTTCTGTTTGAATGGAACTATGGCGGGTATAGGATATACCGGTAGCTACTGTACTACGTATTCCTGCTATTCTTGCATGATAAATGGGCCCTCATCCCATGACCCAATCCAGATGGCTGGGTCACCTATGGGACGCGAGCATGGCCAAAGGCGCTTCAAACACTTCCTTACAAAAGTATGATCCAATTGGAATCGAAGTTTGTATAAAATTGTCTACTCTTTCGGGTACGGACCACTTTCAAGCTCTACACGAGATATCATGTTCAAAGGAGTGCTGATTTGGCACTTGATGTGAAATTGTGCCATTGCAGACCCCATAGACGATATTACAGTTGCACATTCTTTGTGTTGTGTTATCTCTTGATGCGTGCTGGCAGTTACTGATCTCGCTCTATGTTCCTCTTCTTACGATACCCAGGTTGGTGTCGGCACATGTAACATTGGAGGCCAGGATATGACCAAGTACACATCCCCAGACAAGTATCAGCAGCGCTTCTAAACCAACCTGTCTGGCACAGGAATTTTACGGTATAACGTGGGCTTGCCATCAGTAGCAGTTATTTTCTGGGAGTATGTGCATACTCGCCAGGAGGCAGGCCGAGAGCAGGCCCTTAGTTCTTGTATATATTTCCCTGCTGTACATATCTGTTCAGGTGTTTTGCTCTGTAATATCCTACTCCCCACTGTGCACATACCCCCCTCCCTCCACAGTCATTGTCCTTTATCGTGCATACAGACTGCCTAAAACTACTCTGCTGGTGCATATTTTTACTTTAGTCCACTTTCGTAGCAACTGGTTGCCTAAAATATTAGTTGAGAAGTGCCCAAAAGGCTATCCACGTGATTTGCCCTGTATTTTCACTTCTTGCTTCCAGTGCACCGCTATGCTGTAAATTTCTCTGTGTGATTTCTGTATGCTATTGGTCAAATTATGCTTCTTGTGGTGGTGCCAAGGCACCAAAAAATAAATAAAAAACCTTCCCGATGGAAATACTTCGTGATATTGCAGGTTATGAGTTTAAAATAGCCGACCGGCAGCAGAACAAAGCTCGTGGCGATAATCTCCATGTCCACGACAGTACTATGGCGTGGGAACAATAAGTTGCGATATATGAGCACTGTCCTACAATTCTGTCAAAAGTATTTGAGGTGAGCATGAGAGCTTTTCGAACCTGACATAATAATTATTGCAAGTCAGGCTTGAAAAAAGCCCACAATAATTATTTGAGAGAGGCCCTGCCAAAAGGCTATCCGCATGATTTCCAATACCTGCAAAGGCATAAGGTAGAGTAGAACCCGGGTTAGGGATCCAACTAACTCTGCGCGGACATAGCTGGACTCAGTTGTACAGGGATGGGCTAAAAGGTGTGCAAAACAACTTTTTGTGAGTAGATGGACCCCGGAAAATAGTTTGGAGCGAAAAATATTACGGCTTCCTCGGAAACCGACGGGGGACCCCCCCCCCCTTGGGCCGGAAATTAAATCCCGGTATAAGGATCACCTGCACAATGTACATGCCAAGTGACCCCCGGGCTCCGAAGGATCACCCGCACAATGTACGTGCCAAGTGCCCCCCCCCGGGCTCCGATCCCTAATCCGGTGTGACCCTTAACCCGGGTTCTACTCTACACGTATTCAAGGAGTTTGGAGATAGACCTGTTATAGCGCTTTTATTATTTTGCCGAAGGGTACCAGACGGGTGCCATTATAGTTGGAGACGCGTACCTGGATTCTGGAAAGGTTGATCCTGATGGGTTGCTGTTGCGACTCATTTTCAGAAATACATTACGTCTCATGATACATCCAGCTCTACAGATGCGTACCGTTGCCTACTACAATACATTGTGCGCATGCAGTTATGTACACTCAGGTGTAACACGTCATGAAACATGGCATATCGGTCATTCTGAAAATGAGTGGTGACTGAAAATAATGTGGAATTCCACTCTTGGGAGTTATGTACTCTTGTCTCACTACACAAAGAAGAGGAAAGAGTAGCTACAGAGTGGCAGGAACTTGATGCTTCGTTTGTTTTGGTCAAATTGAACAAAAATACTTCCAAGTACATAATTGAACATTTATTATAAAGACCTCCCGCAAAATAAAGGAGGAGATTTGTGAAACAACATCATGCACACATCGGAGTAGCCTAGCGTTAATTTCAATAAAGAAATAATTAATATAGTACATGTACGTAGATCTAACGGTAGGCTGTGCTGCAAAAAGCATAAATAAATTGTGAGAAAGCACATTGCCATGCTCCTCTTCAAAGCATAATAGCCATATCCATCATGTCTCTTGCACTTGCAAGATAGCAGACAGATAATATTCCAGCACCCAAGACCGGCAGGTGTCCATCTGACTACGCACAAGGCACACCGTGCCAGCGACACCGTGCACTGGACATACTGACAGATACATGCATGCAGATGCCAGCGACACCGTGCACTAGTAGGAACGGGAGTGTGCAGGGCGAACTGCGAGTCGAGCTTTCATGCCGCCCCGAAGGGAAAGGTTATTGTTCTAAATAATATCAGTGTGCTGCTCATACTTGCAAAAAAAGCAAAAAAGGTTTGCTGAGTACATGTGAATGCACTGTTCAAGACTCACAACGATGTTGCCTGGGCAATACCAATGGCACAAACAACCCGTCCCAACTCTCACATACCAGAGCGATGAGTCAGGGGGGGGGGGGGGGGGGGGGGCACTGTGTCTAGCTATTATGTGTCTGTAAGCCGAACACCAGGGTGTGCTACCAGTGTGTGTGTGTGTGTGTGTGTGAGAGAAAGAGAGAGAGTGTGTGTGTGTGTGTACTGTGCGGGCCACAGATGGGTGTCCCCGAATCAGCAGCAAAGATTCGTCTAGTCACGCTTGTGGCCCGATCCCACCATCACCAGCTTCAAATCAGGGAAGTCTCTGGTGATAAAAATATAGAACATCATGTTGCTGAAGATGACCAAGTACTCCATTCCAGCATAGTATGAGTAGACATATGGCTCGCAGTATGCGTTGTGTCGGAAGAAGAGGCCCATCGACAAGACAAACAGAATGGCATGTATGAAGAAGTATCGCACCCGGACACTCTTTGTCTTCAGGCCACGGCCATCACTGTCGGTTAGTTTCATTATCGTCAGCAGCATCAACATATGGACGAAAGATGTGACAATGAATGTGATGAACGAGGCTTCGTGGATGTAATAGTATGGGGGTGCTGATGTTACCAGTGTAAGCGATAACAGAGACAGATGATGAGTGGCAAGAGTGACTGACTGAACATAGTTCAGCATTCTCATCAGGGATGAGTGCCAGTTCATGTCGGCCAGTCTAGCTGAGAAGTAATTATGGTAGACAACGACCTCCAGAAGGCCACGGGGAATGTGGAATATGATGATCAGCTGCCATATAAGCCTGCTCGGGATATCTCGCGCTGCAGCGCTGATCGTCGGCAGAAAGTTTGGCACTCTACAATGAGTGCCAGTGACTGTGTCAAATGAGTAGTATAGACTGGCCAGGATCATCAATATCGTACCCACAACGACGCAGGCAAAGTTCGTATAGATCATTTTCTTGTGACTAACACACAGCAGGACATGGTTGTCACTTCGTGCAGCCATGATTCCACCAAATAACGCTGGTCAACCCTCTATACTGATGCTGACAGGAATGCTCTTGTGGCCACTTCTGCTGATATTGAGCTAAATGGACACTGCTATGCTAACAGTCTCTCCAACCTTTAATGCCGTGAGACTGACGGTTATAGACTACAAAATCTTGGATCATGGAGAGGGTGAAAGTTTGAAGAGGATGTGCACTAAGAAATCTTTCAAAAGCTACATGCAACTGTCTGCTTGAACACATGAACACATACACAAAATTCAGAAAGACTGACCAGTCTCTAAAGCCCCAGTCTTTTTTCTTTCAATTCCAGCACTGCTTTGCCAGGCTCGTATCCGTCCACCACTGCACTGTTCCTACCATCCGGCACACAAGCCTCTGCGAGAAGACCGTTCAAGGAATGTTGCCCTTTTCTTTCCTTGAATGCTTGATCATCAACTCCAACATCCACGTTTTGAATTCAGCACACGTGCGCGCAAAAAAGGACCAAAATGAATGATTTTTCCCCAAGAAAGGCAAAAAACCGGGAAAGTTGACGCCACCCGTGCACCACGTGAATATCTTGATTTCAGTAGACTGATATTGAGCTTGAAAATGAAAGCAATGATTTCCTCTTCTGAATCTATTCTAGCATTTGAGTAGACGGTGACTGATCATCTGTACCAGTGGCCAAGGTGTTCGGGGAGTCATTCTTCTTCTTCTTCTGGAGAGAATTCCCTGGAGTGAAGAGAAGAGCCGATGGCTGAGCGGTATGACTGTTATGATTATGTCCTGTGGAACAAATGAAAAAAAGGAGAGTTCGAATGACTATTTCCTTTTTTACTGTTGTTTGCAAGTAGACTGCAGCACCCATCGCAGGATGAGGACAATACATTCCGGATTCTGATCGGTAAGAAAGTTAGGATCTCTTTTCCATTCATTTCTGCAAGCTCAATCAGTGCCAGGGAGTACCAAAATCACCTCCCATTGATTTCTCATTTTACTAGCTTCTCTAATTCCAACAGTACACATGCATGATATAGGTGCATGATAAGATCCAACAATCGTATGGTCCATTTATACTTCACTTCGCAGTACGGAAAGGTGTGAAAAGCTGTACATATTGCTATGGTCGCGCACTGGGACAAAACAAGTGGTAATCAAGTCCGCTGTTTTGCCGCGATGGGCATGCGGCATGCCCCCCTCCACGCTCCCCCCCCCCCCCCCCCCTCCCCTCTCCCTCCCGTACATGTACACAGAGTGAAGTTTAAAAGGGTTAAGGGGGTGATTGAGTAAGTGCACCTGGACTGGCCCTGTCACCCAGATCCTGGCCCAAGGCATCGGGTATCCCAGCTGACTGGGGCCAGCTCGTTTGGCATGTAAATGCACAGCGAGTTTTCGGTTTGCTAGCATACTCGCCTGAGATCCCGGATGCAGGCATGCCAGCCCACCTGTTGACCTGAGTTGCACATATTCACCCCCTCAGTTTGCATGCTCAATAGGCCTTATGCACATTGTACAGATGCACGAAATCCCGTATAATCTTGTAGAATCCCGTAGACCCGGTTGGGTGTTGAATGTGCAGGACCCTATTGTGTTTACTGCTATTTCCACTATGAAATGGGCCATGAAGGCATTTCATACGAAATCTTTTTCCGGCAGAGATCTAGCTAGTCGTTAGTTCAATCCCAAAGTGAAGAAGGCTTGAAAAGTGATCGTTTGCCATGAATTGTGAGGCTAAATGGGTCAAACGCGCATGTATAGCACACAATGAACACCCAACCGGGTATGTACACACCTACGGCCATAGTACAGAACTTCGTACATCTGTACAATGTGCATAAGGACTATAGAGTGATGTCCTTGTAACTTATGCATGCCATGTTCATCAAACTGTTCATGCTGAGACTGTAATGTTCCTGGTAATCCTGGTCTCAAACCATCTGGAAGAGCTTGTACTGGGACACAGCTTTGCTTCATTACTAGTCTGTCCAATACACAACTGATTATATTTTAGTAGTTGAGAACACTGATTATTTACCACATGTACATGGTTATGAACTATGGAAAGTAGAAAAAGACTTCGAGCAGCAGAGTGTAAGATGTAGTGTGTCTCCTCAATTGTCCGATGTATACTGTATGTGTGTGGGCACAACTTGGTTATGATCCTTAGTCCGCAATGAATGAAGCCAGACGACAATGAATCTCCCGAGAGGTGCATACATGCATCACATAACCTAGATCAAGCTGTGTTGTTTCTGTCAGACAAACGCCGTGCTTTGTGCGGGTTTTTCAACAGCCACGTACCATATTCCGCCGAATATAAGTCGCACCTTTTTACACTAAACTACAGGGCCAACAAAGGGGATACGACTTACAATCGAGCATGATTACTACTGAAGTTATTGTATTGAAACGATATGACATGGACCTGGAAATGGGGGTATGACTTACAATCGGGGAAATACGGTACCAGTACATGTATGAACAACTCTTGTCTCTTTCTACTGTTGTTTGGCATAGCTACTGACAATCACGTGGGCTACTTGGAGCGCGACAGCATACGTGGAAATGATGCTCTGGTGACTTTCGAAGAGATTTTGGAGCTGGCCAACTATCACAATGTACGCTCTCACCGCGATTTGCCTCCCACTGTGCACCTTTGGCGTTTATTAACCCATCAATGGTGGAGGTAGTAGCCTGTAGCAGTGCTCTAGTAAGACAGTGCGGCTTGTGCCACTGCTGCAAGTAACATTCGACTGACTGTAACTGCCTGATAGGCTGCAATCACTACAATGCACCGGCACACTAAGGCACAGCCCTGCAGACTCATGGTGCAGTGTGCAGTGAAGGCATCCCATATCACAGCCATGATGGTCATTGCACCCTCTCATGAGTATATGCTATCACTAAGCACAACAGCATATTATATGCATCATACTTACTGCAAACCGGCCTACTTGCATGGCTTTATCCAGGTGCATAAACTGTATTGCAGTATTCACGACTGTACAGGTGTTAAGCAGAGGTACCCAGATTCCCATGTTCACGAAGTATAAATTTCTCTTTGTCACCTTAACAAGGACTGTTTTTGGAATTGTGTGTGTTTTTTTACATAGGCGGACTTCATTCTCTTGGGTGGTGATCTCTTCCATGACAACAAGCCGTCGCGTAAGTCGATGCATGGCGTCATGTCCCTGATGCGTCGCTATTGCGTTGGACAGCGGCCGTGTAAGATTGAATTCCTCAGCGACCAGTCGATCAACTTTCCGCCACCGTGAGTAGTAGTGTCTGCTTTGTGTATGTATGCACAGGTAGTAAGTGTGCCCGTGGACTACTGATTTCTGATACAGCTTCCAAGTCAGTGGCTGCCTGCCTGCATGTATTTGAAATTGAACATTGTACTACACGTGTACATGTATAATGACCCTAGTAATGGGGTTGTGTGTGTGTGTGTGTGTGTGTGTGTGTGTGTGTGCGTGTGTGCGTGGCTGTGTGTGCGTGGCTGTGTGTGCGTGTCTGTGCTGCAGCTTTCCGGTGGTGAATTTCGACAGCCCCGACTACAACATTGCAATGCCAATATTCTCCATTCATGGAAACCATGACGATCCGACTGGAGTAAGTTCACTATTGGACCTTTGTTCTGTACTGTCCCTTACATGGCGGCACTGTATGCATAACAATGTCCTCATAGTCTCGGCTGATGTTACAGTGCCAAATTCAACCTGGAAATTATTCTGCCAAATAGTTCTCTTGGAGTGCAATCACACTTGGGAAAAGAACGAACGTCAGGCTCCGACAAGCAACATGTTTTCGGGATTTTTCCTTAAGTATACTCACAGTGCCTACTTATCAGGTGGAAAACAGGCAAAAAGAAAATGGACGAGAACAATGAATTTAGTACAGCCGAGAGGTGATGAAGCAGTGCAAAGAAAAGCATTGTGAATGGTACGTTAATGCGCCTTTAATGCGGCCAGTAGGTGTTGTATGGGACTTTGTGCAGTTCACTACTATGTACATGTAAGAAGCAATGCTGATCCATAGAGGTAAGAGAAGTAGATGTTCATGAACTCCTGACTGTTCTTTATATTTGCCCTGATTGCACTTCCAGCACCAGTACACTATACTGGGGAACTCTATTAGGTGTGGATGCCTTTTTCTCTTCTTAGTGCCATGGCAGCATGCTGCATCAGTTTTAAACTTGTGTTGTTGTGACAAAGAATCGCTTTGGTCTTCCTCCCCCCAGGATGGCTCCTTGTCCTCCATGGATATACTCAGTGTCAGTGGATTGGTGAACTATTTTGGCCGAGCCAGTAATGTTGATGACATCACCTTGTCGCCGCTGCTGATGCGCAAAGGCAGGACGAAGCTCGCCCTCTACGGCCTGGGGAGCATTCGCGACGAACGCTTGCACCGGACGTTTCTCAAGAAGAACGTGAAGCTGCTGCGGCCACGCGAGAACACGGAGGATTGGTTCAACCTGTTCACTATCCATCAGAACAGGTCAGCCCTTGTGTACATGTATGGTGCGTTGTGTACATGTATGGTGCGTTGTGTACATGTATGGTGCGTTGTGTACATGTATGGTGCGTTGTGTACTAGTACATGTATGGCGTTGTGTACAGTGTCAGCTTGCACGTGTACAATGTACAATGCAATGGGCTGTTCTTGTTAACGTACATGTATACCTCTTCCTGAGTGCTGGGTTGAGCTGATTCCAGTTTTCCGCATCAACTTCGATGGGCGGATCAGGTCTTTTGGTTCTTTCGTGTTCATCGTGCCGTCTGTCTGTCAATGTCACTCTTGTGTTGTAGATCTCGACATGGGAAGACCAATTACATCCCTGAGCAGTTTCTTGACAACTTCCTGGATCTCGTTGTTTGGGGCCATGAGCACGAATGTCTCATTACACCAACCATGCACCCAACAAACAATTTCTTTTTGACGCAGCCAGGTTCCTCGGTTGCCACTTCGCTCAGCGAGGGTGAAGCAGTTCCCAAGTAAGTCATTTTTGTATCATGTACAGTGCTGGCAACTGAAATCCGACCCCCTGGGCGGCACGCCGCGCCGCCCAGGGGGTCGGATTTCAGTTGCCAGCACTGTACTTAAAGTGCTGTTACCGTCGAATATGTGTGTGTCTGGTGCACATTGTTTTAACAGTTGTTCACATTAGAGGTACTTATACTGCTGGATCGAAGCTCCTGTTGCAATTCAGTGAGCACAGACCCAGACCAGTAGTGCAGTGAACTCCTGGACATAGCTGTGTGTTTTATGTATGCATTTGGTTAAAAAATTGAATTTCAATTTTTATTTGATTTCTTTCACAGGCACATTGCGTTAGTTGAGATCAAAGACAAGCAGTTCAATCTGCACAAGCTGCCATTGCGTACTGTCCGTCCTTTCATCATGTCTGAAGTTGTTCTGGCCAAGACAGCACTCGAGGCTGCCAAGGAGGAGAGAGTGCTCGACTTCTTGCGTGAAAAGGTACTAGAGTAGCGGCTTGACTGAAGCCAAATAAATCCGACGTGTGCTTCTAGGAGTTATGCGATTGCATCCTCATTCGCGATGCATGTACGCTCATACCTCGTTTATCCGGGCAGTCCGGGACCAGGCACTGTCCTAACTTTGAAATGTCCGTAACTCCGAATCACATACATTTTGATAGGGAAAGGCCATAGATATTGCATACGACATCACTATTTCCACAAAAGTGACAACAGAGTAGTAATATTTCCACTGAAACTCGTCCGAAGGGTGCCCAGTAAACCGAAGTGCCCGTAAATTTGGGGTCTGGATAACCGAGGTATCAGTGTGCTGTGTTGGTGTATGCAGTGGCAAAACTGGCACCCCAGACACTGGTTTGCCACTCAATACGAAGCATAGGCGATGATGGCATTCTCATCACCTCTGTAGTTCTATCATGATCACAGTTAGCATGCTTTGCTCTTCCAGTTCCAGTCGTTGCTGTTTTTTTGGTCAGTGTAGGCACAGAGCACTCTGGTAGGAAGTTGACCTCTCCTTATGCTTTGGAGTGCAGCTTCCTCGTCGGTTGTTCAAATGTACTCATGGGAGTCCGCTCCGTTCCGTTTCCCATTCTGTTTTAGGTAGAATCCATGATAGAGGAAGCTACTGATCAGTTGCTGGATGAAGAGCGAGAGCCAATGAAACCTTTGATCCGTCTCAAGGTAGTGGGGAAAGCTGTGTGGTGCTCATTGTTCACGCGTGTGCGCGCGCGTGTGTGTGTGTGTGTGCATGGGCATGGGCATGCATGTGCATGCATGTGCGGTGTACGAAGTTGCAGTGTGTCAGTTTGCCAATTTTAATTGGATTGGCTTCAGAGTTGGTTTGTATCACTGGTAGTGACTGAGTACAGCAGCCGATGTGTTTGTTGTGTGAACGTGCCTGGTCTCTTCATCTCTTGCTGGCCCCTTGCAGGTGGAGTACAGTGGTGGCTTTTCCACACTCAGCTCTCAGCGATTTGGTCAGCAGTTTGTGGACAAAGTTGCCAATCCGCGTGACATTCTTCTCTTCTATCGCAAGCGACAGACCTACAGTAAGTCCTGGCTACCATCTGAACTCGTAGGCTTCTTTGAAGCTCTTAGCATCATTACCATGACCGGTTCTGAACTAGTCAGAGCATGATGTGCAGGGGCATACATGCACCTGCCATTCATGCGGTCAATAGGCAAGTATGAATCGTATTGTTTTGTTATTATTCTGCCTTTGCATTCCATTCCCAGTAAATCAAATTTTGGGTTGCTCTTGGCACTTCGATTCTGCCTGGCACGCTCGCTTGCCAAGATCAGCATGTTGTTGTTTGAGGCCCTGGGTATCTGTGCTGGATTTCGATTGACATCATCCTGTTTGTTGCAATCACCTAGTCTCCACACTAGTGGGCATGTGTATGTGGGTGTGTCTGTACTTATGTGGGTGTGTATGTGTGTGTCTGTGTGTCTGTACGTATGTGTGTGTCTGTACGTATGTGTGTGTGTGTGTGTGTGTGTGTGTGTGTCGGTGTGTGCATGCGTGTGCGAGTTAAAATTTCACCACAGCCGGTAAGGAGGAAACGGATGCGGAAGCTGCGCCAGTGCCCAATTTCACCCCGGACCAGTTGGACAGTTCACGTGTGGAGGATCTTGTGTCCGATTTCATGTCGAAGAGTGACCAGGTGAGATGAAGGATGTTTACGAAGCCTGGCTGCTTCTGCTCAGAGTCACAGCATCCATAGTATGGTGATGCTTTTCGTAGTTTGAGCACGATGGTACTAGAGCAACGAGTTAATCTACAGCATTGGGTATGCATAGTGATGTGTAGGATAGAGATGGTAAAAAGCATAGTGGAAACCGCCCAATATTCGCGTAGTCGCGAGTTTACGATGGCAAACGTTTGCGGGGCACTGTGGGCTGTGGCCGCACGCATGCACCCACTGTTAAAGTTTGATTTCACGCTGGTTAGTTGTTGCGCCATGCTCTTCTCGCGAATATAAATATCTGTTTGTGTAGAGAGGGTCAGGGATACTACATGCACACTGTACCACTTGCAATTCAGTGACGACCTGCTGTATTCGGTGACGGTCCTGAATCTAGATTTATGACCTGTGACAAGAAAGGCACTTTCAGCATATCACATCTAAGTGCTTTACTTGAAGAGCAATCCATAGCAAGGGTTCCTTGGTGTAGTGGTTATCACATTTGCTTTACACGCAAAGGGTCCCGGGTTCGAACCCCGGAGGAACCTGAGCTTGTCTTTTTTCATTTTTTTGTTGAGTTTGAGTTGATTTCCCTGATCACCACCTGGTCAAAACAATAATACCAATCATATTGCTTTTGTGTTCAATTATTTATTTTGATTTGATTTCCCCAATCACTTTAGGCCTCATTTACGCGACAACGATTGAAAAACGTTTTTCAATCGTTTTCGAAACGTTTTTGCTGTTTACACGAAAACGATAATCGTGTACACTGCAACACATTTTTCGGCGCTCAATGGTCACGTGCAATAAGTTGGCCTGGCGCAGGCTGGCGGCGGCATGTTTTGAGTACAAGGCTCGTACTAGTAAAACGTTTTTGCCGTTTACACGAGAACGAAACGGAACGAAAACGATTGAAAAACACTTTGAAGGCCGTTTTTCGTTTGAAACGTTTTTGAAACGTTTTCAGCGTTGTCGTGTAAACGCTCTTATCAAAATCTGTGGAAGCGTATTATTTTGAAAACTTTTTTGACAAAAACGTTTTTCAATCGTTGTCGTGTAAACGAAGCCTTAGTTTGATGATATGCATGTAGACTTGCCTGTACAGGTGGCTTTTTCCATATCATAGAATGGATCCTGTACCATGTCCGTGTCACTTTCTGCTTTACCGTGTGGTCGTACCTGTCCAGATGAACGTCCTATCCAGCAAAGCTCTTGGCATGGCGGTAAAAGAGTACGTAGACAAGGAGGAGAAAGAAGCAATTTCCGAGTGAGTGTTTCTGCTTTTCAGCCAACTGGGGGTTTGTCGTACTTGATCCTCGTGATGTATTTAGTGTTGCACTGTTAAAAGTTTACGCTTGGTTCGGCATTGGGGTGTTAAACAAAAATTCTCCTTGTGTTTCTTTTTCCTGCACGCTTGAAGATTTGTGAAGTACTCACTCAACCAGACGCAGTCGTATCTCAAGCAGCGCAAAGCAACTGAAACGGATTACTTGCAGCTCGTGAGTCGCCGTTGCTATGTTTCACTCTTCTATTGCTACATGGATGCCACCTGCTCTGTCGCCATCTCATGTGCAGGCATACTGTGGCATGCGCACAGGTCTGCCAGATGCATAATACTGCATACACATACGTTTTGTAGATGGATCTGGCCTTTTTTTTTTTCTTTCTTTCTTTGATGACATCTGCTATTCTGCATTCATGCACACTTTCTTTGCTGATAGATTCAGCACCGGCAGCAGCAGATGCGATTGAGAGAAGAAGACGAAGCGGAAGCCAAAGAGGTACTTTGTTGGGCTTGTTAATAAGTTATCAGATCACTCAGTGCTGTCGGGAAGGAGGGGGACGGGGGGCTGTCACTCTTTGAAAGTTCTTTCTCAGCTTGCCTTTTGAACCGTTTAACAGCGAAAAGAGAGCAGGGGAAAGCGGCAGTGTGCAATTGCCTGAAACTGTTTGTGTCATCATGTCACTGCTTTCGCCAGTTGCTGTATGTTGCAAGAAGTGCATGGGGTTCTGTGATTTGTGTGGCTGCAGATATTGGAAAAAGTGGGAAAGGAGCGGGCATCACAGCCTCCTAAAGAGGCCGCTAGTGACTCGGATGGTACGTTGTGGACGTCAAGCAGGGCTCCTTTCTTTCCTCCTTTGGCTCGACTGTTTTCTACAGCGAGCAGGCACTGTGCAATATATAAGGCCATGTATGATGAATGATGATGATGATGATGTATTAGTGCCAGGAGGAAGTCCTGTTAAGACACGGTCGATATTTCTCCACCCGCTCTATCACTCACAGTTAGTAAAAGGCTGTCATCGATGATGTGTTGTTACACTGTACTAGTGTAGTACAGGGTCATATTTGCACTGCAATGTTCTCGTCTACGATGCTGTGAATCTTTTGACGGTCAATGTAATTTGTTTCTCGCCATCTTTGATATCAACGTCTGATACTGAGCTTCAAGCGAAAGATGCACAGGGAAGCGCCCAAGAAAGGGTGTTAGTTCATCAAGGCATGAAAGAATACTATTTTGCATATTCTCCATTTCTTGTTCTTAACCACCACCCAATGATTGGTACAGTTTCCTCAGATGACGATGATATTGACAGCAGTTCTAAGGCAGCGAAACCCACCCGTGGCCGAGGTTCACGTGGCGGCCGGGGCTCAAGAGGTGGTCGTGGCGGGTCACGAGAAACAGCTAAGACTGCTACCCCATCAACACGTAAGTTCTTGTCAGCTACTCGCAGAACTAACGGGTAGAGTTTGTCCATGTAGTAGTAGTCTGGTTTGTTGAGATGGGTACGCAGTAGTTTGGATGTTCAGTGGAGGAGAACACTGATAAGACAAACTTTCGCTTGTAGAAGAACTAGTACTCATAATTGTTGGACTCGGACGGTGAGCCTATTTAATTATGGTAAAAAAGGAGGACATGTTACGAGTTATGACTAACTTTTTTACTCATTGTATTGGATAAATCACGGCATAACGTTATTCACGGGGTATAACATATGGATAAGAAGAATTCCCATTATTGCGAACGAATACCATCGGTCCCTTGCTGTTCGTCCTAAAGAGGTTTGACCGTACATGTACATTGCACAGGGCTTTCAACAATAGGTTTCCATGGTGTCTCTCGAGAGCTTTAGTTTCCAGATGTAAGATGTTACCGTCAATCAATTATACGGTGCGCTTGAAATTGTTCCCTACGAGTTGTAGCTTTGCTGGTGTTTTTGTGTTGTCGGTGTAGGTGGTCGGGGTAGAGGCAGAGGTCGGGGTGCCACTTCGTCATCAGGAGCGACAAGCACGATACGTAAGCACGGGCCTTTGTTATTTGTCAAAACCCAATTCAAGTTGTAGTTCAGTAGTCCATTCAACTCGTTCAAACTGTATCAATATTTATGTATTGAGGCTCCCGCGTGCTAGTTTGAGTGCGAGTGTGTGGGTACTGTGATGGTTGCATCGCGCCAGCCTGTGCGGTTTTGCAGAAAGCATTAGTTTTGAAGCCTGAAGGAAATGTTGAACGGTCGCTCCTGCGATGACGACTACATCATAGCTTTGTGGTAGAGCATCGCTGGCCATAAGCGAGGCTTTGTGATCCGAGTCCTGGTGATGCACCTGATGGCAGTTTAATTTTTTCTTCAGACTTTCCCCGTTTCAACTCCCTCAGACTTTGGAATACACTATCTTTTAGCCTTTTTTTATAAGTGATGGAGTGTTAGCAACTTTGAGTATTTCATACATGTGGTGTTGTTTCACCTACTCATATAATATAATTACCACTTCTAGTATGGTGATGAAAATGTATTTAGGACCAGCAATGGTCTCTGTAGAAGACTGGTATCCTTTTGGGTTTTTGTTTTGTTTTTCTCACAGAATCCTCTTTCCAGCGTGCAAGTGCACTCAGTTCTCAGAAATCAGCAGTCGTAGCCATTCCGGTAATGTCAACCTTCTTATCTACAGCAAACGTCAGAGATGTGCCGCACATTCTCTCCTGCATGATATGCACAAGGGTCCATATCCAGCGTGCCTTTGTAGTTTGGGTGTTGGATTGGATACAAAATGAACATGTGACGTGATCTGCCTTTTGGTGCCCGATATGTTCAGTGTGCACAACGTAGAGTTCTCTAGTAGTAGAACAAGTATTTTTGTTGTTACTTTTTTTGGCTGTTGTTGTTGCTGCTGCTGCTGTTGTTGTTGTTGTTGTTGTTGTTGTTGTTGTTGTTGTTGTTGTTGTTGTTGTTGTTGTTGTTGTTGTTGTTGTTGTTATTGATGATGATGTTGCTGTTGATGTTGATGATGTTGTCATTGTTGTTGTTGCTCTCTATATCTATGAGCTACTGCTGTTTGTTTGAAATATGTTATTCTCACGATGACTGTTCTTGTTATGGCTGTTGTGTGTTTACTCATGCTATAAGAGTGATAGTGACGACGATGACATCATCGAGGAATTTGATGCGCCAAAGTCTTCACGCGGTGGTCGCCTGGCTGCCGGTGCTCGTTCGAATGCAGCGTAAGTGACGCAAGACAGTGTGTTCTGGTAGGAATCCTGGATTGCACTACTGTACACTGCACGGCGTTTTCTCTTGCGTATACATGTACAGTGCAGTTCGGCGTGAGGAGTCTCTGTGCAGTGAAGAACGTGCAGTTATGCTCGATAAAATCTGGCAATGCCTGTACCATCATCACCTTGTATCGGAGTAAAGCCTGGCATCTGCAGCCGTAAGGCTGCATAGCACCCGGCACCAACTTACTCATACGCCGTGCTCACTGTTGTAACTTCGTCATGTGTTGACCAATATCTACGATCAAAATGTCCACACGGAAGCAGAAAAACTCAGCGGTCGGCTCGCATAACTCTTCTCTACCAGGTTGTCCTGAAGATACAACACTTGTAACGTTCGCCATGGTCGAACAAATTTGCAGAGCTTGAGAGTAGGCATCAAATGGGGATGTTCCCTCTGCTCGCCCACCCGGAGTGCCTGCGCAGTGTGTAGTGGCGCTCAGCATGACGTGCATGGACATGTACAGGCTGCGTAGCTTTTTACATGAAAAAACGTTGGGTTGGTTTCGATGGCAGAATGGCGTGGCAGAAAGGGATTCAAGGAAAATGCAATACTTTAATAGTAAACTCTTGGCACTCTGGACCTGGAATGCTGGCAACCCTGTGCCTGGCCTTGGGCTCTTTGCACAGCTGAGGAAAAGAGCTTTCCAGAAAGTCCAATGTCTAATTTGCTTAAAGGAGACAGAGGTTATGGTCCGAGAGCGCCTGATTTCCTGGAGGCCCTTAAATTGTGCGCAGGTCAAATGAACCCTCAAAGGGCTAAAGTCCGGCTTTATGTACGCGTACATCTATATCTTCATTAAACTCTATTTTGGTCTCTTTGCCGGTGCATGTCCAGTGATGCGCCATCTTCTCGGTTAACTACATCGTCATCCAGACCAGCTGCATCGGCGGCATCATCCTCTCGCGCCAGTTCTCGGCGCAAGGCTAACGTTCAATATGATGATGAGGTCAGTATCCCGAACTGGCTGTGATGATAGGCAATACGTTTTCAATCCAGAAAGAGCTTGATTGTTGGTCAACTTTCTTCCACGGCTGGTTGGCTTATAGGCCATAGTGCATGTTCTGGCAATCCGCATGGCCTCCTTGTTTTCCTCCCTGTATTTTGTGTACTTCGGCTGCTGATGTATGTTTCTATTTTCTTTGAATCCCTGCTGCCAGGATGATGACTCCAATCCCTTCAGCATGGATTCGTTTCAGCCAGAGAAGAAAAGAGCACGGCGTGTATGACACTCGACATGACTGTGTGCGGTTCGATTCAACTGTCAGCAGCTTGTCAAAACGCTCTTTCTCTCTCTCTCTCACTCACTCACTCTCTCTCTCTCTCTCTCTCTCTCTCACACTCACTCACTCTGTGGGTCTTGCCTTGCTGTATGCAGTATGTTCGCACTTGACGTGAACTATTTGCAACTGTTTGCCTGGTTGGCAATGGCGAAGTGGCACAATTGCAGAGTGCACCGGGGGGGGGGGGGGGGGACTCTAGTACACGTAACTGTATAAGGTGCCTGGTGCGATTGTGTTCATAGTTGTTAGGTACATAAAATAAGTATGTACCGTGTGCATTTGTTGAGCGCCACGGCCGGTCGTCAACGTGCCTAGTCTCCCCACAGCCGTAGCCAACTGTTCGCAGTGAGTCTGCACGCATCGCTTCATGTTGCTCCTTGTTGTACATGAAAATGCCGTACTTGTGTTGTAGTCTTGAGGACGTTTGGCAGTGCCGGAGGTGGAGGCACGTGACCGTGCACTATGCAGGCTTTGCTCTTGCCATGTGCATTGTGATATAGCTGGTCCCATCCTATGTTCTGCTTCTGTTTGCGACCACTCAGCTTTAGCCATTCGTCGGACATGTATGTGGAGCCAATGTTCTTTTTCGTAGCCAACCGTTTTTACCTTTGTACATGTACTATAATTATGAGAGCTGGACTCTTTTTTTAGCCTCCTTGATTCCTCTTCCAATTAATTCTACATTAATAATTTGTCCCCTAACTTTCATATCCGTATCACATCAGTACGGCGTTGCTTTAGTGTTTGTTTGCCGTTGAGTGTGGCTGGTGTATACCGTACACTGGCCACTGTCGTCCGTCCTTCAGCCATCCGCGACTTCATGTACCGTATTTTCCAGAGTATGAGCTGCACTGGAGTATAAGCTGCACCCAGATTTTGTCACGAAATGCAGACATCCATCTTAAAGTACCATTTATTTGACGATCGTTGTAAAGGCCACACTGACTTTGGGGGTGGGGATTACGAGCGTTTAAAGTGCGGCATGTACTCCGGAAATTACGGTATCCGCAATATCGCTCATGACCGGTGTCTACGATATAAGGGGACACCGTGTACGCTTGCTGATGATGGGAAACCTTGTACGCGTGCTGAGGCGACTGCCCGTAAATAGCAGCGTGCAGTAGTTCCTGTACAATACATTAGTAGTAGCAGTATAGTGCAATGCTACCTGTACTGTACGTGCGTGTTTTACGAAGAATAGAGAGGTTAAGATGCACGTTATTTCCGACGTGACGCGCAATTTCATGTCAAATTTGGCGTAAAACTCCAAATTTCGACGTGAGCAGCAGGTCACTCGCGTTGATTTTTCGACGTGCGAGCCAAATAACGCGAGCTGAACTTTCGCGTCACGTCAGAAATAACGTGCATCTTAACCTCTCTATTTATAATAGTTAGAATACATGACTCACAAATATGTTCGACTACTGATGGGTAGCTGTCACGACTTGTTTTCAGAATTACTAGTACAGTACATGTAGATCTACTACGTAGTACAGTACGTATGCCAATTTTCATGATGTAATCAGCTCTGGTTTCAATGCTGTCGCATCGTGTGCACAGGCTCTACAAATTGTAAAGTGAGGGGATGGTTCAGTTGCGCAGATCTTTTCATAGAAGTTACGGAGACACAATAATTGGTAATGAAATTTCCCAATCGCCTTGTGAACAAGTGCCGTGACTGCTATTCCATTTGCGTGCGATACATAGCAAACACTACATCCGTTGTGTGTACACGTATGAAGTTTTGTAGTCTTATAACAGTACTATAAACAAGAGTACTAGTACAGTATATAAGCCTTCGCATGACAATGCGGTCTAACTGCAATTCGAAGTAGCAAAGCAACATACCACCCAACTACTTGGGTGGGTCAGCAATATCAGAGGACGGAGTGGTTGTGAAGGGTAGGCATTTCCCAAATCGGCCAGCCGAAAAATTCGCCGAAAACAGTGGTTTCCAAGAAATCACCGATCTTTTCGCAGAATATGCAATTTTCGTACTGAATCCGCCGAAAATCTATGTTTTGGTGTCTCTACAGCATGCATATACAATTTCTGTAACCATTATACTACGAAAGGTGACTACGACTTCAGGCAGTTTCGAAATCGGCCAGCAGGAAAAGACGCCGACATCATGGCTGTGAAGAAATCTCTGTTGATTGGCGTCGAGAATTGACAAATTTCGCGCTGAATTTGCCGAAAATCGATTTTTTAGTGCCTCTACAGCGTGCATGTAAAGGCATACTGCGAGCGGTGACTTCAAAATCAAGTACTGCTTTGAGCCGAATTCTGACTTTGGGGATCATAATATGGCCGAAATTGGACATCCTCTTAGCCGATCGAAAAGCCGATAAGGCAAAAAATCGGAGTTTTTGGGAAATGCCTAGTGAAGGGGGAGGGGGTCCGGGGGTCGTGCCGCGGGAACATTTTGTAAAAAAAGACAGAACAGAAAAACAAGGACAATAAAGGCTTGTTTGCTGCTACTTCAAGTTTCATGCTCACACAATCATCAACATCTGCAGCACTGTCAGCACTCTGGGTACATCCTCCGGTAAAAAAAGACACAACATCCTGTGTTCTGGGTACTTTGGCACATTTTTTTCTTTGATTTTTAGTCATAGAATTTTATGGTTCACGTGCAGAAAACTAAGTAAGTTGCCGTGAACCAAGTGTACCTACATGTATTTGTGGCCAACAAGGCTCTTCACTGAAAGTAGTAGCCGTGTCGAGTCGAGTATGAGTCAAACTAAAACAAATTGTAAACTGTCAAAGATCTGACGGGTCCCGATTTTTTACTACGGTTTTGCACGTTCCAGACGGACCACACTTTTCGAAAAGTGGTACGGCCATGGTCAACCAGCCGTAGCGGGTGCTATGCACCTGTACATCCGCCAACGTCCTTCACAGCTGAGACTTTCAGCTCATGCTTGTGTCTTGGTTGCGCTCACCTTCCCCTCGGGCCTCCTATCAGTCCTATGTTAGTTGGAAGGTTGTTGGAGTGCGCATCCAAGATGTGCTAGAGCTGATAGCCAGTTAGTTGTAGAACATCCGAGTACCGTCGGTCAGTGTGGTGCAATGTTATCGCATGAGCTGATTGTGTAGTAACTGGTGGTGGTGTTAGTGGACATAATCATTATAGCCGCACAACCGTTGTACTAGTACAGTAAAACCTGGTGTAAGCGACCTCTGTGTTTAGCAACCACCTGCTTAACGACCATTTTTCCATGCACCGACAGTTCTATACATACACTGTGGGACCTAGTTCTAAAGACCACCTGGCTTTAACGACCGCTTTTGCTTGCACCGTGGGGTGGTCGCTTTAACCAGGTTTTACTGTACTTCCTTGATCCTTTTTCTTTTCTATAACTAAATCCTTGGCTCTCCATCCGAGTATTACTATTCATTATTATTACGTACTTGTAACAAGAGTACATTGCCTGTACTGTGTTTGAGGATAACACTTACTATTATTTTGTTAGTCCATCACCGGTGGTCTGCACAGGGTACGCCTCCAACATTCGGATCCCCTGGCCTTCTGCTGAAACGATAATGACACTTAGTAGATCTACTGAGTAGATCTACACATCATCATGACTGTGACGTCCATGTAGATCTACATGGTAACCAGTAGATCTACCGAGTCAGCATGGTCAGTGGCACTGCCAGACCTGGCCTAATGACTAATGACTATGTCCTTCGAGTTCGAGCTTCAGCTGTTCATTTTGCTTGAACAAGTAAGTAACTAACTGTTACTAATAGTTAGTTGAAGCCAATGAAGGAAAGACTAAGTGGTGCTCCAGACAGTCCAGGATTTTTGCTAGCGTTCTGAGCTGGACATGTCGACAGTCTTGTGATTCACTCATTGTCAACCGTCTCAGATCAGCCTGTGTAGTTATCATGGTTTAGTTATACCGCGCCGCGCCGGTCATTTACCGTTACAGCACTGAAGTCACTACTAATAGTACTACTAACTAGTACTACTAGTACTACTAGTACTACTAGTACTACTAGTAGTACTAGCTGTGCGTGTGCATGCAGAAACTTCAAAGTGTGCGTAAATCACTGAATCAGTGGAGAGGTGTTCTGGATCGCTGAAAGAACGACCTACTTCCTGCGAGCGTCTTGCGAGTGGCAGCGCGAAAATGCGTCCGAAGAATGGATCGCCTGGCATGGCCAACTCTCGTGTTGGCGGCCGACCTATCCTGATAATTGGGGTTATTGTGCTGGCCATGTGCATGCTGATGTTCGGCTACCAACGTTACGACAGGGTGCGCAACCGAGAGTTCTTAGCTCAACAGCATGCTCGTCTGACGACAAGTAAATTGAATGGTAAGCGTGGCATGGAATTATCGGTGCTACATGTACTTGTATTGAAACCTAGCGTGGTCAGTCTAACTCGACGGACATTACATAAAAGCCCTCGGACTGCATTCCTGTACTACCAGAAAAGCGTTCTGAAAAATCCAATCTTTATGAGAAAGTAATAACTTTCAGGTCCGGATAGCTACGGTGCAAACGGGACAGTAGCTCAAAGTCCACTGCACCAAACGATTGTGGCAGTAGAAAAAAAAAAAGCGGCATACATGAGTTTCGCGATAAAGGTGTAACCCACATCAACAGGCAATGGTACTCAAGGAAATTCACCTGCATGAGCAGTCTAGCTCCGGGATGCAGCACAGTGAAGTAGCATGAACTGCAGGCTGTACACTGACACAAGGCGCAGGCACAGGCATCTTCATTTGGCCGGATTTCACCGAGCTCGGGTGTGCGAGTGCTATTCCCAGTACTATAGGTTATGTGATATGGCGCGCTGTGTGCCAAACATGTGCCCAAGAGACTCAGTGGCAAGAGAAGCGCAATCTGTATTTGCGAAGTGACTTCGCTGTGATGGTCCAGTCTTAATTGATAGTGTGGGCAAATGAACATAAGAGCATAGCGCAAGCACACGGCGTCTGTGTACATGTTCACGGTGACCATGTACACATCCATGTGCCTGGTATACGCATTCATCCGCAGGCTTGCATGTAAATGCACTCTGGTTTGGTGGCCACATCTGCATCATGGTGTCTGTGAGCCGTGGATTGTGTGCAGACTGCCGAGACCTTTTGTGTGCAGTACACTCGGGTCCGACCGGAACTCTGAATGTGCCGGGGTAATGAGAGTGAACTATGCACTGATGGAGCCTTTCTCTGCTGGCCGGCAAACTGGGCCAATTGAAGTGACACCGAAAGCTCCACACCATTAACATGAGCATGCAGGGGCGTCGGACACGGTGCGGTCACTACGGTATTGACTGTACCACTTTTTGCCCCAGGTACCCTGTGAATCAATGAAATACCCTGATCTGGGCTCTAAATTTCCGAAATGTTTCGGCTCAGCAACCCTCCCCACGTGTAAATTGAACTTCCGATGGCTGACTGTTACCACCCTAAATATATTACTTGCCGACGCCCCCGGCATGTTGTGTGTGCTGGTGACCCATGGCGCATGAGGCTAGCCTACTGCACACTGTGACCATGCACCGACACACTGTACTGATTGTACATCACACGGTGTGCGGCAGTGTAGTGACTAGTGAGCAATGCACCTACCGTAAACTGTACCGTTGATCCGCCCCCACTCCAATTCCCGCCCCGCTGTCGAATTTCTGCTTTTGAAGCGACGTCGGCGTATGCAACAAAATACGATGTTGAACTGACACATGTACTGCTGTACACAATGCGTGCGAGTGCAGGATGAAAATGTGCACAATCCAGCATTCCAGGTCTGATCTTCTGCTTTGTTGTTGTACATCGTACTGCACTTGAACGACTTGATCTAATTCCCGTCCCCTGCCGAAAAACCAGCTGGGAAGCGGTGTGTGTGTGTGGGAGGGGGGGGGGGGGGGGGATCAACGGTCATTTACGGTACTATTTAACATGTGTGGCAACATAGTTGGTCTCAATCTGCCATGATCCTTTTCATAATATCAGAAATGTTGTTTATTTATGATCCACCAACTCACTAACCGGAGTGTCGATATTAAAGGGGAAGTTAAGGCAAAAATTAAAATTTCACCAGTTGTAGTCTTCGGGGTGCTGAGTCGAATGGTCTTGGTCCGAGAAAGCTGAGACGCTCCCTTCCTACTTGAATCCCAATCGAACTCGCGCACTTCCACCGAAACTGGGTGACTGCGCCCTACTAGATGGGGATTTGTATGCAAAATGTCACTAAAAGCGCCGTCTCGTTCTTATAAAAGCACGGATGACCGCGATTGGCCCATATGTTGTAGTCTTTTGGACGCTGAGTCGACTGGTTTTGATCCGAAAAGGCTGCGATGCAGCGTTCCTCCTTTATTCCCAATCGAACATGGTTGAACAAGCGGTCACGTGCTCCTGCGTACACCAGTCAGCTGGTCACCGTGCCTGCAGGGTACAACTTACTAGCCTGTTTGACCTTTTTTGGGTGCAGTCCTGTCACTCGAGTTGAACTCGAGTTGAACCTTGGTGTGAAAGTTGTCGCCTGCTGGCGTGGTGACCAGGTGATTTGGGCACCCAGGAGCACGTGACCACTTGTTCAGCCATGTTCGATTGGGAATAAAGGAGGAACGCTGCATCGCAGCCTTTTCGGACCAAAACCAGTCAACTCAGCGTCCAAAAGACTATAACATATGGGCCAATCGCGGTCATCCGTGCTTTTATAAGAACGAAACGGCGCTTTTAGTGACATTTTGCATACAAATCCCCATCTAGTAGGGCGCAGTCACCCAGTTTCGGTGGAAGTGCGCGAGTTCGATTGGGATTCAAGTAGGAAGGGAGCGTCTCAGCTTTCTCGGACCAAGACCATTCGACTCAGCACCCCGAAGACTACAACTGGTGAAATTTTAATTTTTGCCTTAACTTCCCCTTTAACTTTATACTTCCTTTACCATCTTTCTCCAATATACTGATAATGGAGGCTCCGCTGCAGCAGCCAATATTCACCATCTGTTCGATTATTTATGCTCTCCTCCTTTTCTTTTTCTAGAATGTTCGAGCTCAAAGGCACAAACGATGGAGAAATTGAAAACAGCCGAGGAAGAAGCGGAAAGTAAGTGTGTACACAGTTGCCAGTTACGACTACTTGTGCAATGCCGCTTGACTGCCCGCAAATGTGCCGATGTGCCATGATGATTTTGTGTACAGGGATCATACAATGGCTCAGTTATAAAGCAAGTGAGAGCTAGTGATGTTTCTGGTACTTTGTTTTCATGCAGACTGCAGGCTGCAGGTCACTAAGCTGCAGACAGAATTCAAGGAAGAAAAGGTAACCGATGCAGCCACTTTGTGCACGCACATTTCCGGGCCATGTGCGTATTTGTGTGTGAGCGGGGGGCGTGTGTGAGTGGGCATGGTGGGTGCATGCATTCATGCATGCGTGTGTGCATCTTAGCACGCAGGACATGCAGCAATTATTGCTAGAGCATGCATCTTGAAGTCTAGGCTAGCCTCTTTGGTTCAGCTACATCACATGTACATGCTCGTGATTGACTTTTGAATCGCTTGTGTGTGTGTGTGTGTGTGTGTGTGTGTGTGTGTGCGTGCGTGCGTGCGTGTGTGTGGTGTGTGTGTGTGTACATATAACGTTGTGTGTGTACATGTGTGTATGTATGTGTTTGTGTGTGTCTGTGTGTATGTCTGTGTGTATGCATGTGCGCGTGTGTGCGTGTGTGTATCTGTGTGTGTGTATGTATGTGTGTGCGGGCGTGCATGCGTGTGTGTGTGTGTGTGTGTGTGTGTGTGTGTGTGTGCATGCATGCATGAACGAATGCGTTTGTGCTTCGGTTGCATGTGATATAACATTCCCCCATCGTTACCAGGCTGCCAAAGCATCTGCTGAGACTGATAAAGAGGACCTAGAGAGAGAAAAGAAGACAATCCTGACGCAGCTAGAAGAGTCAAAGTCTGACCTTGAGCGCCTAAAGCAAGCCCATGGAGATGTGAAGACGGAACATGATCGCAGCAAATCCGATTACAAGACCTTACAGGGTGACTTTGACAACCTAAAGCGAGAACATGATCAACAGTCAGAAAGGCTAACACAGATGGAAAGCCAGGTGGCTGCTCACAAAGGAAAAGAGGAGGAAGCCGAACAGATACGGCAGGAGCGCTCACAGCTAAAGGATCAACTTGCCGCCTGCCAAGATCAGCTACGTCAGAAAGAATTGAATGAACGGACTGTACAGGAGTCAATGGGACGGTAAGCTGTGCTCCTACTTGTAGTTCTGCTGTTGCTGCTGCTGCTGCTGCTGCTGCTGTTGTTGGTTATCATTGAGATTCACGGAGTCTTGGTTTCTTTGTCTGAGTCAATGCCCTGGTACTACATGTAGCGTTTGCTCTCACTTCCCTTTTACCTGCCAGATGCCGGAGTCTTTCGGTAAGGTTTCCTGGTTGTAGAAAATACCAGAGTTTTTAATGGAAAGCTGTGTTTAATAGTCACGAATTTTTGCTTACTGAGAACTCTTTTGTGTGTGTGTGTGTGGGGGGGGGGGGGGGGGGGGGGAGGGGGAGATCTTTTGTTCGTTTGCTAGATCGTAATTCTCAGCCTTTCAGCACAAGTCCTGGAAGTAGCTTCGGCTGAGGGTTCAGCTGGCTATCTTTTACCGTCAGTCAACCTACCCGAGGTGTATTTCACATACTGTCGCGACCAAGGCTCATGGAGTATTTTGTGCGCGATGTGTGTGTGTATGTGTGTGTGTGTGTGTGTGTGTGTGTGTGTGTGTGTGTGTGTGTGTGTGTGTGTGCGTGTGTGTGTGTGTGTGTGTGCTTCCCTGCAGCAACAAGTTTAGTGCTGCTGCTGCGCACTTTGCAAAGGCAGCCGTTCCCAGACTTGGAGCTAACTTCGTAGGGGGAAAGATAGGTATGGTCAGCGATCTCTCTCGCGCTGTTTCTGATATGCATGGAGCCGGCACATGCGTGCATGTGTCCGCACATCTACATGTATAGCCATCTGTAGTACCAGTTTGAAACACGTTGTGAGTGGTGTGCGTGGATCAATGCACGTGTACTGTATGTACGCTAGTGTATTTGCCCCCCCCCCCCCACCGTACCACTGTTTGATCTTTTCTTTGTTGTCGAAAGAAGGCAAAGGAGTAAAATGCCGTGCAGGCTGTGCTATGTATGCAGCTTGCATGTGTTGTTGGATAAATACTACTAATAATTGTAAGCTGAGAATCGACTGACCTGTTTGTCGTGACTCGTGACATCATTGCGAGTCCCGAACCAACGGACATGAAAGACAAATAATTCACAAACGTATCCCAATAAGTTCCGCGTACCATATTTTACCGGCTAAAAGTCGACCCCCAATACTTGGGCTTCGGTTTACTGGTTCAATAGCGAGGAAGCCCCGTTTTGTGCATGTCTATACATGCATGTGTTATGTGCATGCACATAATTATATGCGGGTGCACATGTACATGTCATGTACAATATTATGTGCTTCTGAGTTACCGTATGCATCATTCCTGTGTCCTGTTGTTGCAGCGCCTCAAGGACGTTCACAAGGCCTCCCTCCACAGGATAAGTACCAAACTGCAAAGCAAGAGCGACTGCCACAGCAGCAACACCAGGAACAAGAGGAACCGCATCGCCTCGGCCAGGAACAAGACCATCAAGGGGGCCAGCAGCAGCAGCAGCAGCAAGGAGAGCAGCACTCCCAACCGCAGCAGGACCAACAACAGCAGCAAGGTCAGGACCAGCAACAGCAGCAGGACCAACAATCCCAACAGGACCAACAACAGCAGCAGGACCAACAACAGCAACAGGACCAACAACAGCAACAGGACCAACAACAGCAGCAGGACCAACAACAGCAGCAGGACCAACAACAGCAGCAGGACCAACAACAGCAGCAGGACCAACAACAGCAGCAGGACCAACAACAGCAACAGGACCAACAACAGCAGCAGGACCAACAATCCCAACAGGACCAAGAACAACAGCAGCCACCGCAGGGTCAGGATCAGCAACAGCCCCAGGAAGGCCAGACTGAAGAACAGCAGCAGGGCCAGGGACAATCTCAACAGGACGAGGGCCAACAACACCAACAGGATCAGGAGCATGGGCAGCAGCAAGAAGCACATGAACAGCCCAGCAGCCAGGGAGATCAGCACCAGCTATCACAAGAAGGGCACAGCGAAGAGGATGATAAACAGAACCCTCAGGGAGATCACTCACAAAATCCTGATTCACAGGACGGCAATCCAGAGGGAAGTGACAAACAGACTGAGGTGAAGGAAGGAGGAGGTGATGAACCGAAAGAAGCTCCACAGGAAGGTGGCGAGGAACAGAACAAACCAATGAAGACCGGAGATGCTCGCGAACCTGGGGAGCATAGCAAAGAGGAGAGCCCCCGAGATGAACACGCTGATTCTGACATGAAGGACGATCAGCACAATGCTGGAACTCAGACTGACAATGAACAGCAACACGAAGAAGATCAGCACCCAGAAGACGGCAACCATGATGGAGAAACTGGTCCTGAAAATGCCGGAGAGGGGCAGCATGAAAATCCTGAAAACAATGCTGCTCGGCCTGCATCAGATGAGGAGCCAGCAGAAGAAGACCCCAACCAGCAGGAGCACGTGAAGCAGCCTGGTGAAGACGCACAGCAGGATTCTGAAAGAGCGTAGCATTTTTAGTGAGATTTGATATGATGCTGAACTTTTTGCCTAATGGTTGAATGTGCTAATCGATATACAGCCTGCTGAGCATTGTGCTGTGGTTTGGCTAGATAACAATTATACCATCGTGTTACGGCCCGCCACTTTCTGAGATATTTGGTCATATAATCCGAGTATCCCTTGAGAACCTTCACTTCTTGCCTGCTGTCACTTGCCCTGGTGACGAGCCAGTTATTCGGGTGAATTTCTTAATTTTCTGTTTGAATATGTTTTTGTTTTCCGCAGAACGAGCGTTCTGGGATCACGGCTGAAATTCCACACAACTGCAAGTTGGATATGTGTTGTAGATAGCTATCTAAGCTCTGTTGTCTTCACATCACGGGAAGATCCTTATCAGGATGTGTTGCATTCCGGAAACGAGCCAATCGGGGAGAATTTCAGGTACCGTAATGTCGCGTACAAAAGCAGGTGCTTACGGCCGTATAAGCCAGGGTTCAAACCATGCTTCTATTCAAGTTAGGCTTCTATTCAAAATATGCTTCTATGTCAACATCATCAGTCTACACTCTGCAGTGCATACTGCCACCCATGTACTTGCACATGTGTTTAGCAGAGAGCGGCTTCTATTCAAATCGTGCTTCTGTGTCACAGCGCGCTTCGAAAAAATCGGCTTCTATTCGAGTCATGCTTCTTTACAGCTCATGCTTTTATACGCGGCACTACAGTATTTCAGGTACGGTTCACTACGAGAGGAACGGCCAGAAATGCGGAAGACTGAACAGCAATCACTACTATGGAAATTATTATAGTCTATGGTATTGTTGTTTAGGCGCTGCATCTGCGCCTTTGATCCTAGAGGGTGGTGGCGTTCCCACGGCGGATGCGGAAAACTCGGCTTCCAGCCGAGTCTCAGCGAACCGTGAAATTTATTTATTATTTATTGTTGTTAATAGTGTACATGTACACCACCTACTACCGGTGAAACTGTGGGATGAAAGAATGCCAGCATACTCGTAAATCGTGCTCCCAGGACCGCTGTATTTGAGAAAACAGCATCCTTTTCTTTGCATGGTCCTCAAGATGGGACGGCACTACATTTGTAAGTTGCCCGGTGAGAAAGGTACATGTACCTCCAATTTTAATCCTCACATGAATTCACCGTGGCGGTTCCACCGAAGTCAAGCAACTTCGGGCGAGGTTAGCACTAGTACTTGGATGGGTGATCGCCTGGGAATACCTCGTGCTATACACTTTTTTCTTTTCTTTTCTTTCCTTTTTCAGTTTTCATCAGCTTTTTCTTCTTCTCCCTACGACTCGTACTACAGTACTTAGTCTAGCTCTGTCTGGCGTGCGTCGGTGGGTGGTTCGGCGGTCTTGTGGGCCAGGTTGTAGTTTTTGTTTTGTTTGTTTTGAGTTTTGTCCCCTCCCCATGCCCCCAGCCATTGTCACGGGTGGTGGTGGAAAGGGCCGAACCGTTTTTCATCATGCTCTGACACACTCACTGACTACACTTTTGTAAGCAACTAGCCAGTTTGACCCTGGTGGGGTGAGTGGTTGCATGGGTTGGTCCTGCATGCATGTCTGGTCACGAGGGCATGATATGCTGGTGTTTTGGGCAGGCTTTGTCCCCAAGTCCCCTCCCCACTGGGCATCCCATGCAGAAGCTTCAAGTAGGGGAGAAAGTATGGCCATCAGCCATGATCATGGGGAATGATCATTGCATTTTCATCCTGCACTGACTAGAATCCAGTTGTTTGAAACCGGGTGAGAAGCTTGTCACTATCGGACTAAAGCCAGGGACAAGCTTATCTATTTTTGCGGATTTTCTTTCATAAAAAAAGAAACGTCACAGGCTGCTCTTCGGAGGTGTCCGCGTCCCAGCGGTCCGGGCAAGCGACCGCATCTCAGTGGGACACTTGTCCGTGGCCTTTGTACTGGAATCTGTGAGAGAGCCTTTCCAGGGACTACACACCTACCGGGTATGGACAAATCCCTGGTGTTGCTCCTTTTTTGTTCCTTTCCTTTTTATTTGTTTTTGCTGAGAAGGAAACGTTGCTGCATGAAAAGCTTTCTGTTCACGCCAGCGCCTTTGGCATTTTCTCTAGTAACATTGCTGGCTGATAATGGTCATTGCTCGTGATGCCAATGGTGAAGAGAAGCTGGGTTTCTTGCCATTTGAAACTTCCTGACTCTGAAAATGTAGCTTGAACTAAGAGCTCCAAGTATCAAGTTTAGTTTTTCGTTGTGCCAGACCTATTGTTAGAAGCTGCAGAGATGAGGAGCAAGGGCCTAGCCTAGGGAGGCGTTGGATTAATGCCAATAATGGTGTTTATGGCCCTGAAGACGCCAGCAGTTTTCACTTGTCAGGAGGACAGCCAAGTTGGAGCAGGCAGATGACAGATTATTTGAGTATTTATAGCAGATCGTCTCAGCACCTCATGGTTACTAGTATCTGACAAATGCCTCTTATTGCTAGTCTGCATTAGAGCATAGCAGAATTGATCATGTCACAAGTAGTGTCAAGACTTGATGTCCTACGATTATGCTCAGATCATGTTGCAACTTCACGGGAATATTCGTCCTGCCACTGTGCGCTCTCCCAGAGTTGCATGCAGAAGTTACATGCCTGTCACAGTGTGCAATGGACAACGCGTTTGCATTGCTTATGGATGCAAGCGGATGGAGTGTAGACCAGATGAGAGAAAGTGATCCGGATATTCAACTAGCTTGGACTGCCATAATTAATTGGCCAGATGCCTGGACCATCTGAACATTGCTCCGAACCAATCCACAGAAACAATACCCACACAGGAAGCCAAATGATAAACCCATTCAGCAGCTATCGAACCTTTCATCAAAACGTAATGCAGTGCATGCATACTACTACTACTACTCAAATGAGATCAACGGATGCCACATGCAGATACAACGTGGAGGCTCAGTATTTTCAAGAACACAGTGCAGTCTAGACAACTAGAACAACGGGTCTTGCACCTAATGTCCCTGATTTGCTTGCTGTATTTAGGTCCTTGCAATTCTCCGATGGTTATGTACCACAGTATGAGATATATGAGGGATCCCGGCAGCATGATAGATCCATCGGTACGTGAAATTCTCCTGGATGTTTGTGTGTGGTTATAGTGGTACAGGACATGTGATGTACGCCTCTTTGGTCGCTCACACATGATCCATTACCAGCATTGGTTACACTTTATTATCAATTAATATTTGTTATGACTTACGCTGGTCTGCGTACCCACCCACTCTACTCTAAAAAGTAGAGACTCTCGCTTGCCATTAATTTATCCGATAGTTTGACTCTCTAGGAGTTTCCCTACTACATGTATTATATGATAATTTATATTACCAATGCTCTAGACAGCAAGCTGTTTTACAATTATCCTTCTACATGACATTGTATATCTTCTTGACACCATGACTTTCTTTGAAGGTCCTGTAGCTATGAAATGTTATTTGCTGCAGGTCATGTGTGTGTGTGTGTGTGTGTGAGTGTGTGTGCATGCGTGAATGTCCCACGCGTGGGTAAATATACAGTCATGTACGTGTTCTGTGCCACACAATTTCACTATCTGTATGACAGCACAGCGGCAGGCACAGCGCGCGCGAGAGAGAGAGAGAGAGAGAGAGAGAGAGAGAGAGAGAGAGAGAGAGAGAGAGAGACAGTGTCAAGGAAGTTGCCGCTGCACCCAAGAGAGAGAGAGTTTTAATAATATCTCTGATGTGACTTCTGCAGTACTACATGTACTTGTATGATCGAGCGTACGAGTGTGTGTGTGTGTGTGTGTGTGTGTGTGGGTGTATGAATGTCCGACGCATAGGTACATATACAGCCAAGTCTGTGGTGCCACACAATTTCATTATGTGCAGAACAGTGGGCCGGCACAGAGATAGAGACAGACAGACACAGAAAGACAGAGACACGAACTCAGAGAGAAAGAGACAAAGACGAACAGACAGACGATCAGACCCAGAAAGACAGAAAGAGGGGGACAAACATTAAGAAAAACAGGAGAGACAGACAGACACACAGACTCAGGAGAATAACAGACAGAGATAGATAATGTGTGTGTGCGTGTGTTTGGGTGTGAATGTCCCACGCATAGGTAAATGTACAGCCACGTATGTGGTGCCACAGGCAGACACAGAAAGACAGAGACAGAAACAGAGGGATGCGCATAAAGAGCGACAAACAGAGACACGGACTCAAAGAGAAGGAGACAAAGACAGACAGACAAAGACGAACAGACAGACGATTAGATTCAGAAAGAGAGGGACAAATGTCAAGGAAAAACAGGAGAGACAGACAGACACACAGACTCAGGAGAAAAACAGACAGAGACAGACAATCAGACATAGAAAGTCAGAGACAGAAACAGAGAGACGCACAGTCATAATGAATGACAAAAGGAGAGACAGACACAAAGACTCAGAGAAAAAATAGCAGCAGAGAGAGGCAGATCAAGAAGAAGACACAGAGACAAAGACAGAGAAAAAGAGACTGAGAGAGGGACAAGAGAGACAGAAGAAGAGCAGCAGAGAGAGAGAAATAGAGCTATAAATACAGGGACAGGCAGACAGACAAACATAAAGAGACAAGCAGAGACAGCCAAACAGACAGACCGAGACAAGGAAACAGTAGGAGAGTTACGCAGACAGGCAGATAGAACGACCAAGACTCAGACTTAGAGAAACACATCGACACACACAGAAAGAGAGAGAGAGAGAGAGAGAGAGAGAGAGAGAGAGAGAGAGAGAGAGAGAGAGAGAGAGAGAGAGAAACATAGCGGCACACAGACAGGCAGACTGACAAAGACAGGCAGAAGGAGAAAAACACACAGACGACAGATAGACAGACGAAAGGCACACAGACAGGCAGAAGGAGAAAGACAGACAGACGAGAGATAGACAGACCGACAGATATATACAGAGAGGGAGAGAGAGAGAGAGAGAGAGAGAGAGAGAGAGAGAGAGAGAGAGAGAGAGAGAGAGAGAGATAAAGAAAGAGAGATAAAGAGAGATAAAGAGAGAGAGAGAGATAGAGAGAGGGAGAGAGAGATTGATAGAATAGAGAGAGAGACAGACGGACAAAGAAACATGTCGAGACACACAGATACGAGAGATTTCGTTCCTTGTGTTTCTAATACTGAAGTACACAAGAGAGATTGGAAGCTGTGTCACAACTCTTGGGTTTCACATATTACTACGATCATCAGGCAACTACTATAATATAAGTAGGTAGCAGCAGAAAAACATATAGTGAGGTGAACTCATAAAACAGTGAGCCGAAAAATACGATTAAAAAAGCCGATTCACAAACCAGGTAAAGACAGGAAGAGAGAGAGAGAGAGAAAGATATGTGCGCATATACCCTGCACCCATGCACGCGCATACACACAGAAGGGAGTTGATAGGTGGAGAATTAAGTCTGGTTTTGGAAATTTTATTTTTCATTGCAATCAGGTTCGGCCTCATTTTCTCTGTGCTGCGCTGATGAGTCCACAAAGGACGAAACAGTTCTGTCCGCAGATTGGGTATAGGTAGATAGAGAGATATAGATGAAGATCGAGAGACAGAGAGAGAGACAGAGAGAGAGAGAGAGAGAGAGAGAGAGAGAGAGAGAGAGAGAGAGAGAGAGAGAGAGAGAGAGAGAGAGCGAGAGACATAGGCAGCTGTATTGGCGATTATAATCCGATGTATTCTGTGTGGCGTAGACCAGGTGTGCATTGAGAATCATTTCACAAGGCCTCGCAATAATTATATGGAATTGTGCAGTAATGTGGTGCAAGTCTTCATACGTTTCACTCAGGTCATGTCTGAGATCGGCATAAGAGAAAATCAGTGGGTGTCCATCCACTTCACTTGCAGACTTGCGTGTTTCTCTTGCGACGGATGCACATGGTACTTAGCTTCTGTGTCAATTGGCTCATTCTGCAGGCGAGTGGTCCCTGCCTGAGTTCAATGCCGGAAAAGGTAAGTAGCTCTAGAGTGCAGTATAGAGAACATTATGCCAAATACGCGGTCATTAGGAGAGACTATACCAGCAACTTCCACTCATATACTTGAATATCTAATTGGATCTGTATAGAAGACACTGCTCAGTGGTATTGGAGTTGTGGTTGATCAACAGCGTATCTTTTAGGTCCATTGGTCTTGTTTGAGTGACACTAGCCATGCAACCGGACAATGTTCGTGAACGGCTTCATTACCAAAGAACTTGATTGGTTTGCCATTTAGCTTCCTGTGTGGCGTGATATTGTTTCCGTGGACTGGTTTAGATTCTTGTCCATGTTTCCAGGAGTCTAGCCAATTAATAGCAGCCCAAGCTATTTGAATAGCCGGATTATGTCTTCTTATCTGGCCTGCACTCCATCCGCTTGAATCCGTAAGCAGTGCAAACGCGTTGTCCCTTGCACACTTTGACAGGCATGTGACTTCTGCATGCAATTCTGGAAGAGTGTACAGTGGCAGGACGAATATTCCTGTGAAGTAGCAACATGATCTGAGTATAATCGTAGGACATCAAGTCTTGACACTACTTGTGACATGATCAATTCTGCTAATGCTCTAGTGCAGACTAGCAATAAGAGGCATTTGTCAGATACTAGTAACCATGAGGTACTGAGACGATTCTCTTTGGCAAGCCACCCACTCGGCTATAAATGCTCAAAGTTAATAATCTGTCATCTGCCTGCTCCAACTTGGCTGTCCTCCTGACAAGTGAAAACCGCTGGCGTCGTCCGGGCCATAAACACCATTATTGGCATTAATCCAACGCCTCACTTGCTCCTCATCTCTGCAGGTCGTAACAATAGGTCTGGCACATCGAAAAACTGAAATATTTGGAGCTCTTAGTTCAACTTCAAGCTACATTTTCAGAGTCAGGAAGTTGGAAATGGCAAGAAACCCAGCTTCCCGTCACCTTCTAAGTTGACATCACGAGCAATGACCATTATCAGCCAGCAATGTTTTACTAGAGCAAAGGCGCTGGCGCATGGCGGGAACAGAAAGCTTTCCATCCAGCAACGTTTCTTTCTCAGCAAAAACAAATAAACAGGAAAGGAACAAAAAAGGAGCCATACCCGGGTACCCAGGTGTGTAGTCCCTGGAAAGGCTCTCCCACAGATTCCAGTACAAATGCCACGGCCAAGTGTCCCACTGAGATTCGGTCGCTTGCCCGGACCGCTGGGACGCGGACACCTCCGAAGAGCAGCCTGTGACGTTTATTTTTTATGAAAGAAAATCCGCAAAAATAGATAAGCTTGTCCCTTTAGCCTTTCGCCTATCGGATAGTGGCCATGGACAAGGTCAAGGATCAGGGAGTGAACATGCAGTGACGACGAATCTTGTATAAGAGGAGTCGTCGACTCGAGAAGGATGTCTACGGCCATACCACGTTGAAAATACCGGTTCTCGTCCGATCACCGAAGTCAAGCAACGTCGGGCGAGGTTAGTACTTGGATGGGTGCCCGCTGGGAATACCTCGTGCTGTAGACTTCTTTTCTTTTCTTTTCTTTTCTGTTCTTCTCAGTTTTCATAAGCTTTTTCTTCTTGCGAGTTCTCTCTAGAGCTCTACTACGTGTACTAGTTGTTAGTCTAGCTGTGTCTGGCGTGCGTGGGTGTGTGGTTCGCGTGTCGTGTGGGCCAGGTTGTATTTTTGTTTTGTTTGTTTTGAGCTTTGTCCCCTCTCTGTGATGGGTCCAGCCATGGTGTTGCTGCTGCGGCTGCTGGTGGTGCTGGTGCTGGTGCTGGTGGAAAGGGCCGAACCGTTTTTCATCATGCTCTGACACACTCACTGACTACACTTTTGTAAGCAACTAGCCAGTTGACCCTGGTGGAGTGAGTGATTGCATGGGTTCGTCCTGCATGCATTTCTGGTCACGAGGGCATGATATGCTGGTGCTTTGGGCAGGCTTTGTCCCCGAGTCCCCTCCCCACTGGGCATCCCATGCAGAAGCTTCAAGTCGCCATCCAAGCCGGTGTGCCGCAAGGCAGCATCTAGGTCCCACGCTCTTCCTTAAGTTATAATTATAATTATGTCAACGACATCTCTGATTGTGTCTCCCCTGACTGCCAGCTAGCGTCGTATGCAGACCACACAACATTTTACCACCTGATCCGTGCCGATGACGTGTCCCCCGCCACTTTTAACTCACTGCAAGCCTCCCTCGATGAGCTCCAAGCTTGGGGATCGAGATCATGGGAGGTCCATTTGGAGCCGACAAAGTGCCAGGGAATGTCGATGAGCAGACGATCAACACCCCTCCCACCCTCTTCTCTCAGCTTCGATGGTACCGTGATCAGAGAGGAAACCGATGTTAAGCTTCTCGGTGTGACCTTCGACGGCAAACTGCTGTTCCGCAGCCATCTCCACCAGGTTGCAGTCAGAGCCAGCCAGCGCCTTGGCTTCTTCAGGAAGGTGTGCCCAGTACTCGACCGCAACGGCCGCCTCAGCATATACAAAGGCTTCATCCGCCCAACCATGGAATATGCTCCCCTAGTCTGGCAAGGCGCAGCCCGGTCCAACCTCGCGAAGCTTGACTGCATCCAGCAACGGTGCATGCGCAGCGCTAGCGCTGGGACCATGCTCCCAAGCTTATCAGTGCGTCGGCAAGTCTTGGGACTGTGCTACCTGTTCAAGCTCCACTACATTTCCGGTCCAGCCCAGCTGACAGACATGTTGCCACCTGCTGCCCCTGAGCCCGCCCGCCCCAGAACCCGCCACCAACATCAAGTGAAACACTCCCATGCCTTCCAGTTGTCAAACCCCCTCCCCGCAACAAGTCCTGACATCCTACACCGATCCTTCCCGTTCGGCCTACTAAAAACCTGGAATGCTCTACCCTCTGCCATCCTGAACGCTCCCCCATCCAAGGCAGCGCTGCAACGCTTCAAAGTAGCGGTGTACAAGCACAGTGTGACCTCCTCGAGCAAACTAACGTTACTTGTGGGACTGCTGTCGACGTGTACACCACAGACTAGCATACTACCTGATGGCCTAACTCTTTCTTCTTTCTTTCTTTTTTACCCCCCCCCCCCCCCACCACCCTGGTGCGCGTTGTGTGCAAGGATACCGAGACCTTTGGTCGGAGGAGTCCACAACGCCCCACCTACACACCTACACAGCTGCGCTAGTGGATACTAGTAGTCAGCCCCGACTCAACACTAATACTAGTAGTTGTTTGTTCTGTCAACCCTCAACTTCTGTGTTCTAGTCGTTTCTTCGTTCTCCCTGCATGCAACTTTGTTATCTTTCTTGTTCTTATTATTGTCTCGAGCCGGGTTTGTGTTCTTTGTAGAAAAAAAAGAAAAAAAGGGGAAAAGTATACTGTATTTTTCGGAGTATAGTGCGCACTTTAGATGTGCTATTTTAGGCCCTAAATCGCAGGTGCGCACTATGGTCCGAATATGAAATGCATGTACTTCAATGAAGATTGAAGTGCGCACCCCCAACGATAGGCCTTGACGGATTATGCTAATATTTTCGTGAAATTATGCTTTTCGCATTGCTGAAAAAATTGCAGAATTATGCTATTTTTATGCTAAAAGTTATCATATTATGCCGCATTATGCTCACATATGCTGCTGATGTATATGATGGTTC